>NW_020537324.1:54223352-54242191 GCF_003426905.1 Ctenocephalides felis
GGTGAGAAGAATATCAAGAATCAGTTTCTTCCGATATTTGTTCTTTGTTTATTTGTTCTAAGTTGATAAATGTTTATATCATATAATATATTCATTCTGTTCTTTATTCAACTTTTTCGGTATTTTAAAATATTTTAGGAATTTCTATCTTTTACGACATCATCATCAGCAATTGATTTTGGCGAAGTACTGTTATCTGTATCCTGGTTAGAACTCATAGATAAAAATCAACTTCCCTAATAATACGAGAAACTTTCGGGCGGTTTGATTTCTCTAATGTTTTATTAATATGAGGTTTCCTACTTATTGTTTTAGTCATATTAGGAACATTTTTCTTCTCATCTTCCATACAATTTGATTTTATGTCACTACTTTTCTGAGGTATTTTAAAATATTTTAGGAACTTTCTATCTTTTACGACATCATCATCAGCAATTGATTTTGGCGAAGTGCTATTATCTGTATCCTGGTTAGAACTCATAGACAAAAAGTCAACTTCCCTAATAATACGAGGAACTTTCGTACGGTTTGATTTCTCTAATGTTTTATTAATATGCGGTTTGCTATTTATTGTTTTAGTCATATTAGGAACATTTGCCTTCTCATCTTCCATACAATTTGATTTCAAGTCACTACTTTTCTGAGGTATTTTAAAATATTTTAGGAACTTTCTATCTTTTACGACATCATCATCAGCAATTGATTTTGGTGAAGTGCTGTTATCTGTATCCCGTTTAGAACTCATAGACAAAAAGTCAACTTGCCTAGTAATACGCGGAACTTTCTGACGGTTTGATTTCTCTAATGTTTTATTAATATGAGGTTTGCTACTTATTGTTTTAGTCATATTAGAAACATTTTTCTTCTCATCTTCTATACAATTTGATTTCGAGTCACTACTATTCTGAAATTCCGGATTTCTTGCTGTTTTCTTTATTAAACCACGTAATTCCTTTCTAAAGTCTACATTTTTATTTTTCTTCATTGTATTGGTTTTATTAATATCATCAGTTTCTGAAGAATTTTTGTGTGATTTTTCCTGATGTTTTTCTTTGTAACGTTTCTTACGTTTTTCTCTAATTATATACTCATTGCCATTCGTACAAATACTATCATTTTTATAATTTCCGTCAGTCTTATTGGAATATTCAGTTGATTTTCGCCGCGAAGGACAAAATTTCTCTGATTTGTTTTCACTTGAACAGTACTTTCAGCAGGAACGTATTTGTTAAAAGACCAATTTTCATTGCTTGTTGCATTGATTTCATTTGCGAATTTGGTTTTTTTCTCAGAATATGATTTATGCTTATTCTTTACACGTTCAAGATTTATTTCAACGTTCTTTGTTTTGTCAGATTTATCAGAATGCCTTTTGAGCTTTTTTCTTTTGTCTAATTTAATATTGTTTTCAGTAATATTTGTGTTGATATTTTGATCATTAATAAAATTATTAAGCGGAGAACTTTCCTTAACATGGCAAAAATTTTTATCATTCGATGAACTAGAAGATCTTGAATTATTATCCAATATTGCTTCGGTATCCATATTAAATTCTTTAATGTTTTCTTCAACTACATTTCTATTAAAAAAGTCATATAAGTTATTACCATCCTTTTTCAAAGGTATTTTGTTTTCTACATTTAAATTGATTTGATGATTTTCACTAATAATATTGTCTTCTGTATTATTCTTGACTTGGTCTGTGAAAGGCGATTCGGCTAAGTCAAGTTTTGTATTCAGTTTTAGTAAGCTTTTATCATATTCTAGGCTATCTTTTAATTCATCAATGTCGTTATGTATATTCTTTTGTTTCTTATTTGGATAATTTAAATCCGTTTCTGTAGATAATTTTCTCTTGATTGATTCGTTTGTCGCATTGCAATGTAATTTATTCGCCTTATCAATATTTTTACTTTTTGGTAATGACTGATTGCTGATAGGCTTAGTATTCAACGAGAGCTTACCATAGTGATTATAAACTTCTAAATCATATTTAGAATTCAATTTGTCATTAAATTCAAAAGTATTATTTTCAATTATTTCTATATTCTTCCAAAATTCTACACTATCTGACGGGTTGGCGTATGGAATTCTTAAGGGAGAATTGCAGTATTTTATTTTCGTAACTGCATTTTCATTATCGCAGGATGTTTGTAAATTATTAATAGATACATTCAACTTCATCTCCTGCATTATTTCTGTAATATTTTGAGTACTTTTATCACTTGCACAGGATTCAAAATGAACACCCAAATTCGGAACATCTTGCGTAACTTCACCATTAGCTCGATCATCTGATATATTAGAGATACACTTATGCATTTTTGGATCAATATTTTCATTTCTTGCCTCATCAAGAGCTAAAAGATCATCATCGGATCTATACAGTTCGTCTATTTTTATAAAGCTCTTGTTCGAGAGTATAGAGGAACAAAAGGTAGAAAATATTTTGGACCCTAATTCAATATTCTTTTCGAATACACTTTTGCTATTTTCCGCATGTAAAACAATAGTTGCAGATGCAGAAAATAGAGCTCTGTAAACAATGCTAGTGTTTCTATTATTATTACACATGTGAGATTTGATTTCGTTTCTACTGAACTCCTTAAGAGATAAAATTAGCAGCGTATCGTCAAAGATTAATCCAATATTTTCTATTTGCGTATTATTTTTATTTATACTGTATGATGAACTATTAAATAATGAAGAAAATAAAATTTCGTAAACGTTAGTAGAATTTTGTTTGTCTACTATTCCTACATTATTATTAATGAGACTCTTTTGTACGCAAGGAATTGTACCTATAATGTCCAAATGATTATTATATAAATCTGAAAATCCTATTTTCGAATTGGTTTCGAAAGCTGATACATAAGCAGCATTTGATTTTTGTTCCAATACCTTTGTATTCAAATTAGCACTAGAAGCTGGTGAAATAGGCAAGTTTTGCTTGAAGAATTCATGCTTTAATAAGTTATTATCTTCAGATAAATTCATATATTCAATAGATTCATCAGCATCTTTGGTTGTGCTTACATTATTGGTGTTTAAACTATCTCCAATGGAAGATATTGTAGCAGGAGATGTATCAATATCATTAATGTTATCGGGTTCAACAGTACTTTTGTCAATAAAGTGTGATTTTGATATATTTTTTGCTTTTTGTTCTGTCTTTACTTCTGATGGATTCTCTTTGATACTACCTAGTTTGACTGCATCTTCGATATGCAATAGTTGTTTTTGTAAATATTCTCTAATACTTTCCTCTAAATTGCATTTCAATTTTATTTTGACTTGAGTTGTCGCTTTATATACTTTACCTAAACTATTTTGTTGGTCAAGTAAATCAAAAATATAAAATTGATTATTTATATTATCAAAATCATTCCACTTTGCATCAGGAGGCAAAAGCAAAAGGATAGTTTTAATCGTTGATACTTGCTCCATTTTCAGTGAATCACAATCGTCTTCGAAATTTCTATTTATATTCTGGTGACTAGATACTGGCTTTATATCAATAATTGATATGCATGAAAATGATGTAGAATTTTTTAATTTTGGTGATAGCTCACCTATATTAGTATGAATTATGTCTTGAGCTTGGCCACCGTTTTTATTTTCCGTATCAATTGCATTTAATTTTTCCCTATGCGCTCTACTCAAATAAATTTTAGCCAAAATTTTATTCTTTGTCGAATCAGTCTTCTCTGAACAAACTTTTGACTTTGTTGGATGCTTCGAATGGCATTTTCAATTTCAAGTTGCTTAGTAACACTTCTAGTATGCCGTTTATATTCTGATATAGGTAAAACGGATATTTCCGTAACGCGATTTTTCCTATATTTTACTCGCATTACGTTCGTAGCTACTTCATTTTACTTAGATAAACACTGCGATATGGAGATTTTTTATTAAATTCTTATCCCGTTTAGAGATTATTTTATTGTAAGCCTTGTAAGAATTTTTGCACTTCCATGGAGCAGTCTTAGATGCAGTTTTATTCTTTGGTTTAGTATACTGTTTAAGAAAATTAGTTCTTCTGCGGGGGTTTGGTTTTGTCTCGTTTTGACTATGCATGGCGATATTAAATCTGGCGATTTTGAAGGACTTGTTTCTGATGACTTATTAGTATTATTAATACTAATGTGATCTAATACTTTAGAGTTTGATTTTGTCAATTTTGCGAAATCAATTTTAGACGTTGATATACTACACTGGAGACTAAAATCATTCAATATTTCCTAAGAGCTGTTCATCTACATTTGCCGTGAGCCTAGATTTAGCATTGCCTTCATTTCATTCAAGATCCAATATTTCATCTTTTTTAATATCATTAATTTTAGTGTTTTTCTTTGGTATTAAATTTTTCCTATATTTGAAAAATTTGGTTGGAACAGGCAAATTACTTATTGAACAATCCGTATTTTTGTCGTGAGCAATATTTGATGTACCCAACCGAGAACTTCGTTCAGATTCTCGAGCAATGTGTTTCTTTTCTAATTTATCTTTTAAATGAAATCGATTGAAAAACTCTCTTTTTTTCAAATAAACTTTGCTCTTTCCTGAGTTTGATTTTTCTTGGGGATATTTATTAGACAAATGAGCTGTTTTGAAGCATCGGTTTGAAGTTTAAAATTTAAATTTCTGTTAAATGATTGATAATTACTCAAGATATCGTGAGTTTGACAGCATTTGATATGTTTTCGTCTATCGATTTATTTATATCAGGTAGATTCTTCATATACGCCAATTCTTCAACACTGCATGATTCCAATGCCTTGGGTAGAAAATGAACACCCGCCAATCTCTTAACAGAAAACTGATCATTTTTTGCAGTATCACGATTTTCTGAAAATAGAAATATATATCTAAATTATATTGCATTTTATTTTTTATAAGTTTTATTATATCAAATTTTTCAAAAAATTATTAGTATACAACCAATACTTAAAATTAACTTAATAATTCAATCACAAATCTTACCTTTTGTTTCAGAGAATTCAGGAACTTCTGAGTTTTTATTATCAGCAAAATTTTTAGGCTCCTTAGGGATGACGGTAATCAATTTTTTATTATGTTCATCTTTGCTTGTATTTGATTGTAGATCGATTAATTTATCCAGTTTCGAATCCGGTGTACTTTGCGCACCTAATTGCTTAGAATTAAAAAACAAACGGCTCATATTTGAATTTTCATTAGAAAAAATATTCAAATTTGGCAATGAGTTTTTTTCTGGTATATGAGGGTAACTTTTGGAAGACTGTACTTGTTCTTTACTTCCTATAATTTTTATCCTGTTATCACAATTTAGATCAAATGTATTTTTACGTATAGATCGCAAAGGCGATTTAGGGCAAGCTTTCTGAATTTCATCCTTATGTACCGAAGCATTATTCACAACTTGCAATGCAGTTTTATACTCATCTTTATTCATTTCTAATGCTGTAGTCTCTTTTCTATTGATGCCATTGTTGAAATTTTTTGCAACTCTTGTGTAATCATAGCCATTGTTAATTTTTCTTTGATTTTCTCTCATTGTCAGGCCGAAATCGCTAACAATATCATTCCTCGGTATTCTTGATTGCTTGAAAATATTATTCGTTGGCAAAGATGAAGTTTGATTAGTGTTTGAAACCATTCGGTATCTATTTGTATTACCAGATGGAATATGTGTAAACATCATATTGTTGTCTTCACGAATGCTATCAGAATAAGATTTTAGAGCTGCGTGATCCCTTGATGTTCTCAGCAAGTTATGTGAATTTAAACGAGTTTCATTTACATTATTTGTTAATATTTTGTGAATATTTTTATCGCTGTAAATATTGTGAGAGTTTACATCATTTCTGCCAATTGAATGAGAGTGAGAATTTACATCATTTCTGCCAATTGAATGAGAGTAAGAATTTACATCATTTCTGCCAATTGAATGAGAGTAAGAATTTACATCATTTCTGCCAATTGAATGAGAGTGAGAATTTACATCATTTCTGCCAATTGAATGAGAGTGAGAGAATTTACATCATTTCTGCCAATTGAATGAGAGAGTGAGAATTATATCACTTCTGCCAATTGAATTTGAGTGAGGATTTACATCATTTCTGCCTATTGAATGAGAGTGAGAATTTACATCATTTCTGTCAATTGAATGAGAGTGAGAATTTACATCATTTCTGCCAATTGAATGAGAGTGAGAATTTACATCATTTCTGCCAATTGAATGAGAGTAAGAATTTACATCATTTCTGCCAATTGAATGAGCCTGAGAATTTACATCATTTCTGCCAATTGAATGAGAGTGAGAATTTTACATCATTTCTGCCAATTGAATGAGAGTGAGAATTTACATCATTTCTGTCAATTTGAATGAGAGTGAGAATTTACATCATTTCCGCCAATTGAATGAGAGTGAGAATTACATCATTTTCTGCCAATTGAATGAGAGTAAGAATTTACATCATTTCTGCCAATTGGATGAGAGTGAGAATTTACATCATTTCTTCAATTGAATGAGCCTGAGAATTTACATCATTTCTGCCAATTGAAGAGAGTGAGAATTTACATCATTTCTGCCAATTGAATGAGAGTGAGAATTTACATCACTTCTGCCAATTGAATTTGAGTGAGGATTTACATCATTTCTGCCAATTGAATGAGAGTGAGAATTTACATCATTTCTGCCAATTGAATGAGAGTGAGCATTTACATCATTTCTCCCAATTGAATGAGAGTGAGCATTTACATCATTTCTGACAATTGAGTGAGAGTGAGCATTTACATCATTTCTCCCAATTGAATGAGAGTGAGCATTTACATCATTTCTGACAATTGAGTGAGAGTGAGAATTTACATCATTTCTGCCATGATGAATAAAATTTGCAGAAGTATCCCAAGTAACGTTTCCTTGTCGATGAAAAGAACTGAAACTTGGCACATTATAAGGCGGAAAATAGTTATGCCGAGCCTGTAAGCCATTCACATTTGCTACATATTCTAAAAAAATATTAGTATCATTGAGGATGAATGGGGAAAAATATTAAAAATGTAATATTTACCATTGTATATAGTAGGATCATATACGAAAGCTGCATTTCTGGCATGAGGGTGTGATACATTTGTAGAATAGGTTTGTGAGAACTTAGGTTTGGCAACATTTAGTTGACCAGTTCGATAGATGCCACGATTTTCTAAAAATATAAACAAATATGACATGTTTTTATAATACCATATGATATTAACTTCTTAATTTTTTCCTTGCCTTTATTAAAATCCAATTGACATGTGTTATGCTGACCATTCACCACAGCATGCGGTTGTGCAATTGCGACCGTCAATGGCGCAGTATAGATTGATTTACTGTTTACTACTTTTGTCTCATTTCTTGAATATTTGTTAAGTTTTCTTGTATTACGCCTCTTTAACTGTTCCTTGAAAACTAAACTGTCATCAATTTTTCCCAGTTGTTCGTTTTTTGATGTATTTGGGAATATCTCGTGAACGTTTGCTGGTGGATCAAAGTTATTAGAAATTTGTAAGCGATTAGCATAGGGTTGCAAAGTATTTAATGACAGATCTGATGTAATTGGTTTCTGGAATTTATTGTAATTTTTGTGTCTTGTAATATTCAAGCTAGGTGTTTTATCTGCACCATAAAAGAGAAGCACATTGTTATGTGGATTAGTACTATAATTCACAACATTATTGTCAAATTTGTCAGATTGTCCAAAATCCTCCGTGGGATGTAGAGTTTTATTCCACATGTCTCTATAATAATTTGGTTCTTCTTGCATAATTATTTCATTACTCAAGTTTTCAATTCTACTATCCTTTGTAGAAAACAAATTTTCAGATTGAGCATCACTTCTTATTGACCGTTCATGATTATCATTTGTATTCTTCATATTATTTTGCTGACCCTTCTGCTTAGATGTAGACAATTTTGTATTTTTGCGCAATAAACTTTCATCAGATGTACTAATATTACGAACCTCTGTGGAATGTAGAGTTTTATTCCACATGTCTCTATAATAATTTGGTTGTTCTTGCATAATTATTTCATTGTTCAAGTTTTCAATTCTACCATCCTTTGTAGAAAACAAATTTTCAGATTGAGCATCACTTCTTGTTATTCGTTCATGATTATCATTTGTATTCTTTATATTATTTTGCTGACCATTCTGCTTAGATATAGACAATTTTGTATTTTTGCGCAATAAATTTTTGTCAGATGTACTAATATTACGCTCAACTTGTCCATTGTTCTGCATAAGAAGCTTCACATCTATGTTATACTTATTAGGTATAATCAAATCTTCTATTATGTGAAATTTTGGCGCAGATGTATTTTCATTAACAGAATTAGTTTGAATTAAGCCTTTTTCGGGTAATATATCACGTTCAAGCTTTTTTCCAGTTTTTCCAAAATTAATTGATTTATTTTGAACACCAAGTTGTCCGGTTGCAAATGGTAGATGCAAATTTGCTTGCTCGACTTGGATCATAGCTTTGTCATGTACATTTTTTCCTACGTAATTGTTTTCACGTTCAAGCTCCTTTTCGATTAGATTCAAATTTGTTTGCTCAACTTCGATCATTGCTTTATCAGGTATATTTTTTTCTACGTAATTGTTTTTACGTTCAAGCCTTTTTACGATTTTTTCTAAATTATCTGATTTATTCTGAACACCAGGTTGTCCGGCTGCATCTGGCAGATTCAATTTTGCTTGCTCGACTTCGATCATAACTTTATCATGTAAATTATTTTCAGTAGATGAATGGTTTGTTAAGCTAGGTTTGTTTTCTTTATTAAATACTTCTACATCTTTATTTGATTTAATATTATATTCTTTATTCATCACAGAATTGATTTCTTCAGAATTTTCGATTTCTTGCCTATATTTTAATAAATCATTTTTTAAGCAAGCTTTAAAACTCCTATCTATTTGATTTGTTTTATTAATATTATTTTGTGCTGACGAGGTATCAGTAGAAAAATTTTCTTCATTTTCCGTGTCTGAAAAAGATGTAATTGATTCTTCCGGTTTATTTTTTAATGTTTGTAAATTTTCTGATGTTTTATTTAAATTGGGATTGAAATTATTATCTGATGCTGACCGCTTATCGGTTTCATCATTAATCAAAATTGATTTATTATGACATAGTTCTTCATCTTTGGATTTATACTCTTCTGGAGGCACTGTGCTTATGGTCTTTTCCTCACCAATTCTAACTACTGCATCTTCCAGTGTTCTTGAAGATGTAGCGGTTGTATTATTGCACATAAGAGTATTTTTAATCAAACTATCATTATCTTGCTGTTGGAGATTTGTCATTTGAACTGCGTCAGTACAACAATTATTTTCTTGAAATCTACTATTATTCAAAAGGAGTTCATCATATTCTGATACGCATCTGTTTGATGTACTAGCAACATCCCTAGCGTTAAATTGCAGAGGATGTGTTTGCAATTTATGATTTGATCTTATTTTTGGCATTTCACCAAGTTTGGAATTGTCTCCTGCAAAAACGTCACCTGACAATAATACCTTATTCAACAAATTACTTTTGTTTTTATCAGTTGAATTACTTTGACGACCTTGGTTTGAATTTAATTCATTTTTACGATTAAGGTATAGGCGAGAAGCATTTTGAATATGTTGATGATATTTATGCTTTTCAAATGTACCTGATAGGCACGATTGTGATTCATTATATTGTGTATTAAGACAAGGCATATGTACTTCGAAAATTTTGTTTGACTTTACACAGAAATAATACTTATGCTTCTTTCTGTTGTTATCATTTAAAGTATTTAAAAAATCTATTAAAATCTCAAATTCAACATTATCGTTCATGATATTTTTATCGACAGAATTGGATTTATCTGATTTATTTTTCAAATTATTTGGCAAAATGCAATCATTGTGGATAATCACTTCATCGGCCTCACTTTGCACATTTGTATTATATAATCTGTTTTCAGTTGATGCAATTATTGAATTACTAAAAGAACTTAATGAATTTTCATTTAGTCTATCACTTTGTGCATCAGCATATTTTATTGCATTAGCATTTGAATTATTTTCATTAGATTCTTGATTATCCCGATTAAATGTAATAGAATCTTCTGAAACTTTGTCTTCATTTTTTTCATCGTTGATAGCACCATTATGATATATTTTGGAATGATTTATGTCATACATTTTATCATCTACTTTAGCATTTGTTATGATATCTATATCAGGATTTTTTAAGTCTTTTATGAATGCAGTTTTTTCGTTATTTATAAATCCATTAAGAACAATATATTTTTTGTTTGTATTCCTATTTTCATATAATACGTCCATATCATGGCCATTGATTGGGAAATTGGCAGTAGTTCCATTACTTTTTATAAATGAATCAGGTGGATTTGAAAATTTATACATTTGCGCTGGCGTTGGCTTGAATTCAATATCGTATACATTTTCAGCTTCTTCTTGAAAAAGTTCTCCAAACAGTTTTTCTTCCAAACTATCGTTTGTGATATTTTGACCATAGTCGGGATAGCAATTATTAGGAGTCTGATCGGGTTCACGAGAATGTTCCGTAGAAATACAACTTTGAGTACATTGTGTTTTGTCATGTGTGCATGATGAATTTAAAAATAATGACGGATTGATTCCGCATTTGGTTAAAACTTCGTGTACTACATCATCATCACTGCTAATTAGATTGGAATGGTTACAACCTTCATTATTGGAGTCATCTTCGTGAATTGTATTATTTTCTGGAATTATAATATCGTCAATGCTAATTTTCGTTTTGGATAATTGGTTAGTTTCTAATTTTTTTGCATTAGTAATTGTTGTATTATCAGTGTCACCATCTTTGACAAGAAATAAATTCATATTATCTTCTGTAAAGTTTGTATTATCATCAAGATTAATTTCCATCATCTCCCTCTTCCATTGACTCCATTGCCTATATACTCTTTCACCATGACTTTCATTGTTTTCTTTAGGAACCAATTGCTCGTCTTTTTGTGCCACCTCAGAAACATGCTCATCCACGCTTTTTTTTGCATCCAAATCTATGCTTTTAATTTCAATATTATTACAGATTTTGCTGTTCTCAATTTTGTCTAGAGCGGAATTATAATTTGTGTTAGCATTAGCGTTAATATTTATATTGGTAGAAGAATAAATCGGTTGATCTTGTGTGATTGTATTTTCATCTAGTATAGATTTTTTATCTTCATCATGAATATTGCTATGATGATTTACAATAGTAAGTTCATCCTCGCCATTGTCATCCCTTTCAACCGATTTACATTTATCATTCGTTTTTGTATTCAAATCACACAAAGATGGATCTACATTTTCCTCTTCATCACATGAATCAGAAGCTATGATATCGTAGTTGTTTTCGTTAGAAATCAATTGTTCGTCGTTTTGCTCGATTAAAGAAAAATGTTCACACTCTAATGAATTATCAAGAGATTCGAAATATTTGTTTTCATCTGTTAATTTGATATATTCTTCCTCCTTGACCAAACAACTAGTGCAGTTTTTATTGCATTCTATACCGCATTTTTCATCATGTTGCTCAACGACAGTATTTATTGCACTTCGATTATTATTTTGTATAGAGATACTACTATTTATTGAACTATTATTTTCAATATTTGAAGTGTCATTATTATGACTATTACATTCTTTTGAAATACTGACTGATTCATTTACGATATTGTCACATGGACCATCATTTTCTGTATTGCTGTCTACATTAAGATTATCATTTGTCATACATGTTTCTTTTATGCCGATCACTTTTTCTCCATCTTCAGACTGTTTTGTAAGTAATTCGATCTGTGTATCTGCGAAAAATAGAAATATTGCCTCTAATTCTAAAAAGCTTCATTAAAAAAAACCTGCGTGATTTCATCAAGTTTTTTCTTGCTGATATATTTTTGTGAGCGTGTGCCAATGCAAGTTCGTATAATTGAATGGAAAATGCTATAGATTTTCATTTAATACTATACTATACTATATATATAATTATTTATATATATATATATATATATATATATATACATAAATAATATAAAGGTCCGCGGGTAACAACCAATATATCAAAAACCCAAAAAAAATTTAAGGTCAATATTTAAAATTAGGGGGCAAAAGATGTATAATGAGCACAAATTATCAACTATTCATTATGTACGTTTTGTACAGTTGATTATTTATTGCTTTTTATTTTGAGTATTTGCCTGCAAAAAACATTTCAAAAATATGTTTCTACGTCGAACAAGAAATTCTTAAGCTCTTAAGTTCTTAAGAGCTCTTATATATATTTTATATATATATATATATATATTAAATTATAAATATGAACAAACAACACTCTTATAATATATTAAATTTGAAATATGAACAAACAACACTCATATATATCAATAGAATAAAAACAGACAAATCTAGTTTCGAAACGTTTGTAAAATTAATATTATTTAATAAATTAGTGCAAAAAAGAGTGAATCAGAATACATTTGTTATATATCTTATATAACTATATATATATATATATATATATATATATATATATATATATTTCATATATTTAGGATTTTAACTTTTTGCACTAAAAACCACCTTTTTCTCAAAAATATATATATCCAAAAATGACTATATTATATTATATTAAAAAGAAAAACATTTCATATCGAAACAACGAAGAAAATCTTTATAAATGATTTTTTTTTTGAAAAATGAAGAAAGCTTTTAGTTAAAAAAGATAAAATCATTATTAATAAATGACATTAAATTGAATGCCGAAACGTTTGGATTTAAAGATTAATTTATAAATCTTTGTTTTTTATACTTTGATATATTGCCCTACAAGAACTTACTCATATATATAATATATATATATGAAGTAAAACTTCTTTAACACGATTTCTCGAAGACATTACCAAGAACACATTATAAGCGAGAAAGCGTATTATGCGAGATGGAAAAATTATAGGATATTATTATTATAGTATTACTTATATCCTAATTTTTGTACTGGAAAAGTTCTTTGAAAAAAAACATAAAATCTTTGGCATTTATTGAAACTTAAATAAAGTTTCAAAGTGTTTTTGGTTAAAAACACTAAAGTTAAACTTAGTTTTGTTTTTGATAAAAACCGTTATTGCTTTAATCCACACGGTTTTTTTCCAATTTAAGCATAATCTATAAAAATGTATTTAATTATTATTTTATCGTCCTTAACAAAAAAATCATAAAACGCTTTTTATTAAACGAGAACTCCAGTACAGTAAGAAATGGTGTACAGCTTTAAAGTATTCAAAATTTGAAATTAAAACTTCAGGCATTACCTTAACAAATTTTAAACGATTGAAAAATAAGTAATACATACAAACGTTAGTTAGAAAAAAATTCAGAATCATCTTTATCACGATTGGTGGTGACACGACTTGAGCAACCTTATTCTAAGTAGGTACATATTAAATTTTACATGTGTAAATTACATTAAATATGTAGTGTAGTCTTAATTACGTTATTTAAGAAAATCACTAATTTAGGTTCGATAGACAGATTTTGATGCATTAGCAATTAGTACAGTTTCTGGCGTAACTTTTCTGACCTATCAAAATTAGCACCAGTCACAACGATCAGTCCCTATTTCACTTGCTTTATCAATATGAAAAATATGTTTCTTGAAAATATGTGATTTATCTGGCATCATTTTGAAAAATAAAGCAATAACAATATATTAATAAATTGTAATACGGCATTCGATTACCTAAAGATTTGATGGTGCGCAATACCGCTGCAATTTTTGAAATAGTTTAAAATAATTTTTAAAATGGAACGCATCATAGAAAGTGGTAAGTGAAGTTCAACTGAAAGCTCAACAAATAACTGAAAGTTTAATGTGCTTTCTGTGATTTTTTTAATATCTCAAAATTTTTTTGAATAATCAATTACAAACATTCCTTAGCCAGTGTCGTTGGTCAAATATGTTTTTTACCGGAACAGCTAAATTAAACCGGATCGGTTCAAAACCTATTCTCATATTTGTTCCGGTTCGAAAAGGCAAGAAACTCATTTTGTGCAAATATATGTTTTTGTTATGCTATATATATAAAATATAATAAACTAAGCTAATGATGTTCGGTCCGGGCTTCTTGCTTTTTGACAAAAATTAGAAAAAACTAGCTGTAAGTGGAATTCTGTCTTGAGGCAATTATGGCATCGTGCCTTAAGGCAAATTGCTGGAACTTCCCGTACCGTAACGAAATGTTCGAGGAATACTGAATGTTTCCAAATAGATTATTATAAATATTGTAACATTGTCTAATATTTATAAGAATTATATAAACTGAATTGCAGAGTTGAAATTATTTGTAATTTGTAATATTGTAACATTATTGTAATTATTTTCGATATACAAAAAAACTAAAAAAAAAAACTTATACAATTTTTTTTTCCAAAATCAATTATTTTCTTAAGACAAGCAGAAAGTTCTTTGAATCATTTAAATCGGACGCTTAGTTCTCTCAAAATGCCATTTTTTACATATTTAGCTCCGTATCTTGAAAATGGCTGGGCCTGCCTTCGCCAAAAACTAATAAACACTTCTCCCGATCATTACTAATTGAATGTTTTTTAGATCATTCAAATCGGATACTCCGTTCTCTCAAAAATTTGATTTCTATTTTCTGCACTCTTTGCTCCGTATCTCCGAAACGGCTGGACCTGCCTTCGCCAAAAACTAATCAGCTCTTTTCCCTATCAATAGGAATCGAATGTTTTTTGAACCATTCAAATCGGTTGATCCGTGCGCCCTAAAACGTGACTGGAAATTTGTATCCATACATACATACACACACACACACATCCATTTATTCTGAGGTATGCCAAAATGTTCAGAAACCTTCAAAACGTCGAGAAATGTAAAAATTTTCAATTCCGATTTTCGGCCCATTACAATAACTTACCCTACGGGAAGTTAAAAACGCGTTCCAGCTTGACAACACCACTGTCTCTATTAGCTTTCTTATGTAACAAGGTAATCAGTAACAGGCAATAGGATATTAAAATAATTTTTAACTTCCCGTAGGGTAAGTTATTGTAATGGGCCGAAAATTGGAATTGAAAATTTTTACATTTCTCGACGTTTTGAGGGTTTCTGAACGTTTTGGCATACCTCAGAAAAAATGGATGTGTGTGTGTGTGTGTATGTATGTGTGGATACAAATTTCCAGTCACGTTTTAGGGCGCACGGATCAACCAATTTGAATGGTTCAAAAAACAACCGATTCCTATTGATAGGGAAAAGAGCTGATTAGTTTTTGGCAAAGGCAGGTCCAGCCGTTTCAGAGATACGGAGCAAAGAGTGCAGAAAATAGAAATCGTATTTTTGAGAGAACGGAGTATCCGATTTGAATGATCTAATAAACATTCAATTAGTAATGATTGGGAGAAGTGTTTATTATTTTTTGGCAAAGACAGGCCCAGCCATTTTGAAGATACGAAGCTAAATATGTAAAAAATGGCAGTTTTTGAGAGAACTAAGCGTCCGATTTAAATGATTCAAAGAACTTTCTGCTTGTCTTAAGAAAATAATTGATTTTGGAAAAAAAATTGTATAAGTTTTTTTTTTTAGTTTTTTTGTATATCGAAAATAATTACAATAATGTTACAATATTACAAATTACAAATAATTTCAACTCTGCAATTCAGTTTATATAATTCTTATAAATATTAGACAATGTTACAATATTTATAATAATCTATTTGGAAACATTCAGTATTCCTCGAACATTTCGTTACGGTACGGGAAGTTCCAGCAATTTGCCTTAAGGCACGATGCCACCCACCCCACTAGTTTTTTCTTAATTGGACGTGTACGCCGTTCTGCATGATATTTTTATAATTACTGTCCCGCAGGCCGATGCAATAAACAGAACTGTGCAGGTTCGTCATTTTTGGCAGGTGATGTAAAATTACTCCATCATAAAATTTCGGTTTGCATTACTATTAATGACTGATTTTAAATCGTGTTCATCTCATTTTGTTTCAAATTCATCAATCTTTCATAATATGTAACAATTTTTGTGATTGCTAATTTGTATCAATAGTAAGGTGACCATATTTTTTTAAGTCCACCGGGACGGTGGAATGTCTGCTAAATAACTTAAATATAATTTTAAAAAAAATAAAAAATAAATAATATTCAAGAATACAATAAAAAAGCTTTTCTTAACGAATTAATTTGTTTTCTAAATCATATTTACGAGCTTCTAGTAACATCTTTACTTTTCGATTATATGCTATAGTTTTCTCTTCTTTTACATATGATGTTATTATCTTATATTTATCGATTCATATGTTTTTTAACTTCCCGTAGGGTAAGTTATTGTAATGGGCCGAAAATCGGAATTGAAAATTTTAACATTTCTCGACGTTTTGAAGGTTTCTGAACGTTTTGGCATACCTCAGAAAAAAATGGATGTGTGTGTGTGTGTATGTGTGTGTGTGTATGTATGTATGGATACAAATTTCCAGTCACGTTTTAGGGCGCACGAATCAACCGATTTGAATGGTTCAAAAATCATTCGATTCCTATTGATAGGAAAAAGAGCTGATTAGTTTTTGGTAAAGGCAGGTCCAGCCGTTTCGGAGATACGGAGCAAATAGTGCAGAAAATAGAAATCGAATTTTTGAGAGAACGGAGTATCCGATTTGAATGATCTAAAAAACATTCAATTAGTAATGATTGGGAGAAGTGCTTATTAGTTTTTGGCAAAGGCAGGCGCAGCCATTTCGAAGATACGGAGCTGATTATGTAAAAAATGGCAGTTTTTGAGAGAACTAAGCGTCCGATTTGAATGATTCAAAGAACTTTCTGCTTGTCTTAACAAAATAATTGATTTTGGAAAAAAAAATTTGTTCCTATTGTTTTTTTTTTCTTTTTTTTAGTTTTTAGTATATCGAAAATATTTCAGATTTGTTGTTTTAATTCTGACTATAGTTCTAATATACTTAACAAATAATTTCAACTCTGCAATTCAGTTTATATAATTCTCATAAATATTAGACAATGGTACAATATTTATAATAATCTATTTGAAAATATTCAGTATTCCTCGAACATATCGTTACGGTACGGGAAGTTTCAGCAATTTGCCTTAAGGCACGATGCCATAATTGCCTCAAGACAGAATTCCACTCACAGCTAGTTTGCTTTTGAATCTAAAATTCTGTTGAGTATAAAATTCTGTTCAATTCTCTTCTTAATTAATTTAAAAAATTAGCACTTGTGCCAAGTGATAAAGCTAGTTTTCCTAATTTTGAAAAGTTAGAATTTATTAATGTGAGAGGCTGTATTATCCCGACTTTGGAAATTTGTATTCGGCAATTTTCTCATTCATAACGTATTGTTGCATATAAGCATACTCATTGCATATATCATTTTCAAATATTTGAAAAATGAATAGTTATAATTCTATTATCGCAAAGCTTCAATTTAAACCTGTACTCTTCGAAAACCCGGGACAATCTGGGACAAAAAATCTAAATCCGGAAAAATATTGCTCTTAGAAAAACCCGGGATATAAGGCGAAAATCTGCCGGACTATCGCGGCCAAACCGGAACGTATGATCATTAATTTATTAGTCATCTTGATTAATGTAAAAAAGCACATCTGGGGTTAGTTGAAACAAAACCTTGGGGTTAGTTGTAACATACAAAAAATATATACAGAATCAAGTGAAGCAGATTGAATGCAATGTTTAGTTTGTAAACTATGGCTCATATAAATTGTGTTAAGGCGACTTTAAGGAGTCGATTCAGCCGTAAAATAAATCAATGTTATGACAAAAGACTATGTTATTATGTTAAGCAGATTTATAGACCTTATAACTAAATTGACTGCTAGTCGAGGCCCACGACTCGAGGGCAAAATAAATGCATAAAGATGGAAAGGGACTGTGACGTCACTTGCTGAACGAGTGTAGCCGACAATCGTAGAACTCTTCCGATTAATTAAATGTCATATGTTAATTAAATTAAATCTTGTGCTTGAAATTGATAAATTATTGTAGAGAAAAAATCTGTCGATGTAGTTTAACACTGGTTCCTAAAACACTCTCGAATTATTAAACGTCATTGGCTTGAATGATTAAATGGCATTGACCTTATAATACATAAACCGATTTTAACAGATTGATTCGATTATATGTACATTCATTTCATAGACAAAATATTATTATTAATATAATTTCTTACAAAATTATCAGTGTTCACAATTGCCATTATGTTATTAAAGTAAAACATACGACATATGACATTTAATCAATCGGGAGAATCTACGATTGTCGGCAATGCTCGTTCAGCACGTGACGTCACAGTCCCTTCTATCTTTGTACACTTTATACAATTGAAAACATATGAGAACTAGCAGTCCATGTAGTATAAGGTCTATGAGCAGTTTTCATATAAAGTAGTACTAAAAACTGTCAAAATCCTGTGTGGTAGCAGTGCAGTCAGGTGTTTCAGACAGAAAATTTTACAAAGAAAACACAAAATGTCAAAAAAACGATTTATCATAACTGGATCTTTGAGATGTGATTTGATAACATATGAGTGAATTTGCATTTTATGTGTAAAACGCCTGAGCGCACAGCAAATACATGGCATTTTGACTGTATTTAGTAGTATTTTGTATAAAAACTGGAACGTAACACAGCCTTGCCAGAACATTGGTCTATTTTAGTGAAGAATCGGCCTATATATCTTTTATTTGTACGGTGATATTAATTGCAGTTCACGTTGATTTATGATAAAAA
>NW_020537324.1:54243191-54308191 GCF_003426905.1 Ctenocephalides felis
ACATAATTTTACTTCAATAATAAATACAAGTTTTACATTTCATTTTAACATATTCTAATACTGCTAAACATTAACATCGAATGAAATAGAGTGGGCAAGAGTAAGAAAGATCGGCGCTATGTCACACGTTAACTTTATAGATGCCGGCGTACAGCAGATTGTGAACAATATACATTTATGATTGCTCATATAATACGAATAGGCAACAAACATTTGTCAAATATTATTTCGAACAATTTTTTTATGTGGACAGAAATACTGATATTAGTTCAAATAGATCTAATATTGAAGTTCTACGTAAAAAAATTAATAGTACATAATTTTTTATTCGACGACCATAAAAATTTATATATATATAATATATATATATATATATATATAAGTATATATTGAATGCAGAGAAAGAGATCATCATCGCGCCGTTGCATATGATATTATATAAACCATTGATTGATAATATGGAATACGATCGAGGCACCAATACATGTATGTAAGAACTTCATCTTCTATCAAAGAGGACCATTGTTAGTTTTTTAGTTCATTACTGAATGCCAAGCTAAGCGGTCGTTATGTGTTTAATAGGAAGTGCGAAAATTACGAAATATTATTACGATATATTTTTATTTGTTTTAAAAGAACGTCGTGTAATTATCGTTTAATAATCAGTGGAAAAGTAGTGCATTGTGTGTGTTTTATTTCTCAATGATACAAGTGAAAATAGAGTATCGATGTAGTGCCGGTGGATTGGTTGATATATAATGAAGGATAAGATAAATTCGAATGCCCATTTTTAAATAATTATGAGCTATCGGGAGAAAATTTACTTCTTCTTCAAGATTTGGTGAAGCGTCGGGCGGCACCAGCATCGGATAATTGGAGTCTTCATGAGGTGGATGTACGAGATTACGCGAGTAAGTATTATTGATCAACTACGTATTGTGTATTTTGTTATATACACACAAACACACACACACACACACACACACACATATATATATATATATATATATATATATATATAAACATATCTTTGATTTGAGTTGTAATTTCAGATACATATTAAATTGCCTTGGAAAAGTTAAAAATATTGCAACAAAAGGAATATGCGTTTTCTACGGACAATGAAGAAACCATAAACAGAAGGCAAGATGTTCTGAAAAAACAATACCGCTTGAATAAAGGGCGTTTTGTAAATCAGAATAACGTCGATCAGCAGTTGTCGGAATGTAACATAAATTTAGGCAATAAGTCGCGCAATGCTTCAAGTAAGTGTATTCTTGTTAACAATTTATCGTGTATTTTTCTTTTTATTATTATCGAATAATTTAATTTTAATTTTTAGTTTTTTTTTTTTTAGTGTTTAATGTCTTAAAGACAGTGAACTTGTGAAGTGTTTATATGGTAGGTATTATTCACACAGTACACATAGATGATTTTATTATTTATGGCTATACATTTTGTTACAGGTATAATGACAACTGAATCAATTAAAAATCCGCAGTTGAGCCCTATTAAAGAGCAAGCATTTAACCAAGCCCTCGGGAAGGTTATAAATTATTCCCGTGATTGGGAGAATGGGAGAGATCATAGGCGGCGGACCAATAAAACCTAATTAACATTTGTTATTTATTGTTATTATATATAAAAAATTGTTATCAAAAGAATTAATAAAAAAAATTTAGCATATGCATTTTTTTATGGGCCATGCCAATTTTATTTTCAGGGCCACGTCAAATATATTTTTCAGGGCCATATCAAATATATTTTTCAGGACCATATCACATATTATTTTCAGGGCCGCATCAAATATATTTCAGGGCCATATCAAATATATTTTCAGGACCATATCACATATTATTTTCAGGGCCGCATCAAATATATTTTTCAGGGCCATATCAAATATATTTTTCAGGGCATATCACATATTATTTTCAGGGCCATATGCTTATTTTAAGTTAAGGGCCAAGTTCGATATTTTTATAGGGGCCATTTCATATTTTCGATTAGGGCCCGGAACAGTTTGCCCAACACAGACCTTATCCGGCAAGGCGTTACATATCGCATAGGGGCCAAGTACGGTTGCCGCACTGGGACCCTACTTAATTTAGGGCAGCCCTGATCCGCGCCATACTTCAATTTCCAGTCGGGAACTTAATAGCTGTGATAAATTTTAAGAGATAAATCCATTTGAGTATTACTCATCATTACTTCTTTACAATACCGTACACGAATCCGGACAAATTTAATAAAAATAAAGTAAACGTTCTACAAAAATTAAGACGCCGTTCAAATCGTGTTAGAGATTAGTTTCTTTATAATATAGAACCATTTATACAAGTCTCACATATTTCTTTTATAGGAAAACGTATAACTAAATCATTTTTTTCCTTTCGTGTTCGAACAACAATCATAACTCATGGGTCCAATCATAATGACATGAACTTATCGCTGTTTTGATGATATTTCTACATCATCACAAAGATTGGGAAATAAACTAGATATTAAAATTTTTCTAATACATAGATTTTTTATAAGATGCAGCAATGTATATACATCTATATTTTCAAGTGAAAACCTTGATATCAGGCTGTCCGAACTGGCCAACGAACCTGGCAGGAATCCTCTGGTTGCAAGGCCAAAACTCTAACCAGTATAAGCCCTAACTATATCATCATAACAAAACGTAGTTACGATATTTGAAACTTTTTTTTATTAACTCTTAATATTGTTGAACAATACAAATTTTACTTTCTTGATCATAACAAAACTTTAGATCTTTAATTTTGGAACATAATAAATATATATAAAAAAATATTGCAATAAATGACTTATTTACTTTGTAGTAAAAAAAATATTTTATTGCATACGTTTCATTTTTCCAAATATGATATTGCAAAGCAATGTGTATTCTAGATAATGGTCTATAAATTTGCGTTCATTTTAGATTTAGAATTTTAATATATGAACAGGAATTAATATGTTTCCGTTAAATAAGTAAAGTAATCTGATAATATCTAATTACAATAGATTGAAATTAATAGACATCAGCATAAAAATATTAACGCCGGTTCAGATATAAATATTGAATACATATTATGCTTATAGGAGAATTAACTAACACTATATCTCAAATGTATGCAAATAATGATAAGACTACGTAATTGAACCTATTACAAAAGTATGATAAAAAAATTCAAATCACCTTGTTTAATATTTTAAATTTATCTAGTAACTAGTATTTTAAAATAGTGCTATTTATAATTTAATGATAAAGTGCCTAACAAAGTAACGAAAAAGAAATAAAATGTATTTACAATTATGTAAGCAAAGACTTTTAAACCGTATCAATAAATTAAAATACTGAAAAGTATCGATCAAATTATACATAAAACATTTTGAAATAAAAGTAATTCGTACCATTACGCAGTCAAATATTCCCACCTTTTTATATTTTTGTATGCCTTCTCAAATTTGACATTATCTAGTACCGGAGGCAAGAGATATATTTGACAATCTTATTTTAGTCAAAAGATATATAAGATAATCGCTTACTTTAGGTCTATAATTTCAAATCTAATATGATTGACAATCGAAAATATGTCCAACAAGATTCCGAACCCGGACACGGTTCAGGAGACGGCATCAAAATCTTAAGAACCGAACACGGTCCATAATCGTGAACAGTATTTTAACGCCTATATTTAAAGCTTATTGAGACTGCAATTTGCGTAAAAAATTAAAGAAGCAGGATTCATAGAATTCCTATAATAATCATTATCATTTGCCACAAAAATAAAATAGCACCCCTGTAATCTATCTATTGCGTTATGAAAACTTTTCAGTTTCAAAGGAGTAAACAAGATGAAGTTGTTAGAAAAAATTATGCAAGAATGTTACCCTTGTCTATATATTATATTAGCTTCCCGTGGGGTAAGTTATAGTCATCGCAAAAAAATCGAAAATATTTTTTTTTGCATATATATATATATATATATATATATATATATATATATGTTTCAAAGCTTCCCGTGGGGTAAGTTATAGTCATCGCAAAAAAACTAAAATAATTTTTTTGCATATATATATATATATATATATATATATATATATATATATTATATATATATATATGCATATATATATAAATATAATATATATAAATATACATATATATATATATATATATATATATAATATATATATATATATGTTTCAAAGCCTTCTGAACATTTTGGCATAGCTTAGAAAAAATTGATGTATATGTCTGTGTGTGCGGATACACATATTCGTCCACGATTTCGGAAACACAGATCAATCGATTTGAATAATTCAAAAAAATATTCGATTCTCATTGATGTGCAGACGTTCTGAGTAGTTTTTGGCTTCAGCCGTTTTAAAGATACGGGGCAAAAAGTGCCATAAATGGTTATTCAGTTATCGAGATAACGGAGCGTCCGATTTGAGTGATTCAAAATTCAAAATTTATATATTATTTTCAAAATTTTCAATTCGAGAAATAGATTGTATCAATGGATATGTCAGCAAATAAATATAGAGAAAGGGCCGATCGATCTATACCAAAACGTTCAGTATTAGCAGAAAAACAAAATGTTGAACTAAAGGAACTACCGCTTGCTAATAAATCTTTGATCGTAGTGTACAGTAACTTACTTTAAATTTAATTATTTCCTTATACAAAACGAGCAACTCAA
This sequence comes from Ctenocephalides felis, assembly GCF_003426905.1. Classification (NCBI taxonomy): domain Eukaryota; kingdom Metazoa; phylum Arthropoda; class Insecta; order Siphonaptera; family Pulicidae; genus Ctenocephalides; species Ctenocephalides felis. Next base: position 54,247,904 of record NW_020537324.1, read on the forward strand.
ATCTTTTACTACTGTACTCACCATTGTCCAACATGTCTATATCACTAATCACAATTGCAGTTCTTAAATCACTTTATTTTGGTTTGGACTACACTCCGACACTTTGGCACATATTTTCAACACTCCAATATAATCTTGGTTCGTATTTACAGCTTTGGGCTTCCAACCAGAAGGTTCCAGATTCGACGCCCATATGTAACGCACATGAAAGTATAAATTAAAATTGTTTCCAAGTGAAAGTAGCGCTTCATCAAGATTGCTGCATTAAATTAAAAATCATCAGGATTAGAGAAGTTCTAAGATATACCAACTGTTGGCTTTGTCTAATTTACAAAATTTGCTTGAAATGACGTACTGCAATATCTACTAATCAAACAATGAACTTTTCAAACAATTACATTTTTTATGTAAAAGATATTCAGCATTTAAGAGAACATTTTGACATTGCAATAGCATTTCGAACATTGTAATAACAAATGTTTGAATATATGTAGCTTTTTTTAAAATAAACCAGAATAGTTTAGAACAAAGCTTTGTTAAGTATATATGATAAAAATGTTGCTTATAAAACGAAATAAAAATTTAAATAAATAAGGTACACATTGAATAATTAATTAAATGACAAAAATATTTTTTTATGAAATAGCCAAATTATTAGTAAAGATTATGTAATATTAATGTAAAAAAATTGCATTTTTTCAAATTAAAATTATTAACTATTACTATTATTATTATCATATTCCCCGTATTACATTAAATAGATTTTTATAACTATTGTAACTAACTGACTTATAGGTGAATATATAATAACAAATTCCAAATATCGTAAATAAATTTGTATTTGTTTAAGCCAAAGAACATATTTTATAAGTACATATATATTATATATAAAGATATCTGTATAAATTAACAATAATTATTTAACTTTGGTCAATAAAATAAAATAGTTATCTCAAAATTAATACTAAGTTTACAAATATCTTAATAACTTAATTAATAGTATTAAAACCCTGTAAAATAAAACTATCAAATTCGGATCTAAAATTAATAATTTTGTGTTATTTAATGCATTTGATTGTTAATTTTTAACAAGTTTATACATATATACATATCTAATATATATATTTATATATATATATATATATATATATATATATATATATTAGAGCAGGTCGATTCGTATAGGTCAAAAAAGTCGCTTAGACACACATGATTTTCAGATACTAGGGATCAAAATAAGATACTTTGTTGCAGAAACTATACCTCTAAAATGAATTCTGATGTTCCGTGCAATGACCCAAAAATAAGGGTCGAAATTTGAAAAATTCCATTTTGACCCATTTAGTGCCCCAATCGCGTCCAAATGTATGACCGACCCCCACTAAATTTGGAATGCCAATTCACCCATGCCCGTGGTTCATCCCCTGGGGCCTCCCCTGAGCGGTTTTCCAACATTCAACCCTTATTTTTGGGGTCAAGGCACGGGACATCAGAATTAATTTCAGAGGTAAGGTTTCTTCAGCAAAGTATCTTAATTTGATCCCTAGTATCCGAAAATCATATGTGCCTAAGTGACCTTCAAATCGACCCGCCCTAGTATATACGCATATATATATACAGGGCCGGTCCTGGGGTCCTCAGCGCCCGCATGAAAGATTTGTTCTAGCGCCCCCCCCCCAATAATTTTAAATGTTTTAACAGTTTTTCATTAAAATTATATAAGCATTTACTTCAATTTTTTCAATTAATTTTTAATCATTTTGGATTTTTGTACACACACTTTAGCACACAAAAAATTATATATAATCTAAAAGCGTATAAAATTTAAAAGTACTTTGAACAGTAAGCAGAACAATAATTTACAAATTTTCAGAGTTATTATTTGGTTCATTGTTTCTTTTGACATCACATTGCAAACTAAATATGCTTTTTGTGACTCATAGTTAAGTTGGATTGTTTATTATAATCTACTAATTATTCTAGATTTTATGTTTAAAAAAATATATAAATAATATATTATAAATTTCATTTGCGAACCTCGTTTTGGCGCCCCCTAAGGCGTGCGCCCGCATTTTTTGCATGCATTGTATTCAAGGCAGGAGCGGCCCTGTATATATATATATATATATATATATATATATATATATATATGAGATTCAATCTTCAGGGCAAAACATCATTTAAAAACTTATAAAAACTTATAACATTTTTATTGTTTCCATATGTTTCGACACATTGTTTTGTGTCATCTTCAGTGGAATGTAATTGTAATATTTCTAATTAATTTCTAATAATAATTATTCACAATTGCACTACTAAAACAGTTCTTGTCACTTTAAATCGGAACAATTATATAAATTTTAAGGAATTAATTGTAGGAAAAATTTCTTATTGTAAAGAGTGCATGTTGCAACGTCGATGTCCGATGCGACAGACTGTCGAAACAAGTTTTTAATTGATGTATTGCCCTGAAGATTGAATCTCACAAATTTCAACATCAAAATTATTAAAATTTTTAACATATATATATATATATATATATATATATATATATATATGTGTGTGTGTGTATGTGTGTGAACACAGTATACATTATGTAAATTCAAAGATGTAAGTGTAATAGATGCTTTCTACTAATTATCACAGTATACTTGTATTTCGAATGATTGAATCACTTACCAAATACTGGTTTACCAACTTCAGGATTCAGTTTTTTAATCTGTTAAGAATAAAAACATAAAGCACATTAAACAAAAAAAAACAAGATAATTGTTTATAAATTGTAGGCATACCTCTTTCTTGAAATCGATAGAAAGTTCATCAATGTAATTCAAAAATATTTGCTTAAGAATTTCTCCTTTAGGTGTATCGAACCCAGTTCGTATTTTTGTTTTAAATTTTAATAAAGTTGGCGTCATCATTTCTATTAACGACAGCATCTTTTTCTGTATAAGTGAAATAAAAAGCATTGAAATTTAGTTTTAATATCTTAATGGTAATGTACTCCTCCTAATTTGAACAAGATCATATTTATTGTTTTTCATCATATTCTGATAATAATATTTTCAATATCTTGTGATAGCAGTAATTCAAGCAAACCAAAATTAAACTAATTATGTGCAGATAACAGTGCCAATGTATGTAATTAAGAGTATTTTGAAAATAATATAATCATGAGTAATTATGTTAGATTACATGTTCAGATATTTTACTGCACAAGTGCATTTCAATTTCATTTCAAATATTATAACGCGGTAAGGTATAATTAGTATTAGGTATAATTAATTGTAACAGTTATAATATATTAAGCAGTTAATACTGTCTGTAAAATCTTCTTCCCTTGTTAAATCTTTTCAAACAAAAATATGCAAACACACTTTATAAAATGAATAAATGAATGTTTTTATTTAAAACTATACTTACATCATCAACATGTGGTTCTTCTTCATCCGTTTCCATTCTCATTTCTTCTTCTTCGCAAGTGTTGTTTTTTTTAGCACCCACAATTAGAAACTCAGGTTTCATTTGTCTCAAAGACAAAATTGTCAGCGCATCACACACAATAGCTAATTCATCAGGGCCGTTGGAAGATTCATCAGTAGAAAGACTCCAAGGTTCTAACAAATATAATATGCATATTATAAGAAAATCATTTACATATAATAATAGGTAATTATACTTATTATTATAAAAAATTATCTAATCATTTTCAAAAGTAAGAGTTTTTATTATTATAAAATGTACAATGGTGTTCAAGGTGGATATTTAGAAAAATTTACAAATTGTGAAAGTCATTTAACTTTTAAATTGGTTGTAATATCCAAAATTTGAGTAAACACCGTTTATAAGAGTATTCAGCCCGGACAATGTGAGTATATAATATATTCATATTATATTCTCATTATATTATTCATATTGGTAGTCAGATTATCATAATAATTCATTACTTGCGATGAATGCTAAAATGTTAAAAATTTCAGTGTGTTGGTAAGGAACCAAATCATGTATGTAAAAAAACACATATTACCTACCTAAAATATTATTGTATAAAGCTTGTACAGTTTTATATCGAGATTGTTCCCTCATATTGAAGACCATATATCGATACAAATTATGTCGAGTAATTATCATTTCATCACCATTATAAGAAAAAGCCTTTCCTAGAGCTAAAGATGAAACCTAAATAGAATTTATAGAGAGTTATATATGTATATTATCACTAATCACTAATCTAAAGTATACTAATTTATTTAGGAAGTGACTTGATTTCAAATAAAATTGAATTTACATTTTGGTATGTAAAGCTCACATTTTATATTGTATAATTATGTACATAATAAAACAAAATAAAAAGTAAGTCCTTAAGAAAAAACAATGATATTTGATCAAGAAATATTAATATACAGTAATGGACAAATTAAATAAAATAATTGAATTTAATACTCACAGAGAAAAGAAAAGAAAATACTTATTATTATTATAGTTGATCCCAAATGAAGTACCACTATTAACACTTTAACAATTTAGTTTAATTAGACTAAATACAGTAACATAATTAAAAATCAAGTACATTTTTATTCAATTCTAATTTAGTTTTTAATCTTTATTTATTAGTACACAAAGAAATTTACCTTGTTATTGTGAAAGTATATCACGCTCAGCAGCATGTCATGTAAAAAATCTTTGTCTTGGCTGGCTGTTGCCTTTTGTGAAATAAAGTACTCCACCACACATTTTACATCTTTCTGTTCGTCCAATACCATTGAAAAGTAGCAAACCATTTGTTCTTCGTTGAGTTTAATGTAGCCATCAGCCATTAATTCAGTAATCAGACGAGCAGCAACTGCGCGCACACGATTCTCACAACGAAAACAGAGCAATAATACATCCAAATGTGGTTCCACTAGCCTTGTGTACCTGAACACAAATTTAATAGATAAATAAAAATATTTTTCATTTAATTAAATATATGTTCATACATACAGTATCTCATTCTGACAACAGACATAAATTGTTATTCATAATAGTTTATTCTTAAATCTATTTCACAATTTCTTTCAGATAAATAATAATCATAAAGTTGTGACTTAATACTTTTAAAATGTTTCATTTGATATTTTTCAAATATATATATATATATATATATATATATATATATATATATTTACTAGCATATTTTTTACACTGGAAAAAAATAATTTAAGTCAAAAAAGTTTCAAATGCAAAGATTGAACCCAAAAATGTGACTAATTTAAACATTTTCTTTATCCACAATAACGTCATAAATAATTATCTGTTCGATGTTGTCAAATATAGGTGATAAAAAGAGATGTTTTAAGTAGTATTGTTATCACTTTAATACCTAAATTATCAAAAGAATGAAAGCAAGCAAATAGAGCCTTCCTACAATTTATTATTCATATTTTTATTCAAACGTAATTTATGGGATTCAATTTTAGAGTTTTGCACCTTTACTTACATCAGTGTTTCAATTCAGAAAAAAGCAATTAAAATAGTTTTCCCTATCGTCCACTATATCTCAGCGACCTTTGTTCCATTAGTACAAGATCTTAACCATTCCTTTCATTTTTCTCCTAACTACCCTTTGTTTAAAAATAGATATTGCCAACTGTTCAATTCAAGTTCAAATTCCAAATCTAATTATTATAACAAAAGACATAAATTTGTTAATGGTCCCACATTAAAACTCACTTACTCACTTAATACATTAGATGGACTGGGTATCATAGATGAAAAAGTAGTGCATTATGCTATTCAACAAATTGCCATTCAAAACTTTCATAAATTATTTAATAACATTTTTAAAAATTTCTTCTTAAGACAATTGAGGAAACAGAACTATGTTTTTTAAACTGAACTTTAAATAAGGTGATTCAGTAAAAATTTTAATTAATTTAGTATAGAATCATTTAGTATATGAATAAATGAATAGTATGTACTTACATTGTGCAAAGATCTTTTAGTATTATGAAACAAAGAATTTTTTCATTAGTTTTAGGACTTCTAAACATAATTTTTATATAAATTGGAATAGCATTTGTAGCAGCAACTTCCTCTCGCAGGCAGAGACGTCCCAGTGTTAATAGCATTGTTCTGTACAAAGTAGGCTTCTGTCGAAAAAGCACTGTGAATTGTTTACAAAAAATATTACAACCCATTTATCAACTTTTTTTATATATCGCAATTCATATTAAAAAAAAAAAAAAAACATAATTACATATAACTGATTGTTCAATAGAACAAATCTTATGACACAATCTGATTGCTAATTGTCGAAAGGGCAACTTTCGTATTCCAGTTGAATTTTCTGCATATAATAAAAGTGATATTTCAAATTTATTTATATTGAAGGTAACTCCATCTTGTAGAGCACTCAAACCTTCTTTAATTGTATCACAAGCTATCTGCAACAAATATTGTTTGAGATTTTTAAAAAGAAAATGCCAATTTATATTTTAGCAATTAAATTAAATAAAATAAAATATCAACTTACTTCCACATAATGCTCCTTCCAATCAGCAGAATTCTGCAAATTAGTGATTGTATCAATAAAATTAACAACTAATTTAACAGGCACATTCCATGTGGTAATTTGAAGTATCAAGCTATCTGAAAGCGCATCTTTTCTATCTGAAGGCATGGAATGTTGAGAGCTTAATATTTCTAAAACAAAACGTAGTGCACACATCTGATGTTTCAGTTCCTACAAAAACACAAACTTCATATAAATATAATTTTATATATATATATATATATATATATATATATACACATATGCATATATTCGATAATTCATATCTGCAATAAATAACAGGTAACAAAAGTTGTGTAGTTGAAATATCTAGAGGTGTATGGGATTGTGACTTAAAGAAAATTGCAGGAACTTCCCAATTATCTTCGAAAAATCATTTTTAGTATTCCTATAGATTAATAGAAAACCCTATATAAAACAAATATTTTTATCAATAAAAATGATGATTAATCAAGTCACTTGTTCTAATAATAATTAATGTAATTAACATTGTACTATTTTTTTTTTTTTTTTCTTAATTCAACAATGAAATTCAAAAAATTGGTAGCATTTGGGATTAGCCAATCTATTCGAATTTTATATACATAGTATCTGAATATATACACACACGGTACATCACAAAAATGCCATGAAATGCAAAAATATAAAAAAATATATTGTCTGACAATTTAACTTGACCATAAAGCACATTAAATAAATATGATATATAATATAAAGTATATTTACATACCCTATCATGTTTTGACAAATTAATATAATGTTCATAGTATTCTACCGCAAATGTGATATCTTTCAGCGCCATTGTTTTTGCCACGCAGGACAAAAAAAGCAATGCATATAAATTGTATTTAGTATGTATATAAGTTTGAATCATAGTTATCACATTTGAACTGCAAAAAATCAAATAATTAGTATTATAGTACTTTTATACTGCGCAAAACCTTAGTTAAATAACACCTACCCCAGTAATTTCTTAGAATTCCAATATTTCATGGAGTTCTCCAGATATGGTCTCCAATGCTTCTCTTGAATATGTTGTAAAATATTCCAGGGTATTACATAATTTGTTTTAATATCAATATTTTCAAAAGGCACTAAGTTTTCCAGAAATAATTTTGAAAGATCCTATATTTAATATTACATATAGAATATAAAAGAAAACAAAAACAAATGATAATTAATATTCCCTATTAACTTACCAAATATATCTTACTGTCAAGCTCGCTGACTGTATTTGATGCTTCTGGTAAAACATTTTCCAACCAAATATATATTAAAGCATGTTCTTCTATCATATATTTTGAAACATATTCTGTCAAAATACTTAAAGCCTGACTTCGAATAGATATTGCAAAATCACGTACCATGGCTACTAGTTGCTGCATATAAAAAAATACACATCAATTAGTTTCAAATAGATTTTAAATAGAATATATTTACACTTAAATATCAGATATCAAATACAAACGGAAATCACAGTAATTTGGCACAAAAATTTCAAATATCTTATGCCATACAAATCAATATTGTTGGTTTATTTATATTTACAGAATTATAAATTAATACACATGTAAATGCAGATTGAAATAGTGAGCATTACAACAGCATTTATTTATTTATTCATAAACAATAATAATAATTATTATTTCAGGCTCCATCAAGCAAAATTAGTGTTCACTGGAAACTAAAGTGCAATTCTCTTAAACGCGAAAAGCCCTTCAAACTTTCAACAATTTAATATAGCAAAGCATTAGGATGATAGAAGGTATTTTGAACATCAAACCATCTGGACCTTGCACAAACACATTTTCTCTACTTTGGTTTAAGTCTCAAGTTGGTATCAAAGCCCTTATTTAAATTTGAGAGACAAGATCGATAACCACATCACTACCTAGCTTTAAATTGAGATAAACATAAAGGTTAAATAATGTACCTCTCAAATTATTGTACACTAATAACATATTTAAAAATATTATAGCAAATTATTAATAAAAGAAAGTTGGTAGTTATATAAAAATCAGTTTTAGCAATCTTACAAAGATTGTTTGCTTATATAATGACATTAACTTTAAAATAAAATATTTATATATGTTTGTAAAAGTACAAGAAAAAAAAATTTTCATTAAACAAACTAAAATAAATAAAAAATAAGATATGCTTACATTTTTCAATGAAGAATTCAACCAGTGTTTTGGCTTATGATTTGCGATACACTCTAATACTTGCAACGCAGCTTTTCGCAGTGATATTTTTTCTTCGCGCAAATAATGTAGTAGAAGTTTGTTTATACTATCAGCTGTTGGCAGTTCAGCAACATCGATAGAAGTAAATACAGCTGCCTCTGGATCAAATATTTTCTGAAATAATATACAATAAATTTATAAACATTCCTATAATTATAACTATTATATACAGTCTAATATTAATCTTCAATACTCTTGAATAAATCCCAATTCTTTCAAAATTGTAAACATTTGGTTCATAACCTAATTATTGCGAAACCAAAATTATACTGGTAAAATTGTAATTAATAAAATAAAACTTTAGAAAAGTTTATATATATATATATATCTATATATATAAAAGAGGAACGCCTTATGTGCTACCACTTATAACTCACGAACGGCTGGACCGATTTAGATGAAAATTGGCAGGGAGGTAGTTTAGAGCCAGGAGAAGGACATAGTATACTTTTTATCCCTTTATTTCATTCTAATTCAAAATTAATTATTTTTAAACTATCCATATATATATATTGTATTAGCGCAGTAAACGGAGCGTTTTAGGTCTGAATTTTTTTACTGTGCTCGGAATTGTATAAAATTTTGGAATTAGGTTCATCTTACCCTCAAGTTCAAAAGTGAAAACAATTCGGGTTGCGCCATCACCCCCCGGGGGGATGACACCCCTTCTCAATTGTGCAATTACATTTTTTCAAAATAACGTCGAAAATCGATAGAAGAACTAATTATAAGAAAAAAATGTCTTCTATAGTTTTAAAAAAAAACTAATACTTTTCAAGTTACTGGCCACTAAAGATTTATATATTTTTGGCGTTTTTCTTCGTTTTTTTGCAAATATCTCCTAAAATATACATTTTAACGGAAATCATGTAATGAACAAAATAATATCAATAAAATTCTTAATAAATCGGTGTTACATAAAGTGTTCTAGGAAAAATATTAAGCAAGATTTGAAAGAGCAAAGTCGTTTTTTATTTCATTCAAGATTTAATTGTTGTATTTAAAGCCATCTAGTGTCGAGGTTTTACATTTTATGCATTTGGGTGAAATTGGGTTTTATAGTGCTCAACATGAGCTTTAAAATGAGTGCTATTACAAGTTTTTTGCGTGTAAAATGAGTGAGCTATAATGCAAATAAGAAGCATAGACGAAGTTTTTTTCTTTTAAATCATATGCTTTAATGAGCGCCGTTTCCACCAGAATTAAAGTAATTCACATTCCTTCTAGAATTCACTTCATTATAGACATCTTGATAGATTCTAGCAGATTCACTACTTTAGTAAAAAACTATTTTCAGAAAACTCACGTTTTTATAAAAAAAATCTTTCCAATTTGCGCGGCCGCGCAGTCTTTAAACATTTATAACTCTGTCAATTTTTGTGTGATATATATATATATATATATATATATATATATATATATATATATATATCGTATGCAGTGGCGTCGGAACCGCGTGGGCTCAGCCCACCCATCAATTTCAAAAAATTATATGGGCTAATATCTCTAAAAAGAAAAACGAGACCACTGGCTGCCTATCTAAAAAAAAAAAAAAAGAGCCCAGCCATCAAAAATTTGGTTCCGACGCCACTGTATATATGTTTATAAGAAGTAGATAGTAGTCATTTCAACTATGAATTATTAAAAATTTCAATATAAAATATAAAAAATAATACAGACATATTGAGTTATGTGTTATATATGCATATATACTAAAAACAAAATATTTTTTTTTAAGTTAAAATGGACATTTAAAGCATGCTATAACAATATAGCAGTAACTCAGCAATTGCATTATATAAGGAAACATATGTATATTACAAATTATAATTATATTACAAATGTTTCTACACACAAAATATAAAAATGAAACAATTTCAAAAAAGAAATAAGTCATTAAATTATAATTGACTATCATAAAACTTATATTCATAATTGTTAAGATCATTCTATTCAATTTCTATGAAAATAAATATTTAGTTCCTATATTTATTATTTTACTTACAGTCAATAAATCACTCATATGTGGTATATTGAATGCCTCTGCCAGATTCTGAAGTGCTTTTGTAACAACTTCATCACTAGTATCATAACAGCGATTGAGTATAATCATGAGAACTTTTTTATGTGATTGTGCAGTTGTTGTAATTCGATTTGCTTCATATGCATATGAATCTGCCATAGATGTTGAACAAGAAACTTCAGTAGGCAGCAATTGCAATATATATTGTTGAGCAAAAACACGATGTTGTTTTTTTGTGCTGCTTGTAAATATCGTGAACCAGTTCATGTAATCTTCAAAATGATTAAAAGAAAGTGCTTTTACAAACTGTACTATAACCATAATTCTTTTACGGCGTATCTCAATTAAACCCTGTTATCAAATAACCATTTTTTGTTAATAAATATAATTTATATATATATAGATATATATACGAGGTCTGTTCAAAAAGTACCCGGAATTACTAATAATTAAATTTCGCGGGTCTGGAGTGTCTGATTGTCAAAATTTTTTTTTTATTGTGTTGGTATACATGCCCCTAAAGTATGATGAAATTTTCAGCTATATTCACTGTTTACTTTGTCTGTGGTAGTCGCTAAGGTTCGACGTGTTTTTCTGAGCTCGGCGATTTTTACAATGGAAGAATTGAAAAGTCAAAGAATTTGTATTAAATTTTGCGTAAAAAATGAAATAAAGTGTTGCAAAGTGCAAAAATTCACCAGATATGGCTCCGTGTGACTTTTTCCTATTCCCAAAGTTGAAGAGACCCATGAAAGGGCGGCGGTTTTCCTCGATTGAAGAAAATCGCTGAGAGTGCTCAAGGACATATCAAAAAGTGAATATCAAGGTTGCTTCGAAAATTGGAAAAAACGCTGGCATTATATCTGGGGGGGACTACTTTGAAGGGGACCACATTAATGTAGACGAATAAATAAATATTTTTTTGAAAAAACGAAAATTCCGGGTACTTTTTGAACAGACCTCATATATATATATATATATATATATATATATATATATATATATATATCACTAAACTTACTGGTTTTTCAGCACTTGTAATTGTCATACTCTTAACAAGCTGCAAAAATGTATCTGAAATACTATTTCCAAAATTCTCCATTAGCTTCTTGAAAAACTGAATAAGTTGTTTCAGATTCATAATTTGTTCATTAGCATTCAAATCCTTCATTTCACACATACTCAAAAAAGGTGTTGCATATTTTATTAAACTTAATAGTGTTTCTTCAGGTTTATTGAAGCAGAATAATCTGTATGCACAATCATAAATGTGAACCGCTAGATCTTGTAATGTAGCTGTTGAAAAACATATTTCTAAATATTTTTTTTAAATGGTAATTATAGGCCATAAAAATGCTCCTCCACATTAATATTATGTGTGATTGTTTACCTATAAACTTTGCACATATGCAAATATTTTCTGTATATCAAAAATATAAATGCATATTGCATACAACAATTTAACAATGTAACAAAAATTTTGGACATGTGCAATAAAATTAAATAATAATGGTATGCTATAATTTAAAGCAATCCATATAACATATCACTATATTTTAAACCTAGTAGATATTCAAGAAATGTGTCTAATTCTCACCATTTAATGCAACTACGGTTTTAATTAAACATCTCATTGTATGATCCAATGAGTAAGTATCTTTTGTATCAAAATTTTTTAGAGTCATCTCCCAATCCTGGAAATAATTTACAATTGATGTCTTATTCTTGAGCAAAGATCGGCCTATATCTCTTTGTGTGGAGTAGCAACAAGCTATTTCAATGCATTGTAAATAAAGATTTTGATGAAAAACATTCATCAGACGACTTAGAGGAAGATTTATCAATAATAAATATAAACTACATAATTCAAAAACTAATTCGGTTTTTTTCTCTTTTTTAGCATAATTCAATATGCAAAGAATAAAGCCCAAACATTTATGAACTTCAACGCCGTTATCTTCGATTAAGGGCCTCCAGGTGATTGAGGACAATTCAGGATTAGCAAAATATTCTCTTAAAGCATTGTTCGTATTTTTGATATTGCTTAAACAATCATTGTCTAGACGAAAGTCATATGAGATATCACAATCACTAAACTCATTCTCGACTACATAAGTTAGAAGATCGTTACTAATGTAGTGAAATGGTAGTTTTTGCAGAAAATTAACAAAATTCATTTTTATGATGTTATATTATTACATAGTCATTCTTTCTTAATCGAATTTATAAGTTAAAACTTTCTAATCAATTTAGCACATGATAGTATTTGTTTATATAAAACGCGCCAATAAATTTGACGTTTCTTCACGTCATAGAATAAAACAGTTCACGAGACATGCAGTTAGAAAATGGCGCAACCATAGATAAATAATCATCATGGGCGGCGCAACCATAAATAAATAAGCATTATGGATAAAAGGTGAGGTGAGTAAAAAATGGATAAAACAATTCATACTTCCCTTAGGTAAATAATCTCAAAAAAAACGAAAATGAATGTATGTGTGTGTGTGTGTGCGCGTGTGGTATGTGAGTGCGCGGATACAAATTTTCGTTGACGATTTCGCGAACACCTACACCCGATTTGGATAATTCAAAAAAACTTTCGATTCCTACTGATGAGTCATGCGATTAGTTTTTGTCAAAGACAGGTCTAGCTGTTTTGGAGACACGGGGCAAAAAGCGCCAAAAATGGTATTTCAGTTTTTGAGATAACGGAGCGTCCGATTTAAATAATTTAAAAATTATTTTACTTGCATTAACAAAATGAGCAACTGGTAAAATTTTTGTAAAGGCAGGTCTAACGTCTTTGGAGATCCAATAAAAAAATGTAAAGAAACAATGCATTTGACGGTCAAAAATGAGCATTAGACATATGTACATCATATTATCAGATATTTTAATAATAATTTAAGATTATAATAAGTACAAACTGCGTGTACATAAAATTTATATGGGTTATTTACGCGGGTTATTTATTTGATATTTCGACTCCAAATCAGCTATGCAGCGCGATTGCTTGAAAAAAAATGTTCAACATTTTCAAGAAAAATTAAAATACAAATCTAAAAATCTAATTTTTTCAAAGTTTTGTTTAATAATTTATTTTTCGGTACTGGAAGTTCCTGCAATGTGCCTTAAGGCGCGATGCCATACACCACTATATATAAAGCATAATTTTAATGTCTTCAATTTATAATTCAAGTATTATATATTCTACTTTGTACTTAAATTCTGTAAAATAAGTACATTTTTTATTTCAAAATCAATCAAGTTATTTTCTGACTCTTTACTGCTGTAAATTAAATCTGAATATAATTTTTTATTTCGAAGTCAATCAAGTTGTTTTCTGACCTTTTACTGCTGAAGTGTAAAAACTTTTTTCTCATTTTAATTTCATCTTTCTGTACTATAACAACAGAGAATACAAAACAAATGAAACATTTATTGCATGTATGAATATTTTCAAGTTACAAATTTTAGCTAAAATATCAGCTAAAATTTATAACTATTGAAAATAATCATACATGCAATACATGTTTAATTAGGGTTTTATAGAACTCTAGACAATATAATAGACTAAAACACCATCAACAAATTCTCAAATATGTTATAAATATCTCAAACAAATAACTGCAACATATGTAAGTCAATTGTATTTTCTTTCAATATATAAATCACATTAGACTACTCTTACATAAAGCAAATAAAAATGGTAATATAAAAAACTAAATGCATGAAAGCAAAAATAACAATGGTAAATTATACTTAAATTAAATGGTAAAATTATTTTCCTCGATTAAAGAACAGCAACACAATTCTGAAATCTACTTGCATTTAATATTAATGGATTAAATCACTTTTCAGCAGACTTAAGCTTCAAAGGAAATAATTTCATAATCGATTTTCATTTTTTCAAAATTGAAATTTTACAAGTTGCATTTACAATTAACCATTCATGTAACAAAAATAAAAAAAATTATTTACTTAAATATTTATAGTAAATTACTTAAATGAAACAAAAATAATTTTTTCAAATATGAAGAGGATCTAATGCAAATTTATCATATGTCAAAATTTTATGAAGTAATTCTAAATTATAAATTTTTTTGTCATAATAAACTTTTATTCCATATAAAAAAAACTAACATTATTATAAACCATCTAACAATTATTCTTATATCAAAAATAAAGGAAACTTTCCATATAAGATCAATAATACTATATAGTAAAGAACTTTAGTCAACAGTTATAACCTTAGTTTGCTTAAAAACTAGGTAATAATCAACAAATGGTATGTATCAACTCATAATTATCAATATGAAAATAACGTCAATTAAATGTTAAGTACTTAAAATCTAAATTCATAGCGTCAAAAACATAAATGGCAAATAACAGGTACATAGTTCCTAGTTCCTAATTCATAATATCTGGAAGATTATAACAAGCTTTAACTATATACTTGCCAAAAATATATAAGTTCAAATCATTGAACTACAAGAAGTAAAGAGTATCATCTAATGATGGATTAGGAGCCCTATGAAGGGATTGCCCAATCAAAAATGCCAACTTATGGGCATATTGACAAGGAGCAGGAACGCGGGATGTTCCTGACCAATTGTAGTACATGTGAGTTAACTTGTACGTGAGTCTCTGCATTTTGTCAGGAGGCAGCCCAAATGTGTCGTCAATAATATTGTAAGAAACAGGTGATACTGTACCATCCCTGACTGTCTGACTCACGAGGTAGAAATCATACCTATAATAATATTTTGCACATAAGCAATGAATAGTTTTTTTTGTAATATAAATTCTATACTTTCCTAAAAAGTAAGGAATTGCTTAAGAATATTTGATAATTATAATGCAATTTCAAAATATATTTGCAATAAAAGTTATTGTCATTTAAAATAAAACCTATACATTTGATACACCAATACATGAGACTCAGCAAGCTTTAATATATCTCATACTGATTGATGAATGTATGTTTTGTACTAACTTGAATCTTGAACTTAACATAATGCAATTAATATACTACTCACCGTTCAGGCAAAGTAATTACATCATCTACAACCGTGCCAGGTTCAGGATTTTTAGCATCAGCTGTAAATATGCGAGTATTTAAGCGTTTGCTTACAATGACGTAAGCCATCTTAGGGGGAGTGCCCTTATACATGTCACGCAACATGAACTTCATTTGTTTTACTTCTTGGTTGTAAACATATTGGAGTTGTCCATCACCTACACCATCTCGATAAAATATGATTCTTTGTGGAAAAGCTCCATTAACAGAAGCAAACTTGTGAAGAGCCTCTGTTGACAAATGATTCAGCATTTTTATATATAGGTAACCACTATATTATATATATTAGTGAATTTGAGTTAAATTGTACAAAATGTTAGACAATACTAGACATTAATAGTTGACAACTGATGCAGGTCATAAAGTGTAAAACTTTAACAATTTCGAATTCAGCTTCTAGTTTGCTTAACACATAAAATAAGAAAGAAGTGTGTAACTAAAATTCAATTATCGTTATTTCTCATCATTGTCAGTTGCAGTCGAAAGTTTAGTTAATTGTGGAAAGTGTTATATCTGCAGAAATTAGTTGAATAAATTACCACAAAAACTTACTTGTAACATTAACAACCAAATCATCAGCAAGTTCTTGTCCTGGCTGTTGAACACTGATCGCTGAGAAATATTTTGTTAAATTCTGATCCAATGAGGCAACCATAGCACCATAGGAACGGGACTTACTTTGTGTGTCATGGCATACATCAAAACCAATCACCATTAAACCCTGCGTAACAAACATAATTTTAATAAAATATTTTAATATTTAGTGATAATTAGCAATCAAAAATTTACTTACAGATACAGGTATTTCAACCGACCAAGGTGCACCACCCACTTTGCAACTCATCTGAATTGCAACTTTTGTAGCTATTGACATAACACCACGAGATGTTAGATTTTTGCTCAAAATAACTTGAGTTGGCACTGCACGGTCCACACAGGCTTTTTTCTTAATGCCCGAATATCTAATATTTAAACAAACAGGTTTAAATTAAAAGTACTTAAGCAGAGTAAAAATAAAATTATGCAAAATGAATTATACCTGTCATTCCTGTTATTAGGCACAACACACATTATTATATCTGGATTTCCAGAACCCAATATTCTTTCTAGTTCATCAACGTAGGTTGAAGTTCGATCATCACGCAAATCATTACTGAAACAGTTATAAATTGTAATGAGACATTTATCACATGGAATATGTAGCTTAACTTTTATACTTACTAAATAGGATTGGCCATTGTCACTTTCATTGCTGCAGATGATTTCTGCAAGATCTTGACAAATTCAAAGATATCTTTCCTGAAGTTTGTCGGGAAAAGCACATGCCATGTACGAATAGGAACAATATGCAATAATGGATTTGATCGCACATCTTTTATCCAATCTAAATTGCGTCCTACAGGAACCCTAAACAAAACAAAAGCAAATTTGTAAGTATGAATTTGAAACTATTAATACTAGTGTACTTAGTATTATTACTTGACTGATCCCAGAATTATAGTTTCATATGGAAGTACTCTTCCTGATAAATCAATTAAGTTATTGTCTAACTTCATTTGCCAGGCAGACAGTTCTTGTTGAGTCTCAGGAGTATTTCTCAACCTCTGATTGAAATCCAAAAGTTTTTGGATTCTGTTATCAGGACTAACACGTGTATGCTCAGCCAAGGAGCTCATAAGCTGATTATTGTTTTTCATCTGATCTATAATGAGGATTATATATTATGTTATAAGACAAGTCTTTTATAACTAATGTAAAAAAATCAGATTTAAATTACCAGTCAATCCAGTAGTTCGACAGAGTTCTGGAACTAATGCCTGAAGCTTGGCAAGTCCAGACCTAATGTCCTTATCAGTAGATCGGCTAATAAGCATAGGTTGGGATTTGTCTCTTATTGGCACACCATATCTCTGCAATATTTAAATTTTATATAATTCAGGAACGAGATAAAAGAAGACCAAAAACTTACATCCTTATAATATTGCATAAAAGAAATATCTTCTCCTGTACGCTTCTTGAATGTTGATGCAGGGCTCATGTTCCAATCCACACCATCAACTCGATAAGTCTTATTGTTGTAGTCTGTCAAGACCACAGTACCTATAAAATATGTACATTTTTAGAAAGAATGTATATAGGTGTAAATGTAGAATTTTTAAGAATTGAATAAGTTCTAACCCATAATGTTTCTTTCAAATTCTTCTCTGAAGTTTGCAGATCTCTTACAGTCCATAAGAATGTCATGAGCAGTGCTTAAACGCATTACTTTATGGGTAATTTCACTGCACATAAGGATTCCAGTTTCATGCTGTCTTATAGATGTAACATAACCAGGCCATAATTGTAGCTTATGTTTAGGAATGTTGATCTAAAATATCAAGTATAGTGTTACATCAAGTCAGCAGTTTTATGATAATTCTTTTTATCAGAAGAGCATATTATTTAATACCTTTGCTAATGCATCAAAGTAATTGCGACCAACTAATTGAAGTTTCAAACCTTCAAAACATTTACGCATAAGAATATTGAAGAATTGAAGATACTGATAATCTCCTGCAGTTATCTGACTCGCCAACTAAAATAAAGAAAACCATAGAAAATTATTAATGAATATGCTTTAAAATCTGCAAATAAATATATCTCAAATTACTTTAATTCGAATCAAAATTTGACTGCCATCAGACTTTCTGGTTGAAGTCAATTCAATTGGATCAGGATTCAATCTGTGCGAACAATATAAAACAGTTCCATCAAAAATATATCCTCCGATTGTGTTTTTGTGATTTGCTAGTAAAGCTTTTCTAACAAAAGTCCGGTCCTCCTCTGGCGACATATCAACTCTATATTGATAGAGACACCAATTCGTCTGATGAAGTAGGCGGAAATAATTAGCTTTTAGTCTAACAGGACGACCAGTAGAACCTAATAAATAATTATAATCAGTAAAATCAGGTATTGATTACTTATTTGATTATGTCTAAAATAATTCATTGATAATAATAGTATAGTGAATATTGCATATTATTTTATATTAATAACTGAAATAATTTATTTAGAATTATTCATTCATTAAAAAGCATAAAAACAAGAAGTACAATATTATTGCCAAAAAATTGGAAAGAATTTTTGAAAATCGTATGAGATTGTATTTACCTTGTTTGACGGTAATGGTATCCGGTTTAGTACGTATAGTATCCAAACTAGTTGCCAAACGGCCTCCTCTCATTGATCCTCTGCCAGCACTTGTGGGTACATCTCCACCAACAGTACGTACACCTGTTATTATACAACATACAGTAACATATATCATTGAAATTTAAATTTAATTTTATTTAAATCAAAAGTTAAATATAAAATACATACTTTTAGTATCTTTACCGCTTTCAAATCCTTCAGGTCTGCGTGTCAATGCCCTACCAGTCTGAAATTAAAATGTGGCAGTGAATATAAAACTCTAATATAACATAACTAAATGTAACTAAAGAAACCCAATTTATATATTTCAAATAAAAACTGATAAAGGCAAGCTTATCACAAATTATGGCTGTACAAGTTTAAAAAATTTGATTAGACTAAATAATATAAAATGGATGAAGTAGAACTATCAAATATCAAATTAACTATGACATCAGTTATTAGCAATTAAATTTAAGTAACTAAATGCACAGATATCTGAGATGTAAATGGATTATTATAAATTTGAATCGAAATATCTATGTAATAATAATAATAGTAATAAGAATAAATTATACATATAATTTCAGAAATAACTCACAGCTTGTTGCACAGTAGGCACACCAGGTCTAATAGTTTCACCACTAGGTTGATAAACAGGAGCCTGCAGTACAAAAATCAGAATTTAAAAATAATATTCAAATCATTATAAGTTCGATGATAAGCAAAATAAATATGTCACATTTGCATTACTATATTCACGAACTTGCCATAGAAAAATACAAAATACAATAAAAATAAATAGAATAACAAATAGATAACTAAAATATAATGATTAAAAATTTGATGCAGTTTTGTTGATAAAAACTGCACCTCAATTTCTACATAAACTTAACACTAAGAATATCCTCTGCTTTATCTCAATATTCAATAACTCAATATTAACTTACCGGTTGTTGCATTGGAGGTTGACGCTGCTGCGGATGGCTCATTCCTGGAGGAGGTTGTGCCTGAAGAAATTTTTATATCATTTATTGCAATGTGGGATTTGGCCCTATTTTTTTATATTAAAATATAAATTCATGATGCAACACATTGATTTTGATACATTTATAACAAACTAACATTTTAAAACAATTATAATTAGAAGAGTTTGCCATATGGGTCCATTGTTTTTTATTTTAATGAAAAACTTTGCTTACCCTCTCTGAAATCCGTTCAGCCATTGTGCGTCCAGGTTGAGATGGGAGTGACGTTGGCCCAGGTCTCTGGATAAGTATTTCATAAGTGATTTGGTTAGTAATTTTTAAAAAAAAAATTAGAACATATAATTGTGAAACAAATTCATATTTTAATCGAGTGGATTAAACAAAAAACGCAGGAACGCGTGGCAGGGTATTCTAGTGTGTACATATATACATACATATATATATATATATATATATATATATATATATACATATATATATATACATATATATGCATATATATATATATATATATATATATATATATATATATATATATATATATATATATATATATATATATATATAAGGTTGGTCCTTAAAATGGTCATTTTCGAATTTGCTTGCTCCCAGGGGCTCAAATGGTTCCATATAGATAAAAAACAATTCTCTGAAAGTTTTAGTTCTTAATATTAACGTTTAGATAGAGCACAATTCAATCAAAGTTTTGTATAGAAATAGCATGGAAAAAATTTCAAAAGTTTTAAGAATGTTTTTTAGGTGTAATCTAGCGAGCAAATGAATGAATAAAACTCATTCATTTGTCGCTAAGTTATACCTAAAACATTTTTTTTTAAATTTTATATATATATACATATATGCATTTATATATATCTACAAGCATGCATACATACAAGCATGTATGCATTTATACATGTATTGACGTATATGCATGTGAATACGGATATACATATGTGGTAATACACAAGGCTGTGTATGCTTGTGTGCAAACATGCATGCATGCTATGTGCTTATGCGCACATGCATGCATGCTATGTGCTTATGCGCAAACAGACACACATGCATGTGAATGTATATAACATATGTGTATATACATATGTGGTTGTGTACTAATACACAAGGTTGTGTATGCTTGTGTGCAAACAGGCATGCATGTCTGTATGTCTGTCAATATGTGTTCATGTGTGTGCGCAAACACACATATGCATATAACATATGTGTAACAAGGCTGTGCATGTTTGTGGGCAAACATGCATGCATGGCTATGTGCTTTTGTGCAAACAGAAATATATGCATGTGAAGGCGTATAGTATAACATATCATGTGCATATACATATGTGGTTGTGTAATAATACACAAGATTGTGTATGCTTGTATGCAAACACACATGCATGGCTATGTGCTTGTGTGCAAACAGACATGCATGGGAATACATATATCATATGTATATACATATATGGTTATGCACTAATACACAAGGTTGTGTATGCTTCTGTGCAAACATGCATGCATGTGTATTTGCATGTATACATATATATGTGCAAGTGTTTAAACGTATATGCATGTATATAATTATGTGTCTACAAATGTGTGTATGCATATACAAAGATGTATACAAAATGTGTGTATGCATATACAAAATGTGTGTGTGTGTATGCATATACAAAATGTGTGTATGCATATACAAAATGTGTGTATGCATATACAAAATGTGTGTATGCATATACAAAATGTGTGTATGCATATACAAAATGTGTGTATGCATATACAAAATGTGTGTATGCATATACAAAATGTGTGTATGCATATACAAAATGTGTGTATGCATATACAAAATGTGTGTATGCATATACAAAATGTGTGTATGCATATACAAAATGTGTGTATGCATATACAAAGATGTCTACAAATGTGTGTATGCATATACAAGGATGTCTACAAATGTGTGTATGCATATACAAGGATGTCTACAAATGTGTGTATGCATATACAAGGATGTCTACAAATGTGTGTATATGTATATACAAATGTGTATAAACATGCATGTGTAAATACAAACATGTATAAAAATGCATGTCCATATACAAATGTGCATAAACATGCATGCCTATATACAAACGCATATAAACATGCATGTCAATATACAAACATGTATAAAGATGCATGTGTATGTGCTTGCATGCAAACACACATATTTGCTGTGAATGCACATGTGTATAGTCACGCATGCTGTGCATGCTTATGTGTACAAACATGTGCATGTGTAAAAACTTATATGCATGTGCAAGTGTGTATGCTTATGTGTACAAAAATATGTGCACGTGTGAAAACTTATATGCATGTGCAAGTGTTTAAACATGTGTCTACAAATATATAACTTTTAACTGCCAGTCTGTAATGTTTTCGGTATGCGTAATCACTACAAGACTGTTTCAAAAAATTTTATCACATCATTGGAACATCTCAAAATTATTTATGGTACATTTCAAGTAATTGAAAAATCTTACCATTGTTTCGGGTGCTTGTCCAGGTCTTGGAGCTTGACCCGCAGCTGGTGGGGCTTTAGCACGGCCCCTTGCCCGCCCCATTTGTGGACGATTTGGATTCATATTTGTAATCCTACAACAAACAAATTTATATTACTGTTCAGCCAAATTCAAACATAAAAATTCCATTACTTATTATATCACTTTAAATATATCGCTAAATCTATGGTAATAAAGATAGAAGGTATAAACAAGAACTTAAAGAAGAATCAGAAAAATAATGACAACTTTAAAAATACTCAAGAACGCGGTCAACTTACAGGACGTTTTATATATACAAAGCCGCCATATTACATTTGCGACTAAGCGAAAATTTTGGTTATCACAGCAATAATTTAATGACTCGATAAAGTACTGCTGTCTTACACTTGTTTTTTTATTAATAAAGTATTCTTAAGCATTCAATGCAGATAAATGAAATAAAAGTAACCTGTATTTGAAGCCAGTCGACGTTCATCAACAGGTTTCATATTACATTGAAGAAATCATTATTTTTCTCATACAACATGAATTTCATTGAGAATTTGTATATGATATCTGTTTAACTCACCGTTTAAACTAACTTCTTCAATATTCTGCAAAGTTTTCAGCATGGACGGCGAAATTAAACACGAGGTATAATTCAATAACATTCGAAAGAAACAGAACCAAACAGTCTTTCATGCAGCTTAGGTGCTCAAATCTTGATCACAGAATAAATTAGTATTGCCAGCGCTGAAATCATGGCGAATTCAAGCCAAAGATCATAGATAAAAGAAGAGTAGCCGAAGATATTCACAGACCATAAGAACATAGATAAAAGAAGAGCATGAGAATATGAGAATTTCTCATGAAACTCTCTCTTGGTACGCTTTAAGCGTTCACAGCGGGGTTACATGAAACTTGAATTATTCAAATAAACAGTTTCATTTACTTTCATTGCAAATTTTTAAATTAATTTATCATATTTATTATTTTGTGAATGATTTGTGTGTTTTATTACATTCGATAAAAATAAGGCCCTCGTGTAGTAGTGCAATAAAACTAAAAAGCTAAGGAATAGTAAAGTTGAATCATTATATAAAGTATTATTTGTTATCAAAAAGAAAAGTTGTAGACACATATTACCTAATTTACTAATGACTTGGCATTAATATTCCAATTATAAAATATACTTTAATACTTCTATTTTATTATAATTTTTGTAAACGGCACGATGAGCCGTATTTGACTTATAAGTTTAAGCCCTGAATCTCTCGCCCGAAGCTACTACCTTCCTTGGTCAAAGAAAGTACTTAACTTGCATACAACTTGGAATGACTTTTAGGATGCTAATTCATATATTAATGTTGTATAATTTGCCCCTCATTTGATAGGTAAACGCATGGTAAATGCTTACCAATCACCAATCTATTATTGAGCTGTTTTTACCTTGTAGTTTGACAAAAAAATTTGAAATGAGATTTTCCATATTATCATTTATCTAATAAATTAAAAAAATATGCTTAAACCAGTAGAGAAGTAAATCACATATTCATAAATCATGCACATTAACAATGTTTGACATTGAGTAATAAGGGCGCTTGATAATCAGCATTACTTGCCACTTGCATTACATATATTGTATTTATTGTAAAGTTATCCATCAAAATTCACTGATCTTTGCAACTAATTGGTTTCATTTTTAACATGTTTTTTGTGGAATTAAAGAAGTGGTAATCTATCAAACTATTGAGAGCACAAAATATTCATCGTTGTTATATAAAATTTCTTAATCTTGCAACCTTCATCTCAAAAAATATTTAGTATTTTTCTATTTTAAATTATCCAGGGCAAAACATCTATCCCTTGAATTGGGGCTTATTGTCCAAATTATATGAATAATTTGGAATTTAACAAAAATAAATGGATTGCTTGTCAATAAAATTTAAATTCTATTAGTATAATCTTTATTATAAAGACAAATGAAGTAGAGCTTGGAAACTATCATTTGTGTTCCAAAAAATGTAAGTTTCACCAAAAATGAATTGTGATAAAAGCCAAAAAAGTGAATATCACCAGCGAGTTGTGCGAGAGATCCTTACTTAATAGATTGTTGCAAATTCCAATTATTTTTCCTTTAGGAAACAGTTACTATAATTACTTTGACTTCCATTCACGGTTTCTTTAAGATACAAACATATGCAAATTGAGAAAATAATATATTCATGATTAGAAGTGTTGCAAACAATTTTATATTGGGTTCTTCGGAAAGTAACTTCGTTTTTTGGAGACATTTTGGCACGTAATTTTTGTACAATAAACAATAACTTTAATAAATTATGTATTGGCAGTTTTGATCTAACATCTTTTATCATATTTCTGAAATTAGCATAATTCCAAGAACATAAATTTTTTGGTCGTTATTGGCCAAAAACTGATCAAAGTGCTTTTTGATGCTGATTTGAGGTAAAGGTTATACCGCTTAAAAATTATTTTAGTGGACGGAACAAATAGTAGTCCAATGATGGCAAGTCTGAAGAATGTTTCATTGGGTCCCATTCAAGCTACAAAAGCTTTTGGCAATCGACCAAACTTATGAGATCTTGCGTCATCTTGATGCAGGACTATACCTTGCTTGTGGGTTAATTCTGACATTTTCTATTGAAGTTTATCATTTAGTTTATCCAGCTGATGACATGAGGCATCCGAATTAATTGTTATGTTATCCTGGAAAAGCAGAAAAAAGACTAACTCCTTTAAAATCTTAACAACATACTGCATCACCTTTTTCTGGTAAATTTCTGTTTTGCACCTGTTTTGAGCAGATTCTTCTTTTTTGTTTCATGGGCTATTGCGTGTATTGTATTCTTTACATTCCATTTGATTCCTAGTGACAATTTGCTTCAAAACCACACATTGAGTTTCAAGGAAAATCCCAGACCTTTTGAGTGGTCACAAACTATTAAATTTGATAAAATTTAACTCAGTGGGATCTCATGTATTGTTATTCACCGATTTGCATCAACTAATGCCTTTCTCGCGTCTTTATCAGCTTCCACCGTGTTTCTTGGACTTGGTGCATCTTGGATATTAAAATACCAGGAATGAAATTTAGCAAACCAGTTTTGACACTGTCGTACTATCAACACGCCATTTCCGTACACAAACAGTATTTTTACCTTTTCTATAGCAAGAGAGTAAAATATGTCAAAAATGCTGATCAATTCTTTCTGTATTCAAGTGGTACCATCCACAAACTACTGCATGTAATTGATTAGAAATTTTTACACACAAGCCTTAAAATATAGGTTTTCAAATCATATAATAATAATTGAGCTGAAGTGTGATGCTAGGTTCAAAAAAATATAGTTAAATGCTGATGGTAAAAAAACGAAGTGACTTTCCGAACAACCTTATAGAATGTTTATCGCATCAGTTTTTTTCTATCAGGCTATATTAATCGTAATTAATTTACTGCAACTATACTATAACTATTTAGCAAAACCATTTGTTTTCGGGTTATTCCTCGGAATAATCAATAATTTTATTCCATTATCAAGGGTTTTTTGTTCAGATCAGATCAGATAAAATTAATCAGAAAACAAAAAGAGTGGTTATGAAAATCGTTAACTTCTTAAAAAAAATGATTGAAGCTAAATGAAAACCATATAAAAATTTTATTATTAAGCATATTTATTTATCTATGCATTAAACCATGAAAATATTATTATTTTGTCTCGAATGAAAACAGTCGACTGTCAAATTAAAAGATGTCGGCTGGTCAGTTTCACCTTCTTGCCGCTAGAAACGCCCAACGTGTATTAAGTGACAGTTTTATTGACGATACGCATTAAATTTTAATTTGACTTTATTATAATTATTTATGTATACAAATTTTATCGATATTATTTGTTTAACCTATAAGTTTGAAAGTATTTGCACCTAGTATTCTAATAAGTGATCTTAATAATTATATTATATCTTATTTTGTCATTAAACCCATCTTCAAATTAGTACAAAATTTTAAGTCTGTTCTTATTATGTCGGACCCCCAAGAACAAATCCGCGAATGTGCATCGAGAACAACAGCTGGTAGCCCAAGACTCCAACTGCCCAGCCCTATTATTACCAAAAGAAATCGCACGGCCTCCACGTTAGTAATTTTGGAATCTTAATTATAAATTTTCAATAATAAAATTTCAATTTGTAGATCTGCTAGAGCTTTAGAAAATCCTCAGGAACTAGGCGTAATTAAATCCTTTTGTCGCAATAAGGGTCATGGATTTATTACACCACAGTCTGGAGGGGAAGCAATATTTGTTCATATATCAGAGTAATAATACTTTTACTTTAAGTGAAGAAGCTCTGCTCATTATAACATTTTATCATATTCTTTCAGCATTGAAGGTGAATATGTTCCTTTACCGGGTGATGAAGTTACTTATAGATTATGCTTCATTCCACCTAAGCTAGAAAAATGTCAAGCTGTACATGTTCAGATTGTAAATTTAACTCCAAAGGTTCATACAAAATGGGACTGCCCTTGTCCAGATTCAGAACATAATTAGAGATATAAAATTTCATAAATCAAATTCACAGACAAATTTTATGAAAATGCCATAGCCCTATAGAGGTTTTTAGCCATGTTTTATATAATTGAAACCGTAAATAAATATGTATTTCATGTGAGTAACTCCTATTTACTTAAGTGTTATGGAGACACTTGTGTTAAGTCCCTCACATAAACAAAATTTAAACAAGATGATAAATTTTTAGTCAGTCTATAACTTGGAGAAACCTAGTTGCTCTTGTCTGGACCTAACATAATGCATTTTTATTCTTAATATTATTGCTAATTTTTATTATAAGTATGATTAACATAATGCTGTTTCAATCCAATTTAAATCGTATTAATAAAATAATGCTAAATTGTACTTAATACATTGAAGGTCTGTATGTTTCATGAAATAATTCATAAGTAGTCAAGAAAACTTGGTAACGTAAAATGTATATAAAATTGCTTTTTATACTGTTTTTTATTCCAATCATATTTAGAGCCAAATTATTTTTTTTTAGATATTTTATGTAGTGGCTATATTTTGTTTTATATTGTATATAACTTTATAAATAAAAGATGATATCATAATGATACTTATATTTTATGACCAATGTACTTGATGTTTTTTTTTATTGCATCCTTCTAATGAGAATCTCACATAATTATATTTTTAATCGAATTAACATTTAGTTCCTAGTTGTTCAAACAATATTATGACTATGTAATATATGATCTTTACATTGCAAAGTTTAAATTTGTAATGTGCCTAAGATCATGAATATATTAACAATGAGATAAGTTGATCAGCCAAATTTATTTCTTATTAAGTATATTTAATAAGAAATACTATTTATTTTAAAATTAAGTATACTTAAACTACTAACACTAGAAGATTTAATATTATATCGAAAAAGAAAAGTATATCCTTGCATATGCAATGCTATACTTTCCTTTTTCGAAGTTTACAGGTCAAATGTAAATTTGATCAGCATATCAAAGTACTTAAAGATATTTATAATTGCACATCATTAATTTGGCTGCAACTTTGCCCTTATTGTCAAAAATTAGTGCAAAATATATTTTTAATTGCTTGATTCAAACATATTTGAAAAATTGATTGTCATTGTAAAGAATTGCTTCGGACATACGTAATAACAAATCTCTCATTTAACAGTATCTTGAAATCATTTTTACAGCAGCAAACAAAAGGTAAAAAGTAATAAACTTTAATGAATTTATATAGTCAAATCAGTTTTCGTAGGCCTATAATGTTTTAGGATGCTCGTTAAGACCATGAATTTCATTATCATACAAATTTCACCAAAATCGACATACGATATGGGAATTCTAAAAAAACGGCTCGACCGCTCCATTTGACTTACACGCAAAACCTAACGTGAGTCCTTACCTGATATCATCCAGTGGTTTTACAAATCCTGAAACGTAGACAAAAGACCAATTTTTGGTGTCAAAATCGGATTTTTTGGCGAAAACGAACTTCTCCTTCGTGGTGAGAAGAATATCAAGAATCAGTTTCTTCCGATATTTGCTTCTTTTGTTTATTTTCTCTAAGTTGATAAATGTTTCTATAAATATATTCATTCTGTTCCTTTATTCAACTTTTTCGGTATTTTAAAATATTTTAGGAAATTTCTATCTTTTACGACATCATCATCAGCAATTGATTTTGGCGAAGTACTGTTATCTGTATCCTGGTTAGAACTCATAGATAAAAAGTCAACTTCCCTAATAATACGAGAAACTTTCGGACGGTTTGATTTCTCTAATGTTTTATTAATATGAGGTTTCCTACTTATTGTTTTAGTCATATTAGGAACATTTGTCTTCTCATCTTCCATACAATTTGATTTCATGTCACTACTTTTCTGAGGTATTTTAAAATATTTTAGGAACTTTCTATCTTTTACGACATCATCATCAGCAATTGATTTTGGCGAAGTGCTATTATCTGTATCCTGGTTAGAACTCATAGACAAAAAGTCAACTTCCCTAATAATACGAGAAACTTTCGGGCGATTTGATTTCTCTGTTTTATTAATATGAGGTTTGCTACTTATTGTTTTAGTCATATTAGGAACATTTGTCTTCTCATCTTCCATACAATTTGATTTTATGTCACTACTTTTCTGAGGTATTTTAAAATATTTTAGGAACTTTCTATCTTTTACGACATCATCATCAACAATTGATTGTGGCGAAGTGCTGTTATCTGTATCCTGGTTAGAACTCATAGACAAAAAGTCAACTTCCCTAATAATACGAGAAACTTTCGGGCGATTTGATTTCTCTGTTTTATTAATATGAGGTTTGCTACTTATTGTTTTAGTCATATTAGGAACATTTGACTTCTCATCTTCCATACAATTTGATTTTATGTCACTACTTTTCTGAGGTATTTTAAAATATTTTAGGAACTTTCTATCTTTTACGACATCATCATCAGCAATTGATTGTGGCGAAGTGCTGTTATCTGTATCCTGGTTAGAACTCATAGACAAAAAGTCAACTTCCCTAGTAATACGAGAAACTTTCGGACAGTTTGATTTCTCTAATCTTTTATTAATATGAGGTTTGCTTCTTATTGTTTTATTCATATTAGAAACATTTTTCTTCTCATATTCTATACAATTTGATTTCGAGTCACTACTATTCTGAAATTCCGGATTTCTTGCTGTTTTCTTTATTAAACCACGTAATTCCTTTCTAAAGTCTACATTTTTATTTTTCTTCATTGTAATATCATCAGTTTCTGAAGAATTTTTGTGTGATTTTTCCTGATGTTTTTCTTTGTAACGTTTCTTACGTTTTTCTCTAATTATATACTCATTGCCATTCGTACAAATACTATCATTTTTATAATTTCCGTCAGTCTTATTGGAATATTCAGTTGATTTTCGCCGCGAAGGACAAAATTTCTCCTGATTTGTTTTCACTTGAACAGTACTTTCAGCAGGAACGTATTTGTTAAAAGACCAATTTTCATTGCTTGTTGCATTGATTTCATTTGCGAATTTGGTTTTTTTCTCAGAATATGATTTATGCTTATTCTTTATACGTTCAAGATTTATTTCAACGTTCTTTGTTTTGTCAGATTTATCAGAATGCCTTTTGAGCTTTTTTCTTTTGTCTAATTTAAAATTGTTTTCGGTCATATTTGTGTCGATATTTTGATCATTAATAAAATTATTAAGCGGAGTACTTTCCTTAAGATGGCACAATTTTTTATCATGCGATGAACTAGAAGATCTTGAATTATTATCCAATATTGCTTCGGTATCCATATTAAATTCTTTAATACTTTCTTCAACTACATTAACACAGTCATATAAGTTATTACCATCCTTTTCAAAGGTATTTTGTTTTCTGCATTTAAATTGATTTGATGATTTTTACTAATAATATTGTCTTCTGCATTATTCTGGACTTGGCCTGTGGCTAAGTCAAGTTTTGTATTCAGTTTTAGTATGCATTTATCATATTCTAGGCTATCTTTTAATTCATCAATGTCGTTATGTATATTCTTTTGTTTCTTATTTGGATAATTTAAATCCGTTTCTGTAGATAATTTTCTCTTGATTGTTTCGTTTGTCACATTGCAATGTAATTTATTCGCCTTATCAATATTTTTACTTTTTGGTAATGACTGATTGCTGATAGGCTTAGTATTCAACGAGAGCTTACCATAGTGATTATAAACTTCTAAATCATATTTAGAATTCAATTTGTCATTCAATTCAAAAGTATTATTTTCAATTATTTCTATATTCTTCCAAAATTCTACACTATCTGACGGGTTGGCGTATGGAATTCTTAAGGGAGAATTGCAGTATTTTATTTTCGTAACTGCATTTTCATTATCGCAAGATGTTTGTAAATTATTAATAGATACATTCAACTTCATCTCCTGCATTATTTCTGTAATATTTTGAGTACTTTTATCACTTGCACAGGATTCAAAATGAACACCCAAATTCGGAACATCTTGCGTAACTTCACCATTAGCTCGATCATCTGATATATTAGAGATACACTTATGCATTTTTGGATCAATATTTTCATTTCTTGCCTCATCAAGAGCTAAAAGATCATCATCGGATCTATACAGTTCATCTATTTTTATAAAGCTCTTGTTCGAGAGTATAGAGGAACAAAAGGTAGAAAATATTTTGGACCCTAATTCAATATTCTTTTCGAATACACTTTTGCTATTTTCCGCATGTAAAACAATAGTTGCAGATGCAGAAAATAGAGCTCTGTAAACAATGCTAGTGTTTCTATTATTATTACACATGTGAGATTTGATTTCGTTTCTACTGAACTCCTTAAGAGACAAAATTAGCAGCGTATCGTCAAAGATTAATCCAATATTTTCTATTTGCGTATTATTTTTATTTATACTGTATGATGAACTATTATATAATGAAGAAAATAAAATTTCGTAAACGTTAGTAGAATTTTGTTTGTCTACTATTCCTACATTATTATTAATGAGACTATTTTGTACGCAAGGAATTGTACCTATAATGTCCAAATGATTATTATATAAGTCTGAAAATCCTATTTTCGAATTGGTTTCGAAAGCTGATACATAAGCAGCATTTGATTTTTGTTCCAATACCTTTGTATTCAAATTAGCACTAGAAGCTGGTGAAATAGGCAAGTTTTGCTTGAAGAACTCATGCTTTAATAAGTTATTGTCTTCAGATAAATTCATATATTCAATAGATTTATCAGCATCTTTGGTTGTGCTTACATTATTGGTGTTTAAACTATCTCCAATGGAAGATATTGTAGCAGAAGATGTATCAATATAATTAATGTTATCGGGTTCAACAGTACTTTTCTCAATAAAGTGTGATTTTGATATATTTTTTGCTTTTTGTTCTGTCTTTACTTCTGATGGATTCTCTTTGATACTACCTAGTTTGACTGCATCTTCGATATGCAATAGTTGTTTTTGTAAATATTCTCTAATACTTTCTTCTAAATTGCATTTCAATTTTATTTTGACTTGAGTTGTCGCTTTATATACTTTACCTAAACTATTTTGTTGGTCAAGTAAATCAAAAATATAAAATTGATTATTTATATTATCAAAATCATTCCACTTTGCATCAGTAGGCAAAAGCAAAAGGATTGTTTTAATCGTTGATACTTGCTCCATTTTCAGTGAATCACAATCGTCTTCGAAATTTCTATTTATATTCTGGTGACTAGATACTGGCTTTATATCAATAATTGATATGCATGAAAATGATGTAGAATTTTTTAATTTTGGTGATAGCTCACCTATATTAGTATGAATTATGTCTTGAGCTTGGTCACCGTTTTTATTTTCCATATCAATTGCATTTAATTTTTCCCTATGCGCTCTACTCAAATAAATTTTAGCCAAAATTTTATTCTTTGTCGAATCAGTCTTCTCTGAACAAACCTTTTGACTTTGTTGGATGCTTCGAATGGCATTTTCAATTTCAAGTTGCTTAGTAACACTTCTAGTATGCCGTTTATATTCTGATATAGGTAAAACGGATATTTCCGTAACGCGATTTTTCCTATATTTTACTCGCAAGTTACGTTGATACTTCATTTTACTTAGATAAACACTGCGATATGGAGATTTTTTTATTAAATTCTTATCCCGTTTAGAGATTATTTTATTGTAAGCCTTGTAAGAATTTTTGCACTTCCATGGAGCAGTCTTAGATGCAGTTTTATTCTTTGGTTTAGTATACTGTTTAAGAAAATTAGTTCTTCTGCGGGGTTTTGTCTCGTTTTGACTAATGCATGGCGATATTAAATCTGGCGATTTTGAAGGACTTGTTTCTGATGACTTATTAGTATTATTAATACTAATGTGATCTAATACTTTAGAGTTTGATTTTGTCAATTTTGCGAAATCAATTTTAGACGTTGATATACTACACTGGAGACTAAAATCATTCAATCTATTCCCTAAGAGCTGTTCATCTACATTTGCCGTGAGCCTAGATTTAGCATTGCCTTCATTATTTTGTTCAAGATCCAATATTTCATCTTTTTTAATATCATTAATTTTAGTGTTTTTCTTTGGTATTAAATTTTTCCTATATTTGGAAAATTTGGTTGGAACAGGCAAATTACTTATTGAACAATCCGTATTTTTGTCGTGAGCAAAATTTGATGTACCCAACCGAGAACTTCGTTCAGATTCTCGAGCAATGTGTTTCTTTTCTAATTTATCTTTTAAATGAAATCGATTGAAAAACTCTCTTTTTTTCAAATAAACTTTGCTCTTTCCTGAGTTTGATTTTTCTTGGGGATATTTATTAGACAAAATGAGCTGTTTTGAAGCATCGGTTTGAAGTTTAAAATTTAAATTTCTGTTAAATGATTGATAATTACCCAAGATATCGTGAAGTTTGACAGCATTTGATATGTTTTCGTCTATCGATTTATTTATATCAGGTAGACTCTTCATATACGCCAATTCTTCAACACTGCATGATTCCAATGCCTTGGGTAGAAAATGAACACCCGCCAATCTCTTAACAGAAAACTGATCATTTTTTGCAGTATCACGATTTTCTGAAAATAGAAATATATATCTAAATTATATTGCATTTTATTTTTTATAAGTTTTATTATATCAAATTTTTCAAAAAATTATTAGAATACAACCAATACTTAAAATTAACTTAATAATTCAATCATAAATCTTACCTTTTGTTTCAGAGAATTCAGGAACTTCTGAGTTTTTATTATCAGCAAAATTTTTAGGCTCCTTAGGGATGACGGTAATAAATTTTTTATTATGTTCTTCTTTGCTTGTACTTGATTGTAGATCGATTAATTTATCCAGTTTCGAATCCGGTGTACTTTGCGCACCTAATTGCTTAGAATTAAAAAACAAACGGCTCATATTTGAATTTTCATTAGAAAAAATATTTAAATTTGGCAATGAGTTTTTTTCTGGTATATGAGGGTAACTTTTGGAAGACTGTACTTGTTCTTTACTTCCTATAATTTTTATCCTGTTATCACAATTTAGATCAAATGTATTTTTACGTATAGATCGCAAAGGCGATTTAGGGCAAGCTTTCTGAATTTCATCCTTAAGTACCGAAGCATTATTCACAACTTGCAATGCAGTTTTATACTCATCTTTATTCATTTCTAATGCTGTAGTCTCTTTTCTATTGATGCCATTGTTGAAATTTTTTGCAACTCTTGTGTAATCATAGCCATTGTTAATTTTTCTTTGATTTTCTCTCATTGTCATGCCGAAATCGCTAACAATATCATTCCTCGGTATTCTTGATTGCTTGAAAATATTATTCGTTGGCAAAGATGAAGTTTGATTAGTGTTTGAAACCATTCGATATCTATTTGTATTACCAGATGGAATATGTGTAAACATCATATTGTTGTCTTCTCGAATGCTATCAGAATAAGATTTTAGAGCTGCGTGATCCCTTGATGTTCTCAGCAAGTTATGTGAATTTAAACGAGTTTCATTTACATTATTTGTTAATATTTTGTGAATATTTTTATCGCTGTAAATATTGTGAGAGTTTACATCATTTCTGCCAATTGAATGAGAGTGAGAATTTACATCATTTCTGCCAATTGAATGAGAGTAAGAATTTACATCATTTCTGCCAATTGAATGAGAGTAAGAATTTACATCATTTCTGCCAATTGAATGAGAGTGAGAATTTACATCATTTCTGCCAATTGAATGAGAGTGAGAATTTACATCATTTCTGCCAATTGAATGAGAGTGAGAATTTATATCACTTCTGCCAATTGAATTTGAGTGAGGATTTACATCATTTTTGCCTATTGAATGAGAGTGAGAATTTACATCATTTCTGCCAATTGAATGAGAGTAAGAATTTACATCATTTCTGCCAATTGAATGAGAGTAATAATTTACATCATTTCTGCCAATTGAATGAGCCTGAGAATTTACACCATTTCTGCCAATTGAATGAGAGTGAGAATTTACATCATTTCTGCCAATTGAATGAGAGTGAGAATTTACATCATTTCTGCCAATTGAATGAGAGTGAGAATTTACATCATTTCTGCCAATTGAATGAGAGTGAGAATTTACATCATTTCTGCCAATTGAATGAGAGTGAGAATTTACATCATTTCTGCCAATTGAATGAGAGTGAGCATTTACATCATTTCTGCCAATTGAATGAGAGTGAGAATTTACATCATTTCTGCCAATTGAATGAGAGTGAGAATTTACATCATTTCTGCCAATTGAATGAGAGTGAGAATTTACATCATTTCTGCCAATTGAATGAGAGTGAGAATTTACATCACTTCTGCCAATTGAATTTGAGTGAGGATTTACATAATTTTTGCCTATTGAATGAGAGTGAGAATTTACATCATTTCTGCCAATTGAATGAGAGTGAGAATTTACATCATTTCTGCCAATTGAATGAGAGTGAGCATTTACATCATTTCTCCCAATTGAATGAGAGTGAGCATTTACATCATTTCTGCCAATTGAGTGAGAGTGAGAATTTACATCATTTCTGCCATGATGATTAAAATTTGCAGAAGTATCCCAAGTAACGTTTCCTTGTCGATGAAAAGAACTGAAACTTGGCACATTATAAGGCGGAAAATAGTTATGACGAGCCTGTAAGCCATTCACATTTGCTACATATTCTAAAAAAAATATTAGTATCATTAGGATGAATGGGGAAAAATATTAAAAATGTAATATTTACCATTGTATATAGTAGGATCATATACGAAAGCTGCATTTCTGGCATGAGGGTTTGATACATTTGTAGAATAGGTTTGTGAGAACTTAGGTTTGGCAACATTTAGTTGACCAGTTCGATAGATGCCACGATTTTCTAAAAATATAAACAAATATGACATGCACTGTAGTTTCTTGAATATTATCAGATTTATATTTCACGTTTTTATAATACCATATGATATTAACTTCTTAATTTTTTCCTTGCCTTTATTAAAATCCAATTGAGATGTGTTATGCTGACCATTCACCACAGCATGCGGTTGTGCAATTGCGACCGTCAAGGGCGCAGTATAGATTGATTTACTGTTTACTACTTTTGTGTCATTTCTTGAATATTTGTTAAGTTTTCTTGTATTACGCCTCTTTAACTGTTCCTTGAAAACTAAAGTATCATCAATTTTTCCCAGTTGTTCGTTTTTTGATGTATTTGGGAACATCTCGTGAACGTTTGCTGGTGGATCAAAGTTATTAGAAATTTGTAAGCGATTAGCATAGGGTTGCAAAGTATTTAATGACAGATCTGATGTAATTGGTTTCTGGAATTTATTGTAATTTTTGTGTCTTGTAATATTCAAGCTAGGTGTTTTATCTTCACCATAAAAGACAAGCACATTGTTATGTGGATTAGTACTATAATTCACAAGATTATTGTCAAATTTGTCAGATTGTCCAAAATCCTCCGTGGGATGTAGCGTTTTATTCCACATGTCTCTATAATAATTTGGTTCTTCTTGCATAATTATTTCATTACTCAAGTTTTCAATTCTACTATCCTTTGTAGAAAACAAATTTTCAGATTGAGCATCACTTCTTATTGACCGTTCATGATTATCATTTGTATTCTTCATATCATTTTGCTGACCCTTCTGCTTAGATGTAGACAATTTTGTATTTTTGCGCAATAAATTTTCATCAGTTGTACTAATATTACGAACCTCTGTGGAATGTAGAGTTTTATTCCACATGTCTCTATAATAATTTGGTTGTTCTTGCATAATTATTTCATTGTTCAAGTTTTCAATTCTACCATCCTTTGTAGAAAACAAATTTTCAGATTGAGCATCACTTCTTATTAACCGTTTATGATTATCATTTGTATTGTTTATATTATTTTGCTGACCCTTCTGCTTAGATGTAGACAATTTTGTATTTTTGCTCAATAAATTTTCATCAGATGTACTAATATTACGAACCTCTGTGGAATGTAGAGTTTTATTCCACATGTCTTTATAATAATTTGGTTGTTCTTGCATAATTATTTCACTGCTCAAGTTTTCAATTCTACTATCCTTCGTAAAAAACAAATTTTCAGATTGAGCATCACTTCTTGTTATTCGTTCATAATTATCATTTGTATTCTTTATATTATTTTGCTGACCATTCTGCTTAGTTATAGACAATTTTGGATTTTTGCGCAATAAATTTTTATCAGATGTACTAATATTACGCTCAACTTGTCCATTGTTCTGCATAAGAAGCTTCACATCTATGTTATACTTATTCGGTATAATCAAATCTTCTATTATGTGAAATTTTGGCGCAGATGAATTTTCATTAACAGAATTAGTTTGAATTAAGCCTTTTTCGGGTAATATATCACGTTCAAGCTTTTTTCCAATTTTTCCAAAATTAATTGATTTATTTTGAACACCAGGTTGTCCGGTTGCAAATGGTAGATGCAAATTTGCTTGCTCGACTTGGATCATAGCTTTGCCATGTACATTTTTTCCTACGTAATTGTTTTCACGTTCAAGCTCCTTTTCGATTAGATTCAAATTTGTTTGCTCAACTTCGATCATTGTTTTATCAGGTATATTTTTTTCTACGTAATTGTTTTTACGTTCAAGCCTTTTTACGATTTTTTCTAAATTCTCTGATTTATTCTGAACACCAGGTTGTCCGGCTGCATCTGGCAGATTCAATTTTGCTTGCTCGACTTCGATCATAACTTTATCATGTAAATTATTTTCAGTAAATGAATAGTTTGTTGAGCTAGGTTTGTTTTCTTTATTAAATACTTCTACATCTTTATTTGATTGAATATTATATTTTTTATTCATCACAGAATTGATTTCTTCAGAATTTTCGATTTCTTGCCTATTTTTTAATAAATCATTTTTTAAGCAAGCTTTAAAACTCCTATCTATTTCATTTATTTTATTAATATTATTTTGTGCTGACGAGGTATGAGTAGAAAATTTTTCTTCATTTTCCGTGTCTAAAAAAGAAGTAATTGATTCTTCCGGTTTATTTTTTAATATTTGTAAATTTTCTGATGTTTTATTTAAATTTGGTTTGGAATTATTTAAATTTGTTTTGTAATTATTATCTGGTGCTGACCGCTTATTGTTTTCATCATTAATCAAAATTGATTTATTATGACATAGTTCTTCATCTGGCACTGTGCTTATGGTATTTTCTTCACCAATTCTAACTACTGCATCTCCAAGTGTACTTGAAGATGTAGCGGTGGTATTATTACACATAAGAGTATTTTTAATCAAACCATCATTATCTTGCTGTTGAAAATTTGTCATTTGAACTGCATCAGTACAACAATTATTTTCTTGAAATCGACTATTATTCAAAAGGGGTTCATCATATTCTGATACGCATCTGTTTGATGTACTAGCAACATCCCTAGCGTTAAATTGCAGAGGATGTGTTTGCAATTTATGATTGGATCTTATTTTTGGCATTTCACCAAGTTTGGAATTGTCTCCTGCAAAAACTTCACCTGACAATAATACCTTATTCAACAAATTACTTTTGTTTTTATCAGTTGAATTACTTTGACGACCTTGGTTTGAATTTAATTCATTTTTACGATTAAGGTATAGGCGAGAAGCATTTTGAATATGTTGATGATATTTATGCTTTTCAAATGTACCTGATAGGCACGATTGTGATTCATTATATTGTGTATTAAGACAAGGCATATGTTCTTCGAAAAATTTGTTTGACTTTACACAGAAATAATACTTATGCTTCTTTCTGTCGTTATCATTTAAAGTATTTAAAAAATCTATTAAAATCTCTAATTCAACATTATCGTTCATGATATTTTCATCGACAGAATTGGATTTACCTGATTTATTTTTCAAATTATTTGGCAAAATGCAATCACTGTGGAAATTCACTTCATCGGCCTCACTTTGCACATTTATATTATATAATCTGTTTTCAGTTGATGCATTTATTGAATTACTAAAAGAACTTAATGAATTTTCATTTAGTCTATCACTTTGTGCATCAGCATGTTTTATTGCATTAGCATTTGAATTATTTTCATTAGATTCTTGATTATCCCGATTAAATGTAATAGAATCTTCTGAAACTTTGTCTTCATTTTTTTCATCGTTGATAGCACCATTATGATATATTTTGGAATGGTTTATGCCATACATTTTATCATCTACTTTAGCATTTGTTATGATATCTATATCAGGATTTTTTAAGTCTTTTATGAATGCAGTTTTTTCATTATTTATAAATCCATTAAGAACAATATATTTTTTGTTTGTATTCCAATTTTCATATAATACGTGCATATCATGGCCATTGACTGGGAAATTGGCAGTAGTTCCATTACTTTTTATAAATGAATCAGGTGGATTTGAAAATTTATACATTTGCGCTGGCGTTGGCTTGAATTCAATATCGTATACATTTTCAGCTTCTTCTTGAAAAAGTTCTCCAAACAGTTTTTCTTCCAAACTATCGTTTGTGATATTTTGACCACAATCGGGATAGCAATTATTAGGAGTCTGATCGGGTTCACGAGTATGTTCCGTAGAAATACAATTTTGAATACATTGTGATTTGTCATGTGTGCATGATGAATTTAAAAATAATGACGGATTGATTCCGCATTTGGTTAAAACTTCGTGTACTACATCATCATCACTGCTAATTAGATTGGAATGGTTACAACTTTCATTATTGGAGTCATCTTCGTGAATTGTATTAATTTCTGGAATTATAATATCGTCAATGCTAATTTTCGTTTTGGATAATTGATTAGTTTCTAAATTTTTTGCATTAGTAATTGTTGTATTATCAGTGTCACCATCTTTGACAAGAAATAAATTCATATTATCTTCTGTAAAGTTTGTATTATCATCAAGATTAATTTCCATCATCTCCCTCTTCCATTGACTCCATTGCCTATATACTCTTTCACCATGACTTTCATTGCTTTCTTTAGGAACCAATTGCTCGTCTTTTTGTGCCACCTCAGAAACATGCTCATCCACGCTTTTTTTTGCATCCAAATCTATGCTTTTAATTTCAATATTATTACAGATTTTGCTGTTCTCAAATTTGTCTAGAGCGGAATTATAATTTGTGTTAGCATTAGCGTTAATATTTGTATTGGTAGAAGAATAAATCGGTTGATCTTGTGTGATTGTATTTTCATCTAGTATAGATTTTTTATCTTCATCATGAATATTGCTATGATGATTTACAATAGTAAGTTCATCCTCGCCATTGTCATCCCTTTCAACCGATTTACATTTATCATTCGTTTTTGTATTCAAATCACACAAAGATGGATCTACATTTTCCTCTTCATCACTCGAATCAGAAGCTATGATATCGTAGTTGTTTTCGTTAGAAATCAATTGTTCGTCGTTTTGCTCGATTAAAGAAAAATGTTCACACTCTAATGAATTATCAAGAGATTCGAAATATTTGTTTTCATCTGTTAATTTGATATATTCTTCCTCCTTGACCAAACAACTAGTGCAGTTTTTATTGCATTCTATACCGCATTTTTCATCATGTTGCTCAACGACAGTATTTATTGCACTTCGATTATTATTTTGTATAGAGATACTACTATTTATTGAACTATTATTTTCAATATTTGAAG
The DNA here is from genome assembly GCF_003426905.1 of Ctenocephalides felis. Lineage (NCBI taxonomy): Eukaryota > Metazoa > Arthropoda > Insecta > Siphonaptera > Pulicidae > Ctenocephalides > Ctenocephalides felis. The sequence continues at coordinate 54,288,704 of NW_020537324.1, forward strand.
TGTCATTATTATGACTATTACATTCTTTTGAAATACTGACTGATTTATTTACGATATTGTCACATGGACCATCATTTTCTGTATTGCTGTCTACATTAAGATTATCATTTGTCATACATGTTTCTTTTATGCCGATCACTTTTTCTCCATCTTCAGACTGTTTTGTGAGTAATTCGATCTGTGTATCTGCGAAAAATAGAAATATTGCCTCTAATTCTAAAAAGCTTCATTTAAAAAAACCTGCGTGATTTCATCAAGTTTTTTCTTGCTGATATATTTTTGTAGCGTGTGCCAATGTGATATATATGCAAGTTCGTATAATTGAATGGAAAATGCTATAGATTTTCATTTAATACTATACTATACTATATATAATTATTTATATATATATATATATACATAAACAATATAAAGGTCCGTGGGTAACAACCAATTTATCAAAAACAAGTAAAATTTTTTAACGTCAATATTTAAAATTAGGGGGCAAAAGATGTATAATAAGCACAAATAATCAACTATTCATTATGTACGTTTTGTACAGTTGATTATTTATTGCTTTTTATTTTGACTATTTGCCTGCAAAAAACATTTCAAAAATATGTTTCTACGTCGAACAAGAAATTCTTAAGCTCTTAAGTTCTTAAGAGCTCTTATATATATATATATATATATATATATATATATATATATACAGGGCCGGTCCTGCCTTGCATGCGATGCATGCAAAAAATGCGGGCGCAAGCCTTAGGGGGCGCCAAAACGAGTTTCGGAAATTAAATTTATAATACAATATTTATATTTTTTTATATAAAATCTAGAATTATTTATTTAAAATCTAGAATACTTAATAAATTATAATAAATAATTCAACTTAACTAGGGATACGGAGACACAGAAAGCATATTTATTTTGCAATGTGATATCAGTAGAAACAATTAACCGATTAATAATTCTGCAAATTAGTAAATATCAGCTCTGTTTATTGCTTAATCTACTTATTCAATTTTTTCTTTGTTTGAAGTTACCGTGGAATCGAAAAAGCAATTATCTAGTGTTCAATCCCAGAAGCGCAAACCTGCAAAACATTAAATTAATTGTTGGACGAAAATTTGGGAGCTGATTTAGTTGAATCGGAACTTGTTAAAAAATATAAACAAATTATAAGAAATGGGAAGTCAGTGCTTAGAAAATGACTCGTTTATTGCGAATAATTGAACTGTAACTTTTGCTTTTGTTGCAAATGTTTCGCTTCTGATGAACTTTGAATGTTGAAGACATGCGTGGAACAAATATGAAAAATGGAAGCAAAATTTACTTTGGAAAAAAAATCTTAAGGCTTGTTTTATACCTAGTGGTGTCCATACTCTAAATTTAATAATTATCAACTATACAGGAAAAATACATATTAAATATAATAAGTTTTTTTTTTCAATATTGTTCAAGAAATGTGTAATTTCTTTGCATTTTTTACTGATTTTTTAACAATACTTCTAAAATACGTTAAAAATTTAAATTTAAATCAAGCTGATACTCTGAATATGAAGGCTCTTACGATATCAATAAGGAGAAGTTTACGACGCAATTTTGGATATTGTAAATGATGAAATATTAAATTAAATTACAATTTAAAAAATACAACATGAAATACGAGTGTTATGTTTGAAAATTAAATGCTAGTTTTTTTTTAAATATTATTATTGTAAATTTCAAAATACTTGATTATAATCAACCCCCGAATTGCCTCGATTTTTCAAATAAATTTAAAATCAATATATCTTATACGTTTTTAGATTATATCTAATTTTTTGTGCACTAAATCCAGAATAATTAAAAAATAATTTATTTATTTCACTTAATATTTTTGTTAAACTAAAGTTATAGAATTAAAGAAATGCATTTCAGAAATAGTATTTATTATTTTGATATCAAGATCTTTATATCAAAATGATAAATACTTTTTCTGAAATGCATTTCTTAAATTCTATAACAAAAATATTAATTTTTTTGCTATGGTAGTCAAACTTACATCCTTAACCAATTTACTACATATTGAATATTACTAAAATGTGAAATTATGACAGGGATTGTTTTATTTATTGATATCGATAATAATAAATAAATTTAAAATCAATATATTTTATACCCTTCTAGATTATATCTTCTTTTGTGTACTAAATCCAGAATAATTAAAAATTAATTTTTTAAAATATGTAAATATTTATATAATTTTAATGATAAACTGTTAAAACGGTGAAAATTAATAGGGGGGGGGGGCGCTGGGAAAAAAGTTGCATGCGGGCGCTAAGGACCCCAGGACCGGCCCTGTATATATATATATTAAAATATAAATATGAACAAACAACACTCTTATAATATATTCAATTGGAAATATGAACAAACAACACTCATATATATTAAATTAGAAATATGAACAAACAACACTCTATTAGAATAAAAACAGACAAGTCTAGTTTCGAAACGTTTGTAAAATTAAGATTATTTAATAAATTAGTGCAAAAAAGAGTGAATCAGAATACATTTGTTATATATCTTATATATATATTTCTATTATTATTTTTATATATATTATAGGTTTTTAGAGCAAGAAGTTAAAATCATAAATATATGAAATATATATATATATATATATATATATATATATATATATAAATATATTGATTGTTTCTTTTCCGAACAGTAAATCCAATAATAAAAAAAACAATTTGTTTTTTGAAGATGTTTAATACGACGTTTCGGAACTAGGTACGTTCCATCATCAGGTTTATTCTGTCAAATACAATGTTTTTTAAAAATATTGATTAACATTAATTAATGATGGTCAATACAGATTAATTAGAAAAAATTTTATAAAGGAGTGGATTATGTACCGGGGTAAAGAGTAATAAGAATTAACTAAAAAAGGTTTTTATATAAAATTGAGAAGCAAAAATTATTTACCTGTAATAATAATTACCTGTTTGTTTTATTATTGGATTTACTGTTCCAGGACTTATCTATTGAATATTTATTATCTATTGAATATATATATATATATATATATATATATATATATTTCATATATTTATGATTTTAACTTCTTGCTCTAAAAACCACCTTTTTCTCAAAAATATATATCCAAAAATGACTATATTATATTATATTAAAAACAAGAACATTTCATATCGAAACAACGAAGAACAACGTTTCGAACGAACAAAAAACTCAAGTTTTTTTCCAAACGCCGATCGCATAACATCGAGAGAACAATATTATTTGTGTTTTCAAATAATAATTTTTAAAAAAGACAAAACTTTTAGTAATTTTGATTTACAAAATTTAACTATTCGGCGGAAAAATAACTCACAAATTCATTTTTTGTTTAAAAATCTTGTTTAGTGAAAAAGTGCTAACGTATATTCAAACATACAGATGTCCTGAAGATGGAACGTACCTAGTTCAGAAACGTCGGCAGTGAATAAATAAATAAATAAAGAAATTGTTTATTAAAAACTTTTCTTGTTTTTTTATTACTTTTGGATTCTTGTTCGAAACTCTACAAAATATACACAAATCCAAGATTCTACCATTCAATATATATATATATATATATATATATATATATATATATATACATGATATATGAAGTAAAACTCATTTAACACGATTTCTCGAATACATTACCAAGAACACATTATAAGCGAGAAAGCGTATTATGCTAGATGGGAAAATTATAGGATATTATTATTATTGCATTACTTATATCCTAATTTTTGTACTGGAAAAGTTCTTTGTACATAAAATCTTTGGCATTTATTGAAACTTTATTTAGTTTTTGTTAAAAACACTAAAGTTAAACTTAGTTTTGTTTTTGATAAAAACCGTTATTGCTTAAATCCACTCGGTTTTCTCCAATTTAAGCATACTCTATAAAAATGTATTTAATTATTATTTTATCGTACTTAACAAAAAAAACATAAAACGCTTTTTATTAAACAAGAACTCAGTACAGTAAGAAATGGTGTACAGCTTCAAAGTATTCAAAATTCGAAATTAAAACTTCAAGCATTACCTTAACAAATTCTAGCATTTAAACATACATAAACGATTGCAAAATAAGTAATACATACAAACATTAATTATCAAAAAAAATCAGAATCATCTTTATCACGATTGGTGGTAATACGACTTGAGCAACCTTATCCTAAGTAGGTACATATTAAATTTTAAATGTGTAAATTACATTAAATATGTAGTGTAGTCTTAATTACTTTAAGAAAATTACTAATTTAGGTTCGATAGACAGATTTTGATGCATTAGCAATTAGTACAGTTTCTGGCGTAACTTTTCTGACCTATCAAAATTAGCACCGGTCACAACGATCAGTCCCTATTTCACTTGCTTTATTAATATGAAAAATATGTTTCTTGAAAATATGTGATTTATCTGGCATCATTTTAAAAAATAAAGCAATAAAAATATATTAACAAATTGTAATACGGCATTCGATTACCTAAAGATTTGATGGTGCGCAATATCGCTGCAATTTTTGAAATAGTTTAAAATAATTTTTAAAATGGAACGCATCATAGAAAGTGATAAGTGAAGTTCAACTGAAAGCTCAACAAATAACTGAAAGTTTAACGTGCTTTTTGTGATTTTTTCAATATCTCAATATTTTTTGAATAATCAATTACAAATATCTTGTAGCCAGAGTCGTTGTTCAAATATGTTTTTTACCGGAACGGTGAAATTAAACGGGACCGGTTCAAAACTTATTCTCATATTTGTTCCGGTTCGAGAAGGCAAGAAACAAAAATCATTACAAAATCATTTTGTGCATATATATGTTTTTGCTATCATAGCAATGCTATGCCATATATTAAATATAATAAACTAAGCTAATGATGTTCGGTCCGGCTGCTTGCTTTTTGACAAAAATTAGAAAAAAACGTGTTTCGAATCCAAAAAGAGTTTACCGGAAAAAGGTTGTTCCGGAACAACGTTCCGACGCGTTCCGGCTCGACAAAACCACTGTCCCTGGCTCCCTTATGTAACAAAGTAATTAGTAACAGGCGTTTTTCAATAGGATTTAAAAATATTTTTTTGTCTTAATTGGACGTGTACGCCGTTCTGCATGATATTTTTATAATTACTGTCCCGCAGGCCGATGCAATAAACAGAACTGTGCAGGTTCGTCATTTTTACTCTACCATAAAATTTCTCTATCATAAAATTTGGGTTTGCGTTATTATTAACGACTGATTTTAAATCATGTTCATCTCATTTTGTTCAAATTCATCAATCTTTCATGATATGTAACCATTTTTATGATTGCTAAATTGTATTAATAGTAAGGTGACCATATTTTTTTAAGTCAAAACCGGGACGTCTTTTTCCGGACGAATTTTTAGAGATGCTAATCCGGGACGGTGGAATGTCTGCTAAATAACTAAAATATAATTAAAAAAAAAAATATTTAAGTATACAATAAAAAAAGGTTTTCTTAATGAATTAATTTGTTTTCTAAATCATATTTACGGGCTTCTAGTAACATCTTTACTTTTTGATTATATGCTATAGTTTTCTCTTCTTTTACCTATGATGTTATTATCTTATATTTATCGATCCATATGTTTTTTTGCTTTTGATTTTAAAAGTACGTTTAGTATAAAATTCTGTTCAATTCTCTTTATAATTAATTTGAAAAATTAGCACTTGTGCCAGGTAGTAAAGGTAGTTTTCCTAATTTTGAAAAGTTAGAATTTATTAATGTGAGAGGCTGTATTATCCCGACTTTGAAAATTTGTATTCGGCGATTTCCTCCTTCATAACGTATTGTTGCATATAACCATACTCATTGCATATATCATTTTCAAATATTTGAAGAATGAATAGTTATAATTTTATTATCAAATATTCGCAAAGCTTCAATTTAAATCTGTACTTTTCGAAATCTAGGGACAATCCGGGACAAAAAATCTAAATCCGGGACAAACAATACTGAATTATTAGAAATATTAGAAAAGCCCGGGATATAAGGCGAAAATTTGCCGGACTATCGCGGCCAAACCGGGACGTATGGTCATTAATTTATTAGTCATCTTGATTAATGTAAAAAAGCACATCTGGGGTTAGTTGAAACAAAACCATGGGGTTAGTTGAAACAAAACCTTGGGGTTAGTTGTAACAAAAATTGTATACAGAATCAAAAAACAGATTGAATGCAATGTTTAGTTTGTAAGCTATGGCTCATGTAAATTGTGTTATAGGAGACTTTAAGGAGTCGATTCAGCCGTAAAATAAACCAATTTTATGACAAGACTATGTTATGTAGCAGATTTGTAGACCTTATAACTACATAGACTGCTAGTCGAGGACAAAATGAATGCATAAAGATAGAAAAGGACTGTGACGTCACTTGCTGAACGAGTGTAGCCGACAATCGTAGAACTCTCCCGATTGATTAAATGTCATATGTTAATTAAATTAAATCTTGTGCTTAAAATTGATAAATTATTTTAAAGAAAAAATCTGTCGATGTAGTTTAGCACTGGTTCCTAAAACACTTTCGAATTATTAAACGTCATTGGCATGAATGATTAAATGGCATTGACCTTATAATATATAAACCGATTTTAACAGGTGGATTCGATTATATGTACATTCATTTTATAGACGAAATATTATTATTAATATAATTTCTTACAAAATTATCAGTGTTCACAATTGCCATTATATTATTAAAGTAAAACATACGACATATGACATTTAATCAATCGGGAGAATCTACGATTGTCGGCAATGCTCGTTCAGCACGTGACGTCACAGTCCCTTCTATCTTTGTACACTTTATACAATTGAAAACATATGAGAACTAGCAGTCCATGTAGTATAAAATAGTAGTATAGTCCATATAAAGTAGTACTAAAAACTGTCAAAATCCTGTGTGGTAGCAGTGCAGTCAGGTGTTTTTGACAGAAAATTTTACAAAGAAAACACAAAAATGTCAAAAAAACGATTTTATCATAACTGGATCTTTGAGATGTGATTTGATAACATATGAGTGAATTTGCATTTTATGTGTAAAACGCGTGAGCGCACAGCAAATACATGGCATTTTGTATAAAAACTGGAACGTAACACAGCCTTGCCAGAACATTGGTCTATTTTAGTGAATAATCGGCCTATATATCTTTTATTTGTACGGTGATATTAATTGCAGTTCACGTTGATTTAAGATAAAAATTTATATTACAAGAGGCATTATATATTTTATTTGTATTAATTATAGTGGATAAAAAATACTTAGAAATAATAATATATTAGAAGGATTATTGTCGTTTTATTGTTTCGGTAGGTGTTATAGCTAACCCTAACCGGGGTAAGTTGTAACACCGTACTTTTTTGAAAAATTAATTAATTATGAAATAATGAACAAATTGTGCAAATATTTTCATTTGATTTAGTAGAGGAATAGCTACAGCAACTATCCATCTTTATTTGATGAAAATATAGTCATCACTAGATACAGTAATTTTAATAAAAACTATTTTAAAAAATTTAAACATCAAATTATAGAGTTTGCGAATATATTAATTTTATCTGGATTTTATTTGAAATTGTGTTATTGATTATTTTGAAAATGTGTTGATTTTTTTCAATAAAATTCTAAATTTTGCGTGGCATTTAGACATTTTTGCAAAGGTTGATATAATATTATTATTACTCTATCATCAACTATTTTAGTATGATAATAGTAGATAATTCAATTAATAATATAATAAATAATTTGTTATATATTTAACATACCTGTAGTTTTCTGAAGTGAACAATCATCTGTGGATTCGAAGTCTGTCTCTATAGATTCTTTTTCTGTAACGTTTAGTAATTCTTCATTTTGAATTCCACAAGGGCTTTGAATAGTATTTAAATTTTTGTCGATTTTGAGTTTCTTATCATTTAATTTTCTCTCAACCCTTTTCAAGTATAGGCGTTTTACCCAGTTGTATAAACATTCAGTTTGAGACGGAGTGCTGCTGTACAAGCTTGTATAAGATTTACATCGTTTTTGGACTTCGGGTCTTTCTTCTTCATCATCAATAACATAATAATTTGAAAATCTTTTTGAATAGTCTGCTATTGCATCATTTCTACATATTGGCATATCAGTGTATATGAGATCCGGTAGCGGCTCAGAATGTCTTCGACATCTAAGTTTTCGCGACGCATATCCATCACACTTTTCTTCTGAAGGATGCTTATTTATACGTTTTTTCTTAAAGCCATGTTTTCTTTTTTTGCCTTTCTTTTTATGTACTACCTTATTCTGCTTAAAGTTTAATCTTTTTTCGGATGATGATGTTTCCGAAACCTATAACAACATTTTTTAATTGTTAGTGTTTTATAGCACAAACATAAATGAGATTATCATAAGTAAATAAGTAAATAACTTCGTTTCTACAACGCTACATTTTATTTTTCAAATAAATAGTAGAGAAAATGTACACAAATGTTTCTAATATTAATTAATTATTTTATAAACATTAGTATTTCAAGTGAGTCATATTGAGTGAAAAAGTTACCATAGGCTGAACCATTTTAAAATAGCTTAACTAATATAGTATAAAAATATCGTAATTAGGTTTGCTTAGCACTAAATTATATAAATCATAAGAATTTACTTAATTAATTATCATAATTTGCTGCAAAATTAATATATATGTTCGAAAATGAGTCAACTAATAATTTTAAATTTTGAACTTTTGAACGTTATTTTGCAGAAGATCAAACTGTAGTTTTCTCATCAGTCTTCTCATATTTGCAATATCAAGAAAAGTGGCCAGAATTGGATTCTGATGGCAATCAATATTCGCATGTCGGGTTCAAATGCACAAATGTATTGAAATTATTTGTATAGACTAAGACCACAAGTAATTTCAAAATATAGTCCAAATAAACTTTGCGAATATTAATCGAAAAATATTACATCATGGCATATTACATCAGAGTATTAATTTTGAAAATATACTTGTTAATATTATGAGTCTTTTGATTTTAATTTATTGTGTACTGCTATTAGTATGATATTTATTTAAATTTTGAAAATTGTTCAATATTTAAAATATTTAGAAAAATTTTTACAGCATTTTGATGATATTAAACGATTTTAAAAAACCAGAATTAGAAAATTATTGCCTGATCATTAAAAAACAATAAATTATCCAAAAAAATATCAAAATATTCAAAAATTTCAAACTTACAGCCATTGTTAATTTTTCTTACTTTAAAAGAAAGATCAATGGAATAACCAATATTTTATGAAATTTGTTTATCTATAATTAACAATGGTATATAAATGATATTGACAATAAATGAAATAAAAAATAATTAATAATTTGTCTATTATCTTTAAATAACGCAGATTACTTTAATAATCTAGTTCTGTTTATTAACTTTAAAAATAACGCAGATTAATTGCAGAGAAATATTTGAATGATGTAAAAAAGGGATAAATACTGATATTTTTTTGCTTTAGTCTACGCATTAGAATTTTATCTATGATGAAAAAATGTGAACAACTAAAATGTAAAGCTAAATGTAATTTAAAAACTTTCAAAGAAGTTTGTTTTCTCCAGAAAAACCGATTTGCTAATTTATTGTTTTACCGACAAGTCATCCAGTTACCATATTGTATTTATAAAATTATCATGTACTCCATACCTTCAATATTTAATTATTCAATATAATTGTGATGGCAAAATAGACTTTGGCGGTAAAATTTAAATTTTTTGCAATTAAACTGCTAGTGGTGCAGGGCATTGTGCCTTAAGGCAGATTGCTGAAACTTTTTGTGCCGTAATTTAAATTTTTTTAAATTCTAAGATACCTCTGAAACGTAAAGATATATAAAATTTTTCATTTTCGACTTTTTTGCGATTACTATAACTTTCCCTACGGGCACAAGTTAAAATAAACAAACTCTTCGTCAAAAATAGATTTTTCTCCAGATATTAGAGAAACACTGAAATTGAATAATTATCCCGAAGAAGTTTCTTTTTGCCAAATCATTCGATTAGCTGATTTCTCGACCGTTCAAGTCTAATAACTAATTAGACAAAATTTTGCAATCTACAATTGATTAATTAGATTAAAAAATCATATCTATGATCATAATAATTTGAGTGCGTAAATCCGCGCATAGAACGTACACATGGTATGACCTAAAAGCTCGGCCCATTAATCCTAAATTTAGTGAATTTTTATAATTAACCACTTATCGTAGTTCCATAAAACTTATGTTAAATTAAACTATAATTTGTATCTCTATACGAAGTTTTTTTTAAATAAAAAAGATTTGATTACTAAGAAACGGCGTGGGCAATCTTTACAAAAATCCAATCAGCACGATTGTCAACTGAAAACTTTCTAACAATTTTTGAATTTTCAAATTCTGCTCATAAATGCCAAAATGTCGGATTTTTTAAGACTTTATTTTTTTGTCGATGATATCAGAGCCGATTTAAATGATTCAAAAAACATTCGATTCGTGTTAATCAATTGGCAAAGGCAGGTCCAGCGGTTTTGTAGATGCAAAAAAAGGTTTAAAAGGTTATCAATTTAATGATGCAGTTCTTGAAAAACAGATCATGCGATTAAAAGGATTCTAAAAATATATTGCTTGACGGTGTGAAACAATGATTAGTTTCAAATTAACAGTATTTATAATATTTATTTCTAAATATTTAAAACAATTGTTATTTCTCATTGATCATTGATTAATTTTATTCCTCAAATATTTAATTACTGTTTGGATACGTTATGATACATACACGTAAGTATTAGCAAAAGGAATGGTGATTTACATCATGCTCACATAAGAAACACAAATGTAAACAATAAGGGAATTATTCGTCTCGCGCGAAGTTGTTTAGATTTAATAATCTTCATTACAGATAAGACAGTAAAATGATAGTGCCCACAAACCACTAATCACTTTCATTATTCGCACATCAGTATGAAAAAAACTAAATAAAAATGTAGAACTAAATTTTAAATATGTAATTAAAAATCGCCGACATCGCCGACGCCTAACACGTACCGTTATTTAAATTTTTATTAAAAATTAAAACAGAGTTGAAATAGAGAAAATTAGAAATCTAGAAGTTATAGTAATAAACCAAAAATGGAAAATGAACATTATTCATTATCTTCACGTTTCAGAGGTTTTTGAACATTTTGGCACACCTCAGAAACAATTGATGTTTTTAGGTGGACAAGAATTATGTGGAGACAATTTTTTGTCGACGATTTCGGGCGCACGAATTAACCGATTTGAATGGTTCAAAAACCATTCAATTCCTATTGATAAGGAGACGTGTTGATTAGTTTTTAAAAAAGACAGGTTCAGCGGCTTCGGAGATATGAAGCTAAATGTGCAAAAAATGCAGTATTTGCGAGAACTAAGCATCCAATTTGAATGATTCAAAAAACTTTCTGGTTGTGTAGATGAAAATGTTACTTTTGGGATAAGTAATTTTCATTTATTTCTTTTTTTTAAATTGTTATAAACAAATTTTTTGAATATCAAAAAATAATTCGGTTTTTAATTGTAATTCTAGCTAAAGTTCTAAACGTCACTTATATATTTATGATAAATATTTTTAACTTTGCAAGTCAGTTTATATAATACTTGCGATTAACTAGTGGGGTGGGTGGCATTGTGCCTTAAGGCAAATTGCTGGAACTTCCCGTACCGTAACGAAATGTTCGAGGAATATTGAATGTTTTCAAATAGATTATTATAAATATTGTAACATTGTCTAGTATTTATAAGAATTATATAAACTGAATTGCAGAGTTGAAATTATTTGTTTAAAGTATATTAGAACCAGTGGTGTTGTCGAGCCGGAACGCGCCGGAACGTCGTTCCGGCAAATCATTTTTGAGCCGGAACGCGTTCCGGCAAGAAAAAATATAAAAACATCGCTACATACAGAAAATGATTTAATAAGTAAATTTTATAAGTTATTATTCAACTAATTTTTATTAAATGTTATTATGTAATAAACATACATATATGTGCACAAAATGAGTTTTGTAATAATTTTTGTTTCTTTCCTTTTTGAACGGAACTGGAAAAACATGAAAACCGATTTTAGAACCGGTTTTTAAATTTTAGCGTTCCGGCAAAAAAATATTCCGGCAAACAAATTGAGGTGTATGAACTTCTTATAGAAAAAATAATATTTATAAATTAAATCTTACATTCATTCGCATTTCTTATACGCTAACATCTACATCATAGGTCCTATTCATGTATTTTTATAGCCTTACGTGTGCCTATACGTTGCATTCTATACTACACGCCTTACATCTGTACCATACGCTATATTTCATTATATACTCTCAAATCCCTACATTGTATACCGAATACACCTAACCTATATCTACTATATATCCTATTACCTATAATTTCCCTTACACGCTACATTAACCCTACCGAGATTCGAACCCGGGTCCGCCGCGTGGAAAAGGTGCGTGACTTCCACGCGGAGGTCCCGGTTCAATTCCCGGTATAGACAATAGATAATATATATATAGGTAGAGATAATACATAGGGCGCAAGGTAACCTATATAATATAGGTGAATATATAAATTAGACAGTAGTATTTATAGATAAAAGGTATGTAGGGTATTATATTAATAGACGGTATAGATATCTACGGTATGATAGATAATAGATATCTATATATATACAATAATATAGTATAGTATGATAGTAATAGGTTATCTATCATATTATTGATAGAATATATAAATTAGACAGTAGTATTTATAAGAAGTAAAAGGTATGTAGGGTATATAATAAGTTAATGACGGTATAGATATCTCACGGTATGATAGATAATAGATATCTATATATGATATACAATAATATAGTATAGTATGATAGGTAATAGGTTATCTATCATTATTAATAGAATATATAAATATAAATTAGTAGTATTTATAAGAAGTAAAGGTATGTAGGTATATAATAAGTTAATGACGGTATAGATATCTCACGGTATGATAGATGATAATAGATATTTATCGATGATATACAATAATAAATATAGTATGATAGGTAATAGGTTATCTATCATATTATTAGGTTAAGTCTTATAAAGTATTGTAATAAATCTTGAGTACTTTTATATCATAATAAATACCTGTAGGTATTAATGAATACAAATAATACCAGAATAAATATGATTAATGTCATTGAAGAATATAAATTATGTACTCAATGATTCCCTCATGCTTGTACAATTTAATGTATAGACTAGCTGTGTATAATAGAGTTAATTATATAAAAAGTCAATATATTAGATTTGGGAGTTGTTATCGAAATATATCAAATTTTTTGAACCGGTTTATGAACCGGATTTTAAATTTTAGCGTTCCGGCAAAAAAAATATTAGCACAACACCACTGATTAGAACTATAGTCAAAATTAAAAATAAAATTATTTTCGATATACAAAAAATTTAAAAAAAAAAAAAAAAAAAATTTGTACAAAATTTTTTTTTCCAAAATCAATTATTTTGTTAAGACAAGCAGAAAGTTCTTTGAATCAATTGAATCGAACGCTTAGTTCTCTCAAAAACTGCCATTTTTTGTACATTTAGCTCTGTATCTCCGTAATGGCTGGGCCTGCCTTTGCGAAAAACTAATAACCCCTTCTCCCAATCATTACTAATTGAATGTTTTTTAGATCATTCAAATCGGATGCTCCGTTCTCTCAAAAACTCGATTTCTATTTTCTGCACTCTTTGCTCCTTATCTCCGTCACTGCTGGACCTGTCTTTGCCAAAAACTAATCAGCTCTTCTCCTTATTAATAGGAATCGAATGTTTTTTAAACCATTCAAATCGGTTGATCCGTACGCCCGAAAACGTGGGCGAAAATTTGTATCCATACATACATACACACACACACACATACACACACACACACACAGACATCCATTTTTTCTGAGGTATGCCAAAACGTTCAGAAACCTTCAAAAACGTCGAGAAATGTAAAAATTTTCAATTCCGATTTTCGGCCCATTACAATAACTTACCCTACGGGAAGTTAAAAATATTAGACAATGTTCTTTATTTTAAATCCGGATGCTTAAGTTTTGTTTATTTACTTTTTATAAAATAAGAATAATGAAAGTTACATTATTATAATCCATTGGAATAATCCATTTGAAAACATTTAATATTCCTGGAATATTTCAATAAGGTACGGAAAGTTCCAGCAATTTGCCTTAATGCACGATGCCATACACCACTAGTTTTTAATTTTTTTTTCATCATACATATATGCATACTACACGCTCACTCCTACATTCATTTTTTTCTAATAAATATGCCAAAATGTTCAGAAAACCTTAAAACGTAAAGATATGCATAAATTTTCATTTTCGATTTTGTTAGAATTACTATCTTATCCTACAGTATTTAAAAAAATTGGCACGAAGTATTGCATCGTCAACTTTGTCTCGAAAATCTTAACATTTATTTCACATATCACTGATTTGTATTTTAAACCATGTGGACAAAAGACGTGTAAAACTTCAAAAATTCAAGAAATATGGGAAAACTTCAAGAAAACTATATGCAGGCACTTTTCTTTTATTTATTTAGTTTTATTCGTAATAATAATATTTATCTTATACAACATTTTGAGCTGGGTATTATCGTTTAGGAAAAAATCTTAGAAAACTTATACAGATTTGCATTGAGAAATCACAAAATAAAGCAATGTGTAAGTGGCATTTTGCCTCAATGCATGTACAAATATTCTGACTAATGCATGTATAATATAAGAAATCAATATATAAATTATCAGTGATTAGAAGTAGAGTAGGGCGGGACACAAAGGTCCAATTTGACTTTTAAATATTAGAAATTATATTCTCTAAACCAAATGATCTACATTACAACAAATAACGCGTATCAAACAAACAACTATCAAACTATGTATAGTTGGTCCTTTTTGCTCCACCCACATATAAGCTTTTGTAGAGGTTATATGAAAACAACTGTTAAAAAATAACAATACATATTATAAAACATACATATTAAATAACGTGTACGTAAAAATATTTTCAGATATCATAAATTAAACAAAAGAGCTCAAAACCAAAAAAACGAGGAACAGAATACTTTTATTTTTGTTTCATTGTTATAAATATTTATACCTGTCCATTTATTTATGAATAACAATGTTAAAATTAAGGCTCATTACACATATTTTGCTTTCTACTATTATCACATCTATTATTATCTACTACAATGTAAGAAATTATTGCCAATCATTTAATTTTGTACAAATTTTCTGAACATGTTAGTTATTTTTGACAAATGGTTTAAATTTTATATATTATCAATGCATGAAGTATTTTCTAAAAGCGCGGCCGATTAAACTAAACTTTAATTGATTTTCATAATTAAAACACTTGTCGTAGGCGACTAATATTATAGACTTCTAACTCCATACAAGGACTCTATCACTATACAAGATTTCATTAAGATTTCCAAAAAGATCCCAAATGATATTTATCAGATGGTTTTTAAATTATCACATCGGTTGAGATTTTTTTCACAAAAACACAGAGAAATTTTTTGCACATTTCTACTGATTCTAGAGAAACGGCTAATTTATTGACTTAGGAAACTATTGAGTTTCATTTCTGTTTCAAACTGAGATAAATTTTGAAAATTAAACCATCGATGGCAGAGACGAAATATTTCAGTAAGTTTTTCAAGATCATAACTCTATCATAAGAAATAGCTTTTCAACAATTAATTACGATGAAACAGCCCGGCTGATTTTTATTAAAAACTAATTAGTACGATTCCCAACCGATATCGATAAGAAGTTTATGTTTTCATCAAAAATTTTATTAAAAACTTAAATCTTATGTTTTCTCGACGTTTCAAGCCATTCTGAATTGAATGAGACCAAATTTGGATAAAGTATGTGTGTGTGTGATTTCTTACCGTAAGTCGACGTTTTCTAAAAAACGGTTGGACCGATTTCAAACGTTTAAAAGCCATTTGATGTATCTTTATGAGGACATCAAATGAGGTTTGTCAGTTTTGTGCGACGATCTGCCGAGCCGTTTTTTTGTAATTTGATTAAAAATGTTAAACATTTAAGCTTATGCTATCAAAACGATTTTAAAATATTAAAAACTGTTCGAAAGATATTAGTTGGCAATGGTACTGATTAGTTTTTGGGTGAAAATCTACCGAGCCGTTTTATTTAATTCTGTAGAAAAATATTTAAGTCGATTTTTATGGAACTTTTTTGGCGATATATATCATGGTTTTATAGAACTTACTGGGAAGTTCATGTAACTTGCCTCAAGGTCAAATACCAATACCAACAAGTAGTTGTTTAAAATCATCACAGTATTACTGACTAAAACGGATGATGAAAGTTTCACATCTTTTTGGTAATTTTAATCGTAATGGCATACATTTAATGTTTGAAATCGGTTCATCGTTTTTGAGAAAATATCTACGACAGATCAAAAATCGGCTAACATACACATACATACTTTTTACACATAATTTTAAGTGATGAACTTATTTATAGGAGAACTAGAAACTTTTCCAATCAAATAAAATTATTAGCATGTTTGATTCTAGAAGATTTACAGGATAAAAGAACTGAAAATAATAACTTACAAAATTATAAATCAAGAATTGTCGTTATAAGGACAAGGAAATCAATGATGTTTTGTATCATAATTAAAAATTACAATATTAACAATTGTTAAGCAATAAGACAAAGTATATTAAATTAGTCCTGCTTGATAAATTTTGTGGTAAGTTAAAAATAAAATAAAATAAAATATGAACATCCCAATTTTGTACACGTATTACACCTCAAATATTTCCAGACTACTTTTATAATATTTGTAGGTAAACTTAACAAATAAATTATGTAATATTTATTTATATACATATATATATACATATATTATATATATATATATATATATAATTATATATATATATATACATTTATATTATATTTATATTTTTATATTATATTTTCAATTATAATAATTTAAAACAATTTTTATAAACGAACCGTTTCCTTTCATAGAATATTTTTTTCTCCTAGCAACATCTATTTTTCAACTGGGCCCTATTCCTTCCTTTTCTATTTGATATTGCGTGACTTACCACTTGACCTTGAATAGAGAATTTAGACTCCGACGATCGTTGGTGGGGTAGTTAGTAGGCAGTTTATTGAACGACTTGTAACGGATAAAATATAATGCTAATTTAGGTTTCCATATTTTAGATTTTGAATTATATTACACTGATGATGAGACAAACCTAGTCTCGAAACGTTTGTGAAATTATTATGTTAGTAAAACAATACCATTTTTACATAAATCCACAAAGTTTTATGAAAAAATCATATAGAATAATGTATATTTTAATTTATTTCCGTAGTGTGCTAAAAAAAAGTTTAATTTCAAGATATTTTAATAAAAATGATTAGAGGTCGTTTCATTACTACAAAATAAATTAATTAAATGTTGAAATCGCCAAAACACTTTTATAATATTTGTTGAAAAACTTAAGGCAACTTTTGCAAAATCATAAACCGTGCAATGCTTACAAACGCTATTATAACTGAAATGTTATAATAGCGTTTACAAAAAACTATTGTATGTTTTAAAATATATTGATTTAGGTAGGAAATATTACATATTATTTTCACTAACCAAGACACAAAGCTCTATGAAAAAGGCAAATAATCCATACATTAAATTATATAAAAATTTAAAAAAACCTTTTATACGATTTATGGGAAAACTTTAGACAACTTTTGCAATATTATAACTTTCTAACTTATAAAAGTACAATGTTCTATGAAATGGGCACTTAATCTATACATAAAACTAGTGGGGGTGGGTGGCAATTTAGGTAGGAAATATTACATATTATTTTCACTAACCAAGACACAAAGCTCTATGAAAAAGGCAAATAATCCATACATTAAATTATATAAAAATTTAAAAAAACCTTTTATACGATTTATGGGAAAACTTTAGACAACTTTTGCAATATTATAACTTTCTAACTTATAAAAGTACAATGTTCTATGAAATGGGCACTTAATCTATACATAAAACTAGTGGGGTGGGTGGCATCGTGCCTTAAAGCAAATTGCTGGAACTTCCCGTACCGTAACGAAATGTTCGAGGAATACTGAATGTTTTCAAATAGATTATTATAAATATTGTAACATTGTCTGATTTTTACAAGAATTATATAAACTGAATTGCAAAGTTGAAATTATTTGTTTCAACAAAAAACCAAAAAAAAAAAAAAAAAAAAAAAAATCGAACAAAAATTTTTTTTTCCAAAATCAATTATTTTGTTAAGACAAGCAGAAAGTTTTTTGAATCATTCAAATCGGACGCTTAGTTCTCTCAAAAACTGCCATTTTTTACATATTTAGCTCCGTATCTTCGAAATGGCTGGGCCTGCCTTTGCCAAAAACTAATAAACACTTCTCCCAATCATTACTAATTGAATGTTTTTTAGATCATTCAAATCGGATACTCCGTTCTCTCAAAAATTCGATTTCTATTCCGCACTCTTGCTCCGTATCTCCGAAACGGCTGGACCTGCCTTTGCCAAAAACTAATCAGCTCTTTTCCCTATCAATAGGAATCGAATGTTTTTGAACCATTCAAATCGGTTGATCCGTGCGCCCTAAAACGTGACTGGAAATTTGTATCCACACATACATACACACACACACACACACACAACACACACATCCATTTTTTCTGAGGTATGCCAAAATGTTCAGAAACCTTCAAAACGTCGAGAAATGTAAAAATTTTCAATTCCGATTTTCGGCCCATTACAATAACTTACCCTACGGGAAGTTAACTAGGTAAAATTCTCATATAAATTGATGTCTATTAACTTCCCGTAGGGTAAGTTATAGTAATCGTAAAACAATCAAAAATGAAATTTTTTGCATATCTTTACGTTTCAAATGTTTCTGAACACTTTGGCATACCTTAAAAAAATGGATGTATGTGTGTGTGTATGTATGTTTGAATATAATTTTTCGTCCGCGATTTAGGGCGTACGAATCAACCGATTTGAATGATTCAAAAAGCATTCGAATCCTATTGATAAGGAGATGTGCTGATTAGTTTTTGTTGAAGACAGGTCCAGCCGTTCCGGAAATTCGGGGCAAAAAGTGCCAAAAACGGTAATTCAGTTTGCGAGAGTATCAAGTACCCGCATTGAATGATTCAAAAAACATTTCACATGTATTGATGAAATGAAGAATTGGTAATATTTTTGGTAAGGCAGGTCTAGCAGTTTCGCAGATACAGAGAAAAAAGTAAAAAAAAAAGATATTTGGCGGTCAAAAATGATCATTAGACATATGCACATCA
>NW_020537324.1:54313191-54402230 GCF_003426905.1 Ctenocephalides felis
TTTTTTATAAGCCTCAACAATTTTGTATTTTAAAACTTTAATAAAGTTTTGATTCACAAAAAAAAAACTATATATTTTATCGTTCATGAAATATACAGTGACCATCCTATCGCTCAAAACACTTGAGAAAGTTTACATTAGCAAGAGGTGATGTATAAATCCGTCTGATGATGTATTTCTTACAATTAGAATAACGCATTTGAAACATATACATTTTCAAATTGGATTGTAAATTTAAAATTCATATTTGAAGTATAAAATTTTGTATATTTTTGAAAATTTTGAAACAATTTTTTTTCTGAAAATTTTGAAATTTAAGAACTTTAAAAATTAATAATCTTGGTACGGAACCCAACAAAATTGTAACGAAATTAGTACTCATTTTTAAAAAATTTATCAAGCATTTGATAATTTGATGCTCATAATTCTAATTATTACTTGAGAAGTTTGTTTTCATCAAAAAATCCGACTCGCCAATTTTATGTTTTCTCGACGTTTCAAGCCATTCTGAATCGAATGAGACCAAATTTAGAAAAAGTATGTGTGTGTGTGTATGTGCATGTGAACAGATTTTTTACCGTAAATCGACGTTTTCTCCAAAACGGCTTGACCGATTTCAAAAATTTAAAAGCCATTTGGCTCAGCCGTTTCTTTGTAATTTGGAAAAAAGTGTTAAACTTTTCGTCCACATTTAAGCTCAAACTACCGAATCAATTTTAAAAAATCAAAAGCCGTTCGAAGTATATTAGTTGGGAATGATACTGATTAGTTTTAGGTAAAAATCTACCGAGCCGTTTTCTTGTAATTAACTGTTGAAAAAAAAATTAAGCCGATTTTTATGAAACTTTTTTTGGCGATATTTATCATGGTCTTATAGAGCTTACTGAAATATTACGGCCTTACGACAAGTAGTTTAATTTTAAAAATTCATCAAAGTTTGAGAAAATGAGTAGTTTTTTGACGTTGGTTAAAATTAAAATTAGACGATTTACTTGGTATAACGATAGAGTACTTGGTCTTAATGAACATACTAAGCCATCAGAGTCCTACGG
Source organism: Ctenocephalides felis (assembly GCF_003426905.1). NCBI lineage: Eukaryota > Metazoa > Arthropoda > Insecta > Siphonaptera > Pulicidae > Ctenocephalides > Ctenocephalides felis. Next base: position 54,314,244 of record NW_020537324.1, read on the forward strand.
AAACTGGTTCAATTATAAAAATTCTTGATTTGTGAATATATGCTTTTAGAGAATACTCCGAGTTAACGTGTTCGTTCGTTTTCAATAATGTGTAATAAATCCACTCGGAATACTTCTAATCACTCATAAATTAATTTATTTTTTATTGATTAAGCCGATTATTTATACATACCGGAAAGTTTATGTAACTTACCTCAAGGCAAGATACCATAACCAACTAGTTTTTTTTTACTTTTTTTTCTGTATCTCCGAAACCGCTAGACCTGCCTTACTAAAAATTTCATCAATTCTTCATTACGTCAATACAAGTAGCATGTTTTTTGAATCATTCAAATCGGGTTGCTCCGTTCTTTCAAAAATTGAATAACCGTATTTGGCACTTTTTGCCCCGTATTTTCGAAACAGCTGGAAATGTCACCACGAAAAACTAATCAGCACGTTTTCTCTTCAATAGGAATTGAATGTTTTTTGAATCATTCAAATCGGTTGATTCGTGTGCCTGAAATCGTGGACGAAAAATTGTATCCAAACATACATCCATTTGTTCTGAGGTATGCCAAAATTTTCATTTTAAATTTTTTGCGATTACTATAACTTGCCCTACGGGAAGTAAGAATAAGATTTTGAGATTCAGCTAGTTAGATAAAATGTTCAATTGTTTATTTCGAAAATAAAATTTTTGCTTTCACTAAAAAGGCAAATTGCTGGAACTTCCCGTACCAGACTTAAATATTCGAGCAAAAAAAAAATTATGATCGATCAATACTGATAAATAATTGATAACAAATGCTTTAAATATTTTTGAAGAGATCATCATAATTACTATACTTATATTTATTCGTTCATATAATATGCAGTGACGATCTTATCGCTCAAAACACTTAAAAATGTTTATACATTAAGAAAGGATATATTTCTTACGATGACAATAACACATATAAAATATATACATTTTTAGACTGAATTGTAAATTTAAAATTTAGATTTTAGGAATAATACTTTGTATATTTATGAAAATTTTGAAAAAAATATATATTCTGAAAATTTGTTTGAACCGTTTAAGTAAACTTTAAAAATTAAAAATCTTGGTACGGAACCAAAAAAATGTAACAAGATTCACACTCGTGTTCATAATCTCTATAAAATATCTGATAATTTGATGTGCATATGTCTAATGATCAATTTAGACCGCTAAATATTTATTTTTATCTGTATCTCCGAAGCCGCTGAACCTGCTTTCCCAAAAACTTAATTCTTCATTTTGTACAATACAAGTAAAATGTTTTTAATTCCTTCAAATCGGGACGCTCTGGTACCTTGAAAACTAAATAACCATTTTTGGCACTTTTTGCCCCGTATCTTTGAAATGGCTGGATCTGTTCTCGCCAAAAACTAATCAGCACGTTTCTCCATCAGTAGAAATCGCATGTTTTTTGAACCATTCAAATCGGTTGATCCATGCGGCCGAAATCGTGAACGAAAAATTGTATCCAAAAATACATACATGTCAAAAATGTCCAGAAACCTTTGGAAGGTAAAGATATGCAAAAATTTTCAATTACGATTTTTTTGCGATTTCGTCGCATCGTCGTTGCTATCGGTAGATAAACGGCAATATTTGAAAATCCATAAAAAAGTATTTACATCAGTTGTTAGCTATTTTTTGTTGTGAGCACCGTTGTTTAGTTTACGAGACTTTAATATAATTTTCAAGTATACACTATTTAATTGTTTTATAAGATGTATAGTTAACGTTAAGTAAGGTTTAAAAGTTTTTAAAAGTGCAAAAGAATTAAAAAAATATTAAATCATCATAATTATCTATTTATTGACTTCTCCTGGGATAGTTATAGTAATGGGCCGAAAATCCAAAATGAAAATGTTTGCATTTCTGGACGTTTTGAAGGTTTCTGAACATTTTGGCATGCCTCAGAAAAAAATGAATCTGTCCGCATTTTTTCGTCTACGTTTTCGGGCGCACGGATCAACTGATTTGAATGGTTCAAAAAACATTCGATTTCTATTGATAGGGAAATGTGCTGATTAGTTTTTGGCAAAGGCAGGTCCAGCTGTTACGGAGATACGGAGCGAAGAGTGCAGAAATTACAAATCGAGTTTTTGAGAGAACGGAGTTTCCGATTTAAATGATCTAAAAAACATTCAATTTGTAATAATTGGGGGTAGAGGTGATTAGTTTTTGGCAAAGGCATGTCCAGCCATTTCAAAGATACAAGCTAAATGTACAAAAAGATGGCAGTTTTTGAGTGAACTAAACTTCCGATTTGAATGATTCAAAAAACTTTCTGCTTGTTTCAATAAAATAATTATTTTTGTAAAAAAAAATGTTCCAATTTTTTTTTCAAAAAATTGTTTTTTGTATATTGAAAATATTTGAGATTTTAATTTTGACTAAAGTTCTAATATACTTTAAACAAATAATTTCAACTTTGCAATTCAGTTTATACAATTCTTTTAAATATTATACATTGTTACAGTATTTATAATAAACTATTTGAAAGCATTTAATATTTCTCGAACATTTAGTTACGGTACGGGAAGTTCCAACAATTTGCCATAAGGCACGATGCCATATACCACTAGTTACTTTTCAATTCTTTTTACAAACAATTTTATTTAAATTTAAAATATATACTCTTTTTGTCTTTTATTCAGCAAACTGATCAATTAAATCATTTATAACTGGTGCTGGCTTTAGATTTTTTCAAGTTTCTGTATCTATGAAAAATTTCGGAGATTTTTATTAATTTTTGCTTACGCACATTGAGCCCAAAGCTCCATGTACTTAATATGCGTATTACTTTAATAAACAAACACCATAGTTTATTTAAATATTAGAGAAATTACAATAACGCAATATGTTTTCCTTTAATAATCGCGAATTTTTCGAATCTAGGTCACATTATTTATAATGAGTCATATTAATCTTTAATAAAATATAACAATTCTCTATATTGTTATTGATACTGTATTAGTTAATAAGAAATCAATATATTAATTTATGAGTCATTTATAAGTGCCTATATTGAGCTGCTGTAAAAGCGAATAATATTAAAAACTATTGTAGATTATTAATTTTTTTTTCAAATTTTTCAAACATGTTAGTTATATTATGCAAATGACTCATATATTATACATTATTGAGCAAAAAATGAATACACATACAAGTTGTATTTCCTATAAGTGCATACTATTATACCAAACATTAATGCATTTTCATTATTAAATCACTTGAGTTGGTTTAATCATAAAAGGCACATAATATTTCATTAGAAAATTAATTGGATCGATATACTATTCATTAAATTTATCAAAAAAAATTAACAAAGTTTACGAAAAAACGGCTCGGTCGATCTTTACCAATCTATTGAAATCACACAATTTCTAACTGAAATCTTTCGAACGGTTTTCGAGTTTTCAAAATCGCAAGCTATGATTAAAATACACATTAAAATAAAACGTTCTCAATTAAAATGTAATTTTGAAACTGCAAGCAATATTTTGAAGCAGTAGCATTGTGCATGAAATTAATTATTACTTAATATATTATTTAATTAACAAATTAATCTTACCTATTTTACACATACTAAAGAAGGTCAATACATAACTTACCAATAAATAAAACTATTAAAATAGAAAAATGCGAATTAGAATTAAACATAACAAAATGAAAACATGTACAGCAAATTGCTGTCAGAAATATCAGCAAATAAACAAATTTATGAGCACAACACAACACTAAATAAAAATTTTCATCTTGAACAAATAAAACCAGACTGAACACTATATGAAGTTCTATGAAACTATTCAATGGGCTCCCGAAAGAAATCTAGATGACCGAAGAGTATTTTAAAAACAAGATAAAAGAATATTATAAAGAATCGAGATAAACAGATTAGTATGGTCAATGTATGAAATAACTAGTGGTGAATGGCATCGTGCCTCAAGGCAATTTGCTGTACATCCTATACAGTAAATTAATTTTTTTTTTTTTTGAAATTCTTGAAAAAACATTATTTTTGGAAAAATTCAAATTTTTTCAACATTTTTGATAATAAAATTCTTTGAAAATTCAGATTTTTTTGATACGATTGCGCCGCATTGCTGTTTTAGAGACAAAATATCGAAGCGCATAAACGCTGCTTGGCGGTCTCTAATGGTTGAATGTTATACCTATATAAATTTTGGTATGGAACCTATAGAAATTTGTTCTTATTATTAAAATTTTCTGTAAAACATCTGATGATTTGTGCATATGTTTAATGGTCATTTTTGACCTCCAAATTGCATTTTTTTAACTTTACTTATTCGACACGTCTCCCCGCCGATAAGAATTGTAGTTTTTGAATCATTCAAATCGGTTGACCCGAGCGCCCGAAATCGTGGCCCGAGAAATTGTATCCAAACATATATATTCACACATGTCCATATTTTCTAGGATATTACAAAATGTTCAGAAACCTTTAAAACGTAAAGATATAAGAAAAATTTCATTTTCGATTTTTCGCGATTAGTATCACTAACCATACGCAAATTTAAATTAAAGTATGATTATTGGAATTGTAGTAGATTTTTTCTAGTTTTACACTATCTAATTAAAAAGGGGTGGTTCTATGTGAAATTTTTGAGTTATTTGACAAAAACCAAAAAAATGTCCCGAATTTTCTATTTATTGCTAAAGAATGAAATATCGCACAATAGATCGCAAATTAATTCATTTATTTAAAACCATTCAAGATGAATTAATTATAATTGTGTGTTTTCATAATATTTTTATTAATTTTACCTTAACCATACGTTTATTATTAGGTAAGTCATAGGTAACTAAAATATTTTGTTTTTTTTTGTAAATAAATTATTATTTGTCAAAAGTTGTGTACAAAATTATATTTATTACTAAATTGAAAATTTTCATTCCAAATTAGGTTTGTATAATCAAAATAATGAAATATTTTTGAAAATTTATAATGGCTCATAACGAAAATAATAATTTGAATATATCTAATAATTTTAAGGTGTAATGGCTTCTGAATTATCTGTGGGCCTTGCCACAATACTTAATATTTTTGGTAATTACATATTTTTGGACAAGAATTGGTCACCTCCATCGACGAAATCGCCACTTGACGCCTACTTTGATAGTCCATTTTGCAGTATTTTTGGTTTTGTGGAAGACACCACTTTATCCAGTGACATTTCGAAAAGTTTGTAAAATTATAAACGATTATAAAACACAATTTTAGAATTAAAATTGTGATAGCACATATAGGAGAGCAGTGGTTTGTTGTAACAATTGCTTATTAAATTAATATATCTTGAGATGCAATGATTATATTTCTACGAAATTGAAATGGATAGTTGCTATAACTATTTCTCTATCGAATCAAGCAAAAATAATTCCACAACTGTTTAAAAAGTGTTACAACCTACCCTGTGTTTGGGGCTAGTTGAAACATCTACTGACCAAGGCCTCAGGTCGATTTAATGAAAAAGTTTCTGCATGTCTTTGTAATATTGTTTCTCTATTTTTAACAAATAGAAATATTTCAGTTTGTGCTAAATTTGTTTATATTTTATATCATTTTAAAATAAAAAGGTATTTATCATTAGATTGTACATTCAATTTAAGATTGTCATTTAATATTGTATATTTTTAATGGCTTTACTTTTAGGTACATTGGTTGCCAACTTTTTCGGTGGAGTTTGCTGCATCTAAATTCTTCTTGGAATATATATTAGCAGTTTTTTGGTATCCTCTGGAACATATCATTTTCACCAAGTTGCCTTTGATCGTCATATCATTTGCCGAAAATGTTGACCAAAACTGTTGTGTTTTGAATATCACCGAAGAAGATTTGTTTGCCTTCTTCCGTTTATACGACATATCGTGGTATTTAAGTTATGCAGTCGCAATATGTAAATATTTTATTATTATTTTATTTAATTTTTTTAGTATTACAAATCTGCATTTAAAATTCATTGATATATTATTATATAACTATAATACAAAAATAATGAAATAATTATTCATAAGTGTAAAAATTGAACACAATTGCAATATCAAAATTGAATTGTAATATTGAATAGATATTGACTTGATCTAAAGGTGACTCGTAATATAAAGTTAAAAATTGATAAAAATTAATAGAAATATGTAAACTCGATATGATATGATACAAAAAGTTAGAATAGTATATTAAATAAAAATGTTGTAATTGGCTAATTGCTTTTAAGCAAAGCCAACTTTTTTAAAAATAATTTTATTGTTAGTATATAATACAAAACATTTAACAGAATTTAATGAATATCCAACTATTTATTAAATTATGTTAGATGTTTTGATAATTCCAAATCTCAATTCTAAAGCACAAGTATTTTTTTCATCAAAATATTGAGTATCCTTATCATAACTTTTGAAAACTCATATAAAAAATATTATGTTAAACACGTAGATAAAATTTTTGTTAATATTATTAGTGCCTTAATCTCATCTCTGTAAAAATATAGCGCTATAGTATATTCATTAGTAAAATTAACGCAGAACGATTAATATGTTTTTCTTCAATAATGGCGATTTCTTCTAATCTAGTTCACATTATTTATAATGAGTCATACTAATTTCCAATGAAATATAACAGTTCTCTATATTGTTAAAACAAAATTCGAAGGTGTGAAATTATTACATTATGATGTAATTTTATAAATCATACCTTCGATACGATAATATATATGTATAAACATATACATACAATTATACATAACATATATACATATATACAGTAGAGCCTCGATTAACTGGACTTATTGTTGTCGATAAGCATTCGAATAATAGAAAATCCGGATAATGGAATGTATGAAGAATAATGTTGTGTATTTATTGAAAATAACAAAAATATGCATAAATATCAACAAAAATATAGTTTATTAAGAACTTAAAACTTTCGTTATGTATGTGAATATATATTTTCTTAGATTACTAACATACAAATAACAAACTCCAGCATTAATCATGCAAAAATTCGAATCGTTTCTTGACAAAAAGCCAAAAATCCTGAACAAATTTTAATAATTCAAACATTTTTCGAAATATATCAGTAACGAATTATGCTTATTAGTTTTTGATAATTGGTCGTTCTTTCGTCATTAAATGTTGAAATTTTTGTCTATTTTGTATAAATTTGTTATGCTGAATAGTTCATGGTCTTTATGTAAATTATAACTTATGATGGGCCCACGATAAGTAGTTCAATAATACATTAAAAATTAAATGAAAACAGTGCTTTTGTGATGTGAGTCAAAATTTCACCTTTTATCAATATTTTCAAAAACGACTAACCACATTATAAAAATTTGAAAAGCATTTGATGAAACTCGATAAGTACTTGTTAATTAGTTTTGCGGATGACCTATTTTGTTAAAATTTGCGAGAATATGCAAAAAAGATTGTTCTAGCTCTCAAAAAAATGCTGAAAATTTCAAAACCTTTCAATCTATATTAGGAAATCTGATTAGCCGATTAGTTCTTAGCATAGATCGGCGGAGTTGTTTCTACATAATTAAATGTTAAAAAAATTGATTTGGTAGCGTTTCGAAAGAAAAGCAATGTTTGCGATAATGATTGTGGTCTGAATAAACAAACATACTAAAATATTAGAAGCTTGCCTTGTTGAATTATAAATGATCAATAAAGTTGGAATAATGAAGCACATGTAAACATTTATTGTAAAATGTGCTTTACAAATTAAAATTCAAAAAATTTTGAAAACTGAAAAAATTAGATTTTCAACAAATTTGATATTTTTGACAAAAATTTACTTTTTTGACAAAAATGTTTTTTGTTATATGGAAATGGGTAAGTTTATAAAAGATAATTTCCATCTGTATGAAAATATATTAAAATTTATTCATTACAAAAATACAGAAATGTCATGACATTTTTTTTTTCTTCAAATTCAATGCCAATGCTCAGTTGATTCCCACATACTTCCTAATATGGAAATGGGTAAATTTATAAAAGATTATTTCCATCTGTATGAAAATATATAAAAATTTATTCATTACAAAAATATAGAAATGTCAAGACATTTTTCTTTTTCTTCAAATTTGATGCGAATGTTCAGTTGATTCCGACAGTTATATGTTTTTTTCAAATTTTTTGAAAATTTTGAATTTTTTCGGACTCTGAAAAAATTCGAAATTTTTGGATCTTCGAAAAATTTAATAACTTCTTCATTTCGTCAATACAAATAAAATGTTTTTTTGAATCTTTCAAATGGGATGTTCTCTCAAAAACTGAATGACAATTTTTGGTGCTTTTTGCCCTGTATCTTCGAAACTGGTTAGAAAAATTTGGACCTGCCTTTGGTTTGAAAATGTGTATCAATAATTATCCATACGGAATTTTTTACCCAAAAGTCATCGTTACGGGAAATTTTTCAAGAAAAACTAGTGGTGCATGGGCATGGCATCGTGCCTAAAGGCAAATTGCTGAAACTTCTCGTACCGAAAATTGAAATTTTTAAAAAAGCTTTATAATTTTTTAAAAACTGAAAAAAATAGATTTTTGAGAATTTTGATATTTTTGAATACAATGACTTGAAAAAAAATTTTTTTCCTATATTTTCAAATTTTTTGAAAATTTTGAACTTTTTCGAATTTTGAAAAATTTTAATTTTTTTTTATTTCTCTAAAACTTAATAGCTTTTTCATTTCGTCAATACAAATAAAATGTTTTTTTTTAATAATTCAAATCGTAGTCTCTGTTCTCTCAAAAACTGAATTATCATTTATGGCGCTTTTTGTCCTCTATTTTCGAAACTGTTGGACCTGCCTTTGCCAAAAGCTAATCAGCAAATCTCCCCATTAATACGAATCGAATTTTTTTTTAATTATTCGATACGGTTGCTCCGTGTTTCCGAAATCGCCGAAAAAAATTTGTATCTGCACACCTAGATCAATTTTTTCTAAGGTATGCCAAAATGTTCAGAAACCTTTGAAACGTAAAGATATGCAAAAAAATATATTTTCGATTATTTTTGATTACTATAACTTATCCTACGGGAAATTTAAAATGATTGTTGTACGACAACTGATTAAGGAAATATTCCACGGCTCTTTGTTACGACATTGGCAACCTAATATGTCCATGTTGACGGTTACACCCATTGTCTTCCGTTGCATGTTATTGAAAGGGATCAGTATCATTCGTATCAATATCAAGCCTCGGCTATTATCATTATTGTCCGATTATCAGAACAAGGCATCGCGTGATTTGAATTACCAAAACACACACGAAAGAGATCAACTTGCAAACATTATCACTTCGCCGAAACAATGTTTGTTTAGATAAACGCTGACAATAATATGATATTGAAGAATTCATATGTTCTTTCGGGCTTTCTCTGCTGCAGTCATAATATCGTATTATATTCACGGAATCGTTTAAATAAAACGGTATGATAATTTTACAGTCAAGGAAAAAAGTTTGCCACTGAATTAACAATATTTTTTCTAACTTTCTATACAGAAGTCATAATAATTACTTACAGATTTTGTTATATGAAAAATAAGTAGTTGTATTTAATAAAAAATTACTAGTGCATAGCCTTGGAAAATTTGCAGGAACTTCTTGAACCAAAAAAAAAAAAAATTTTAAGTTTTAAATATTTTGAAAACTTTGAAACAATTAGATTTTTGAGAAATTTGAAAAAAAGATGTTTTAAAAATTATTTTTTTACATTTTGAAAATTTTAAACTTTTTTCAAAGCAATAGCGCTGCCATATAGACCAGCAGTCGGAAAACTTTTTTAATCATTACCCTAAAATATTTTTGTCTAAGTTGATATTATCCCCATGACAAAAAAAATTACCCCCATACTGGAAAATACAGTAAATTTCATAATTATAAATGATTAATACATAATTTTTAATACATAATCTTTACCCTAAATATTACCCCTATACTATAGACAAAATATCAAAGCGCATAAGCGCCGCGTCGCAGTCTACCGTAAAATATTGGTACTGAACCCAAAGCTTGTACTTATTATTAAAATCTCTAAAATATCTGATAATTTGATGTGCCTATGTCCAATGATCATTTTTACTATTTTCATTGGATCTCCGAAACCCCTAGACCTGCCTGCCCATAAATTTAATCAGTTTTTTTGAATCATTAAAAAAAGACGCTTTGTTATCTCAATATAAATTACCATTTTTGGCACTTTCTGCCCCGTATTTTCGAAACGGCTGAACCTGCCTTTGCCAAAAATTAATCAGCACGTCTCCCCATCAATACGAATCGAACGGTTTTGAATTATTCAAATCTGCTAATCTGTGTTCACGAAATCGTCGACCAAGAATGTATCTGCACATACATATGCACACACACATATACATAATTACTAAGATATACCAAAATGTTCAGAAACCTTTGAAACGTCAAGATATATAGAAATTTTCATTTTCGAAATTTTTGCCATTACTATAACTTAGCCTATGGGATTTTAACAAATCACGTAAAGAACAATAAATATGAATAATAAATTGTATAATTCATTATTCATTAACTTCCTGAGGAAGAACTTTCGCCTAAAAAATCCAATTTACTATTTTTATGTTTTCTCGGAATCGTTTGATATCAAATTTGGTGAACTATGTGTGTATTCGTGAGCTAAACTTCGCTCTTTCGTCGACGTATTCTAAGAAACGGCTGAACCGATTTCAATTTTTTTTAAATTGACTATCTAATCTAACTCAATAAGTACTTGCGTTAATAAGTTTTGGACGGCGATTCAACAAGCAGTTTCTTTATGACTCGCAGAAATTGATTTTTTTCGAAACACGTTTAAACCATTTAATAAATATTTGAAAAAAGTGTTAATGTAGACATGTATTATTTCTAATAATACGATTAATTATTACTGATTTCTCAATTTAAGTATAAAATATTTGTTCATAATAGAATATGAAGCAGGAAAGTATGCACATTCTGACCAACTTTTAACCGTTGCCAATAAAGACATTATAATAATAAAATATTTCATAATTATGTATTATGAATTGTTACGAATTATTTAAAATAATCAGCTCAAATAATTTGAAACAAAATTTTAAGCTTCATGAAAACTGTACGATTTTACACATCTGAAAAGAATTTTTATTAAGTGCTTCTTAAATGTTTACAATAAACAAATACATTAATCATTTGCAAGGTATATTTGTGTGTAGTTCATTAAACGTGATAAATCAAACTCCATTGCAAATCAAATTAAAAAACAATAATAATTTGCACGTTAACACGTTAACAAGTAAACATCTAGATTATGGCGCATGAAACAATACATATTAGTCATTGAAAATAGTGTTTATTTTTATTAGGAAAGAATTATTATTCAATACCTTTTAAATACATACAACAAATATATATTATTTATGCAAAAAATAAACTAACTTATTTTTGCTCTTCCTCAATTGTTTTTATAATTAAAATATAAGTAATCCTGGTAATTTCTGTTTATTATCATTTATTTATAACTTCCCGAAAAATTTGTTTTCAAATCCGCTTTGGTAATTTTATGTATTTTCGATGATAGAATATCTCTACTCATAATAATTGTTGAATTACTATACAATTGGGCATCATCCTTAATAAAAACGGTATTTGAAATTTTGTTAAAATCACACGTAACATAACAAAATGAATAAAATTAAATAAATGAATAAAAGCATAAAATGAATATAACTTTGAAACTTAACTAACCAAGAAGTTTTCGAAAATTATTAAACAAATAATGATTTTTTTTTAATTTTTGTGCGGTGTTTGGAGAACACTTCACTTTTGTACCAGTCGATTTTGCAATTTTCTTATATTTTAGTGCCAATTTAATTTGATCTGTGAATAATTTAGTTATTACCATAATACAATTAAACTAAATTTAGAAAAAGTATGTGTGTGTATGTTCGTGAGTCATTTTTTAATCTTTTCTCAAAAACGGCTGGACAGATTTCAAAAATTTAAAAGCTATTCGATGAAACTCGACAAGCACTCGCATTGGTTAGTTTTTGAGATATTTGGCAGATTTATTTGTTTAAAATTAGCAGAAAGATGCAATATTTTTAGTCCACGTTTTAGCCAAAAATTCCGAATCAATTTTGAAAATTCAAAAACTATTCGAATATTATAGTGCTAATTAGCCTTTCGATTGTTAAAATAAAAGTGAAATCCTAATGAATCCTTGTATAGAGCATAAAGATCCTACTTCATACTAAAATAGAGGCCTACAATAGCTGGTTTAATGATAAAAATCAATTAAAGTTTAGATTAATCGACGGTTTTTCCAAAGATTCTCCGTTTATGATTTAGTATAAACGAACTCGTCTTCGTTTTTCAATTTGAAAAAATGAACAAAATTGAATAATCTGATGTAATTGTTTCTTACATTATGATGCTCTACAGCAGTTCGATATACTACTAGTACTAATATAAGTTACTCATAAATTAATATATTATTGACTGAGTCGTGTATTTTTAAGCAATTAAAGCAAAGTACCACTTACAACCAGATTTATTATTATGTTATTATAAGTGTTTGCCGTCCACTAAGTACAGTCGTAAATTAGAGATGAATAAATAAAAGTTCGTTTCTACGAAGAGATCATATTACCAAAAACAGTATGTTGTATTAAATTTGGACCCGCCTTAAACGTATTAATGTAACTGTATATGCATATGTATATTGTATATATATATATATTACAGGTTGCGTTCTGGTGGCATTGCATGCGACGAAATTATTCAATGTGGGATTCCTAAGTGGCAATGGCGTGGAATTGTTATCGCGTCCCGCCTCCAAGAAACCGTATATTAGTCTAAGAATCAAGAAAAAATCACGAGGACATTATCGATTATTTGTCTAACAAAATTGAATGAGTATAATTTGATGGATTGTTTGTTTACTCTTGTATTTTACTAGATTTTGAGTACCATTTTATTGTTTTGATACATAATTCAATAAAAATATTGACAAAAGGTTTGAAGAAAAAATAATAAGGCTTATAATTTATTATAATTATTATTACAAGTGCTTATGGTAAATAATTTATATGCATATAAATATAGGGTTGGGAGGGACACAAAGATCCAATTTGACTTTAATTGTAATTGTAATTATCTACATCAACTGTAATGAACTATACAGCTTATAACACGTTTCAAACAAATAACTATAAAACTATGTTCAGTAAAATTCTCAGTTAATTCCTAATTATTGAAATGTGTTTTTTACTATTTTTCTTCAATTTGTCATCTATTCCTTTTTACCCCGTGAGCGGAATAAAATGATTCAGCCATTTATTTTAAAGGGATTATACAAAATAAAAGTTATCTTATACAATCAATGCAAAATATAACTTTTATGAGCGCATTTTTCACGAAATTAACACTGTATATAATTTGGATCTGATATTTCGTCAGAAATATTCATCAGAAGTGTTAGAATAATTGTCCAGTCATTTAAGCTTAAGTTAGGTAAGAATATCGGAATTCGAGATACCCAGCTGTAAGTCTATAAATACTTGTATACCTAAAAGTTGTCTCAAAACCTATATATGGTAGGGTGTACGCAACATGTGTGGTTTTGAGACAACTTTTAGGTTGCAATATACAAGTATTTATACAGACTTACAGCTGGGTATCTCGAATTCCGAGGTGAACTTACTACAATGACTGGACTATAACTATTTATTCAATTTATTTCTTGTAAAATAGCTTTTTTTAGCTTTACTTTTTATTTACTATTTTTTATTGTTTATGCTTTTACCAGGGTAAGGGTTCAGTGGGTCCTTTTTATCCCACCCACGTGTAAGCTTTTATGAAGAAACTATTGAATCTAACTTAAAACTTAAAAACCTCCCTCCCAAATAAATTTATAACATAGTTGACCAAAAATAAGGTGCGCTATATAATCATATACAATTTACTAAAATAAAATTGTAAAGTTAACTTAAAATGTATATGACATACAAAGTCAAAAAATAAACAATAAAAAAAGAACTAGTGGGGTATGGCATTGTGCCTTAAGGCAAATTGCTGGAACTTCCCGTTCCATAATGAAATATTCGAAGAATGTAAATGTTTTAAAACACATAAATATTATAGTATTTCATGATTTGTATTTCATAGACAAAGTATAAGATCTTATAAATTGAACGATGATATTCATATAAGTTTATATGAAAAGTGGATAAACAAAATTAATCAAGCGGAGTTAAAATGAAGGACCTTATCTTAAAAATTATATAAACTGAATTCTAAAGTTAAATTTGATTTTGATTTTTCGTTTACAATAACTTACTCTACGGAAAGTTAATTAATACATCATTCAAAACAATTGAATAAAGTATACTTGAAAATTATATTAAAGTCTCGTAAACTAAACAACAGTGCTCACAACCAAAAAAACTAACAACGAAAGACTACTTTTGTTATGGATTTTAAACATTGCCATTTATCTTTCAATAGCAACGTCGTAAGAATCAAGGCATCTTTTTCCCTCTACTTTCAAAATAATGTTAAAAATTTCGTAACTTTACTAGTTTTTGAGATATCGGTGGCGGACCTGTTTACCTGTAGACCTTTAACCTGCTCTACCCTATATGTAGCATGTCATGTACATATTAAGTCAGACCTTTGTTCCAACCTTTTGCACCGCGCCCCTCTGCTCTATTAAAAAAAAATTGTTGCGCCCCCGCCTCCCTTAATTTTTTCAACAGTTTAATTTTATAAATACTTAACTGATATAATCAGACTTCAAATTAATATGCAATATTAGGTATAATATGCATAAAAACCAATTATTTTTTGATTATTCTTTAATGTCGTTTGAAAATGTTGGGTTAGTTTGGATAATAGTATTGTGGCAAAATCCCCCGGAGAGGGTGCGCCCTACAAATTGGAAACCGCTGTATTAAGTGTTTCTTCTACATGACGTCGTCGAAGATAAAATAGAAAGACTTAGAAGAAGAAGAATGCAGATGGTTGATGACTTACTCAAGAAAAAAAATGCTGGGAACTGGGAAAGCTAGGCATAAAACCAGGAAGCTGAAGTATGGAAAGGGAACTGCATAAAAGTGTATAAAATAAGGGGAAGGGAAAGGGAAGTTTTGATTTGTGGTGCTTTCACATCATGGACTTGGCTTCGGACAGACTGCTACTTATCATTATTATTATGTGAAGCTCTGAAAATACCAAGAATCACTGGTGGAAAATTAGAATTTTGGTAAAAACTGTATATATTCTCGAATTGCACGAAATTACGAGGTCGGAAATTTTCAATATAGGTTGAAACAAACAATCCTCAACAAATTTCTATTAACCATATTCTCATAATCAGTAGTGTCAGCAAGATGAAATTTATATGGATATTTATATTTATATGAAATTTATATGGATATTTATATTTATATGAAATTTATATGGATTAAAATTTGAATCATTTTCTGAGCATTCAGCAATACTCTAAAAAGCTTGCCATAAATCAATTATCAAAAACTGGCAAACCTTTTTTCTATTGCACTTTTAAATAAATGGATTGCAATTCACTTCGAAAACTATTTATGGAAAAACTAACATCTATTTGGATTGCAGCCAGAAGATAAACAAATTGATTTACGTTTCGTATCGAAATATATTATAGATTTGTTATTAAAAATATATTAAAAAATTCAGCTAATTCTTAATTCCAGCAAACGGAAGCACATGTAAATAATATTGGAATTCGCATCCGCAGAAAAATGAAAAAAAAAATACAACAAAGTGATGCGTTCTATAGTAAAATTATAAATAAAGAATGAAATTCGGAAATTGGCAAAAATAAATATTCAATCTAATAACTTAAAATTATTATGTAATAAAAAATTATTATAATTTTGCAAGTGGTTACTCAAATCACGTTCTGAACTAGGGAATGCAAAACCGATAAAAAATTTCAATACCGATATTTCGTTTTTTTTAAACCCGTAAAATATCGGTAGTTTTATTATCTTACAATTAGACTAATGTCAACAAAATTGATAAATACTTGTACAAATATAAAAATTATATATACAATTACAACTATATACAACTAAACAATAAAAAAACAATAAGTTTATTTTTTTAATAATAATTTAATAAAATTATATCCAAATTAATTATCTCATCATCAGTATCGAGAGTACTTTCACTAAATCAAACGTATGTGTAAGAAAGACCAAAAATTCATTAAATACATTATTATAAATTATAATAATGTAATATAATCTTATTATAATTTATAATAATTTCTATTATCTTTATTCGATGTCTTAAATCATCATCCTGCTCTTTATATTTCTGTTTCCCTTACATCTTCTTTTTCCACACCCAATACTTTGCAATTTAATAAAAATAACTATCATTACAATTTCCACAAAGCGGATTATCTTAATCTTTATAGGGAAATTTTAAATACATCGTGGAGTTCTTTGTATACATGTTCTGACATTAATGATGCATGTGATCTTTTTTACGCTACAATTTATAGCTTATTAGATAAATTTGTTTCTAAAACAAAGAAATTTTCTTCCAATAAATTTAAGCCTTGGTTTAACTCTGATATTATTAGAAACCTCCGTATGAAGAAATACTATCATAATAAATACAAGTTAACCAATATCACTTTCTATTATGAAAATTTTAAATTGTACAGGAAATTAATAAAAATACTTATGAAAGATGCCTATAATTCATATATTATTGACGTTGAAAATTCTCTATCGCTTAATCCTAAATATTTTTGGTCTTTTTTGCGTAATAAAACTGCTTCTAATATTATTCCTAATAGATTGTGCTATCTAGACAAATATTATGGTTCTCCTGATGCTATTGTTGATGCATTAATTCTTACTTTATTAGTGTTTATCAGCCTAAACTTGACATACCCATTTTATTTGATCATAATGATAGAATCATGATTGATATAGGTGAAATTGATTCTAGTACTGTGCAACTTGCAATAGCAAGTTTTAAGAACTCCAAAATATTTAGTTTTCGATGGTATTCCATCTTTCTTTATACGTGATTGCTCATCTACTCTATCTGATCCACTTGCATTTTTATTTAATCTATCTTTGCGTACAAACACTTTCCAAATTGTTGGAAAATTGCACGATTAGTTCCAACTTTTAAACAAGGTGTTACATCAAACATTACTAATTACAGGCCGATATCATTATTATCAAACTTTGCTAAGGTATTTGAAAAAATTATTTA
Organism: Ctenocephalides felis; assembly: GCF_003426905.1. Taxonomy (NCBI): domain Eukaryota; kingdom Metazoa; phylum Arthropoda; class Insecta; order Siphonaptera; family Pulicidae; genus Ctenocephalides; species Ctenocephalides felis. The sequence goes on from NW_020537324.1 coordinate 54,331,552, forward strand.
TAGAGAACTAATTCCTTCTGTTAGAACTTTAATTTCTATTAATCAACATGGTTTCATGCCTGCCCGTTCTACGATAACAAATTTAATTGTATTAAACAATATATAGCTGAGAATCTTGACATCAATGGACAAGTTGACGTTATTTACACTGATTTCAGTAAAGCTTTTGACAAAATTGATCATAACATTCTTCTTACTAAATTATCTAAGATTGGTCTTAATTCTTCACTTATTCACTTTTTCAAGAGTTATCTTCATAATCGCAAGCAGTTTGTCTTTCTTAATGGATTCTTGAGCAACATTGAAAATATTAGTTCAGGAGTTCCTCAGGGATCCATTCTTGGTCCACTATTATTTATTATTTTTATTAATGACATTTCTGATACTATTAACTGTCCACATTTATTATTTGCAGATGATCTGAAACTATATCTCAAAATAAATTCTATTGATGACTGCTTATTATTACAGTCTCAACTTGACCTTTTCCAATCTTGGTGTATCTATAACAAATTACATCTAAATATATCAAAGTGCAAGATTCTTAGTTTTACACATAAGAGCGTTCCAATACTTTTTGATTATAAAATTTCTAACACCAGCATTGATAGATGTAATAAAATTTCCGATTTAGGTGTTCTATTTGATTCTGGTTTGTTTTTCACAGATCATGTTACTGATATTTGTAATAGAGCACATCAATCTTTAGGTTTGATACTAAGAAATTGTAAACAATTTAAGTCTACCAATGCACTTCTTTGCATGTACTATTCTATTGTACGTTCAAAATTAGAATACGGTTCGATTATTTGGTATCCTCATCATATCAACAACTCTGATGCGATAGAGAAGGTTCAGCGAAAATTTCTGAAATACCTTTATTATAAAACATATAAAATTTACCCTGAACGTGGCTTTGACCACAACACTTTACTAAAAGAATTTGGTATTCCTTCCCTTGCCTCACGTCGATTTATCTGTACAATTATGTTCTTATTTAAGCTTTGCAATAATTCTATAGACTGTTCTCTTATTCTCAATCAACTATCCTTTAATGTTCCAAGGCTATCTTCGCGTTCACAATTATTTTTCAATTATCCTACCCCTAAATCTAATTCTCTCTTAAATTCGCCAATTTTACTAATGTCCTCTAACTTTAACTTAATTAATAATGAAATAGACATTCACAACACTTCACCTAATCAAATAATCTCCATCTGCACAAGTTAATCTTTTTATTTTCTATCAAATATCTCATTATTTTCTGTTTATAAATATTATTGTTACATTCTTCATTATATGAAATTTTATCTTAGCATTTTATGTTACTAACTATATATTGTAATTTTGTATATATTTTAATTGTTATTCATTATGTCAAATAATTGTATTTTTGAGTCCTCTTGGAGAAATCTGTGGGCTATATATTTAAATAAATAAATAAATAAATAATTACCAATATTTTAAAGACTTTAAAACAGTATAATTTTTCTATACTTTTTTATGATCCGATACTTTATCAAGATAAATAATAGCATACTATAATTGTTGAGTATTTTTATTTAAAACAATATAATATGTAGTCATAGATTATTTCCAAATTGCGATACGTTTTACGTAAAATAATATTTTATAATTGTAATAAAAAGCAAAAATAGTTAGTAATTATTATAATTATTAATTTGTATAAAGTTAGAAAAAATAAAAATTACACAGTGGCAATCTTTATTTTGTTGATTGTGAATAATTATGATATAAAATATTTTGGCGCAAATGTCATTTAAAAAATCGTCACATTTTTACATTTAATGTTATATGTTTACATATCGTTACATCTAATGTATTTCAATATCTAATGTATTTCATATGAAATACATATCATTATCTATCAATTTGATTCTATTTATTGTAACACGATATGAAGCCCTTTGGAGAGCAATAAATATTCAGTTTAATGACGAGTTGAGATAATATTTTGAGATTTGTTTATACTATAGAACCACTTAAAGATATATCTGTTCAAGCTATTATGAAATTTAAGGATAAAGTTGTTCCGAGAAATTTAAACTCGAGTGCAATATGTATCAACTGTAAAAATACCGAAAATACCGGTAATAATAAAAATAAAGCCGAAAATTCTTAGCTATGGGCAGGACCGTGTCTGGCCAGCGTTCATTGCGTGCCTCGCACACAGGCGGCCCCCTTTTTGGGCGGCGGAGAGGCGACCAAATAGAAAAAAGAACGAATTAAAAGGCGGTCACAATAAAATGCGGTTGTATTTAAAGTCTACTGAATTAAAACAAAGCGAAACGAAAATTAAAAGAACGCTGAATTAAAAGGTGGGCAAAATAGAAGTACGCCGAATTAATCGGCTGCCATATTGAAACCCGCTGAATTATCACTTCACTCAATAAGTCCCTAGGATAACTAAGAAAAACAAAATTATTTTTTTATATTTAATATAAAAACTTTTCCTTGACGACACTATACCGGTTATAATAAATTTAAAACTTTTCGAAATCATTTTTGTAGTACGGTTTGTACTTTGCTACAAAATTAGGCTATCATCTCATCATTTGGCAAAAATTTCTTCATTCAGCATCGTTTTGAGATCTGAGAACAGGATATGATTAGGGAACAGATCTAGAGATTATAGTTAATGGGGAAGCAATTCGTAACCCAATTCATGTTTTTTCCACTGTTTTCACGGATTTGTGAAAAGCACTGTTTTTCTTTTTCAAATGAGGCCATTTATCCGATTATGATCTTCCAATGCTACAATAACGTTATTTGATAATCACTGTTAATGGTCTAGCCTTTCTTAAGATAGTTTATGAAGATCATTCCTTGCAAATCCTAAAAAACTGACGCCATAACCTTGCCTGCTGATCGTTTGCATTTTTTCTCCTCATCGTGTCTAGTCCTCTCGAATAACTGTCTATTCGACTCCGGAGTGTAGTGGTGAAACCAGGTCAAATCCATGATAACATATTGATGCAAAAACTCAATTTTATTTCGATTAAAGAGCTCCAAATACTCTTACAAAAAATCATCAACTCCTTATGCTTTTGTTCAAATGTGAGTTCGCACGGCACCCATTTAGCACAGAGGTTTTTCCTATTCAAAGATTCGTGACCCAAATTGGCCAACCGTTGAGTTTCTTCTGATAAGCGACTTTATTAAGAAGTTTCATTAACAATTTGAAAAACTCTTGTTGGTCAAATAATAATAACTAAAAAAATGCGACGTAAATACACCTAAATCTGTTTTTACACGGTAGATTGGTTCCAGAAGAATCCGTGTAAAAAAACGTGTAAAAAAAGACATTGATCTTATACAAAAATGGGTGATTTGTTCCTAATCTCTAAAACCTATTAAAATTAGCGAAAAACAAGAATTTTTAGGGTATTCCCCTAAATTAGTGCTATTCACATTTGCTTTGACCAGTAAGAATTGTTTGTACGCGCTAAAGGGGAATTCGCTTAAATCTTTAAGCTAGTGTTCACAAACTATCGATACTATCGATGGTTTCAGACTTTTTTCTTTCATAAATACTTTTTTGTGATATGAACATACTTCGCAAAAATTAAATTTGATAAAAAAAATTTAAGTACATAAAATGTCAAATCGTGCTAAATGGAATAAAATCGTGTAAAAATATTAAAAATATTCAATTTTCAAACCGTGTTATATCAAAACCGTGTACAAAAAGACCGTGTAAAAACAGACTTAGGTGTAATTTTTTTAAAGGGTATGGGCGCATTGCCATATAGAATCGGCCCCACCCTGGTATTTAAATAATTTATACGCCATTTTATAGGTCTAAATGATAAAAACCGATATACCAATTTTCAACTTTGTATCTCATCTTAAGGCCGAGATATCATTGAAAATATGTGAAAGTGGCCCCTTTTTTCAAACTCACTTTTTGACGTAACCATAAAAGATATCGAAAAAAAATTTACGTGGTTCTATTCATATTGGCTTAGGCCACATAATGTAGAACAATCGATGCCAAATAATTAATTATTATTAGCTGAAAAAGATAAAATAATTTTTCAATTGATGTTTTCCGGTAGTGCGTTTAGTTGGACCACCTTCTAATTAGCGTTATTCGAAAGATTATTGCTTTATCTTTTAGTACTGAAAATATTGTTCAAATCAATTTGGTGGAACACATTGGAAAATTGAAAAAACCGGAGCCAGTACACCCGCGCGTAACCCTAATAGTACCCTGCAATTGCATAGAGTTCGTTCGAACGCAAAGCAGTGCGCGAAGCGCCCGAAACGGTTCCTAAGAAATTCTGAACATTGAATTCTGAAATACAATTTCTTTTATTTATCACTGTGAGTAATTTAATTAAAGTAATAAAAGTATTTTAATTATAATATTAGAAATAACTAGTGGGGTGGGTGGCATCGTGCCTTAAGGCAAATTGCTGGAACTTCCCGTACCGTAACGAAATGTTCGAGGAATACTGAATGTTTTCAAATAAATTATTATAAATATTGAGACATTGTCTAATATTTATAAGTATTTTATAAACTGAATTGCAAAGTTGAAATTATTTGTTTAAAGTATATTAGAACTCTAGTCAGAATTAAAAATAAAATAATAAATATAAAAATCTGAATTATTTTCGATATACAAAAAATTAAAAAAAAAAAAAAAAAAAATGACACAAAATTTTTTTTTCCCAAATCAATTATTTTGTTAAGACAAGCAGAAAGTTTTTTGAATCATTCAAATCGGACGCTTAGTTCTCTCAAAAACTGCAATTTTTTACATATTTAGCTCCGTATCTTCGAAATGGCTGGACCTACCTTTGCCAAAAACTAATAAACACTTCTCCCAATCATTACTAATTGAATGTTTTTTAGATCATTCAAATCGGATACTCCGTTCTCTCAAAAAGTATATTTCTATTTTCTGCACTCTTTGCTCCGTGTCCCGGAAACGGCTGGACCTGCCTTTGCCAAAAACTAATCAGCTCTTTTCCCGATCGATAAGTGTCGAATGTTTTTTGAACCATTCAAATCGGTTGATCCGTGCGCCCGAAAACCTGACTGGAAATTTGTATCCATACATACATACACACACACACATACACACACACACACATCCATTTTTTCTGAGGTATGCCAAAACGTTCAGAAACCTTCAAAACGTCGAGAAATGTAAAAATTTTCAATTCCGATTTTCGGCCCATTACAATAACTGACCCTACGGGAAGTTAAAAATTTATTGGTGTTCTTTTAAAATTTACAAGTGTATCATATGATTTACACAAATACTTCGGTATGCTAAATAAATAAATAATAAATCAATTAAAATTATATTTTGTTATTTTAATCGTCATCACTGTCATGGTTAATAGCAACCGAAGTTTCCTCTATTATAAAAATTTTTGATAGTATTTCTGATGGACGTATAATACGTGATAAATACCTCGCAAATGACATATAATATATGATAGCTGCAATATGTGAACAGCAACCAACAGTCCTCAATCCATTGGGACAACTACAGCAATACCTTAAAATACTTCGATAGTTAGTGCCAAGCGGAGTATATTCAATATAAACATTATATTTTTTCCTATTTATATGCCGTGATTGGACATCAATTCTAATTATATTCCTACACTCTTTGAAATAATAATAATAATAATAATAATAATAATAATGATTATTAGAATACTTTCAGTAATAATTTTTGTAAATTCCTGAAGTACTATATAGAAAGTTTCCACATCAAATGGCAAATAATTTTTGAAGAATTTTAAATAACCAAAAGCAAAGAATTTCATATTACCATTTGTCATATTTCTTTTTGTATTGTACTATTGAGTAGTACCGATAAAGATAGGCCACAATAAGGGCTTTATAATCGCAATGTTACAATTATCATTAAAAAAAAGAAAGGTTTCTTGGGTTTGTTGAAATTACAATGTTTCGTTATATTATTATTAACTTCCCGTAGGGTAAGTTATAGTAATCGCAAAAAAATCGAAAATGAAAATTTTTATATATCTTTACGTTTCAGAGGTTTCTGAACATTTTGGCATACCTTAGAAAAAATGGATGTATGTGTGTGTGTGTGTGTGTGTGTGTGTGTGTATGTGTGTGTGTGTGTGTGTATGTATGTATGTATGTACGTGTGTGTATGTATGTGCGGATACAAATTTTCGTCGACGATTTCGGGAACACGGATCAACCGATTTGAATAATTCAAAAAACATTCGATTCGTATTGATAAGGAGACGTGCTGATTAGTTTTTGGCGAAGGCAGGTCTAGCCGTTCCGAAGATACGGGGCAAAAAGTGCCGAAAACGGTAACTCAGTTTTTGAGAGAACGGAGCGTCCGATTTGAATAATTCAAAAAACATTTCACTTGTATTGACAAGATTAAGAATCGATAAAATTTTCATGAAGGTAGCTCTAGCGGTTTCGGAGATATGGAGGAAAAAGTAAAAAAATGAGCCATTTGGCGGTCAAAAATGATCATTAGACATATGCACATCAAATTATCAGATATTTTATAGAGATTTTAACAATAAGTATACATTTTGTTAACATTCCTATTGGTTCCGTACCAATGCTTATGCGTTAGACAGCGACGCGGCGCTTACGCGCTTTATATTTTGTCCCTATGCAGTTAAAGCAGTACGATTGCTTTGAAAAGAAAGTTCAGATCTTCCACAATATGTCAAAATAAAAAAAAAAAAATTTCAAAAAAAAAAAAACAAAAAAAAAAAAAATAAAAAAAAAAATTTTTTAAAAAAAATTTTTTTCAAAAAAAAGTAATTTTTTGTCCAATTTATAGTTTCTTAAACATCTTATTTTTTCGAAGTAAATTTTTCTTAAAAATGTCAATCGTTTTTAAAAAAATAATAATTTTTGGTACGGGAAGTTCCAGCAATTTGCCTTAAGGCACGATGCCTTAATTGCCTTAAGACAGAATTCCACTTACAGCTAGTTTCATATGAATACATATAACTATATAATAAATATTTTCACATTCAGAATTTCTTAGGAACCGTTTCGGGCGCTTCGCGCACTGCTTTGCGTTCGAACGAACTCTATGCAATTGCAGGGTACTATTAGGGTTACGCGCGGGTGTACTGGCTCCGGTTTTTTCAATTTTCCAATGTGTTCCACCAAATTGATTTGAACAATATTTTCAGTACTAAAAGATAAAGCAATAATCTTTCGAATAACGCTAATTAGAAGGTGGTCCAACTAAACGCACTACCGGAAAACATCAATTGAAAAATTATTTTATCTTTTTCAGCTAATAATAATTAATTATTTGGCATCGATTGTTCTACATTATGTGGCCTAAGCCAATATGAATAGAACCACGTAATTTTTTTTTGATATCTTTTATGGTTACGTCAAAAAGTGAGTTTGAAAAAAGGGCCACTTTCACATATTTTCAATGATATCTCGGCCATAAGATGAGATACAAAGTTGAAAATTGGTATATCGGTTTTTATCATTTAGACCTATAAAATGGCGTATAAATTATTTAAATACCAGGGTGGGGCCGATTCTGTATGGCAATGCGCCCATACCCTTTAAGTATGAATTATTTGAAAAGTAACAATAAGAGCAATAAGTAAAAACTGATCTTCACCATATACGGACAATAAACTTTTATTTGTTAACAAATGATATTTAAAATTTGCACATGTATTATTCCAAACAATCGTAATGAATAATTAAAATAATTGGCTAAAATAATTTGAAATAAATTTTAAACCCCATAAAAACAGTAAAAACTGTTTAACATCCGAATTAGAAGTATTGTTATAAAATACTTCTTCAGTGTTTGCAATAAACAAATACATGAATCATGGGCGATGTATGTATGTATGTTTATAGTTTGGGAAGTGTGATCAACCGAACTCGATTTCGAATCAAATACAAAAACAATAACAATTTACCCGTTAACAAGTAAACATCTACATTATGCGCATGAAATAGTACATTAATCATTGTAAATACTGTATATTTTTATAAGAATAGAATTATCATTAATTACCTAAAATACATAAAATACAGCATGCAGTTGCTTTTGCAGAAAATACATTATTATTATTATTTTTAGAGTTAAAGTATCGAATTTTAAATTAGTATCGAAAAATTATTGACTAACTTGTGCTGACCAGTTACTAACTTTTAAACATATTGAAAATGATGCTGAACATCATAACACATCGGATATAAGTAATAAAATTTATTATACCATTAAGTAAAGTGATCTTCAATGAGTTTTGGTCTATCTTGCATATACGTTTGGTTTTGATGAAAAGTATATTTTATAGTTTTTCAGCCTTTTTGTTTTTTAAGTAATTTTAATTAAAATTGCTTGAACGATTACAATAACTTACCCTACGAGAAGTCCAAAAATCGAAAATGAAATTTTTTGCACATCTTCACGTTTTGAAGGTTTCTGAACATTTTGGCTTATCTCAGAAAATTTTTTGTCCATGTCTTCGGACGCACGGATTAACTGATTTGAACGGTTCAAAAAACATTCGATTTCTATTGATAGGGAAATGTGCTGATTAGTTTTTGGCAAAAGCAGGTCTAGTCAGGATCTATTCTATTCCAGCTCTAATAGCGTATATTATATGTGTCCCGCACTGTCGGTTCACCACTCGCAAAAATTGATTTATTTTCTTTTCCCAAGAGCAATCGTTTCGTCAACACAAGCAGAAAGTTTTTTGAATCATTCAAATCGGATATTTAGTTTTCTCAAAAACTGCCATTTCTTGCACATTTAGCTCAGTATCTCCAAAACGGCTTGACTTGTCTTTGCCAAAAACTAATCACCACTTCTCACCGTCATTACAAATTGAATGTTTTTTGGATCATTCAAATCGGATGCTCCGTTCTCTCAAAAACTTAATTTCTATTTTCTGCACTTTTTGCTCCGTATCTCCGAAACGGCTGGACCTGCCTTTGCCAAAAACTAACCAGGAAATCTCCCTATCAATAAAAATCGAATGTTTTCTGAACCATTCAAATCGGTTGATCCGTGCGCCCGAAAACGTGGACGAAAAATTGTATCCAGCACACACACACACATTCATTTTTTCTGATGTAGGTATGCCAAAATGTTCAGAAACCTTCAAAACGTGAAGAAATGTAAAAATTTTCAATTTCGATTACTGGACTATTACAATAATTAAAAATATCTTCTAGACTAGTGGGGCGCATGGCATCGTGCCTTAAGGCAAATTGCTGGAACTTACGGTACCAAAAATTTTTTGTTTTTAAAAAGATTAACATTTCTGAAAAAAAAATTACTCTGAAAAAATTATATTTTTGAGAAACTATAAATTTTTGACAAACATTTGCTTTTTTCGAAAAAAAAAAGACTGAAAAAAAATATTTTGAAATATTTTGGAAATTCTGAACTTTTTTCAAAGCAATCGTACTGCTTTAACTGCATAGAGACGAAATATCAAAGCGCGTAAGCGTTGCGTCGCTGTCTAACAGATAAACATTGGTACGGAGCCCATAGAAATGTAAACAAAATATTGTTAAAATCTCTATAAACTAATTATTTGATGTGCATATGTCTAATGATCATTTTTGACCGCCAAATGGCAATATTTTTTTTTACTTTTTTTACTAAATCTCCGAAACCGCTAGACCTGCCTTTATGAAAATTTGATCAGTTCTTCATCTTGTTAATACAAGTAAAATGTTTTCTGAATCTTTAAAATCGGACGCTACGTTCTCTTAAAAACCGTGTTACCGTTTTTGGCACTTTTTGCTCCGTATCTTCGGAACGGCTAGACCTGCCCCTGCCAAAAACTAATCAGCACGTCTCCTTATTAGTACGAATGGAATGTTTTTTGAATTATTTAAATCGGTTGATCAGTATTCCCGAAATCGTCGACGAAAATTTGTATCACACACACCTAAAGATATATAAAAATTTTCATTTTCGATTTTTTTGTGATTACTATAACTTGCCCTACGGGAAGTTTTTAATGTTTCTTTCAGACTTGATGAGAACACTCAATTAATTGTACAATTGTAAATCTAGAAAATATAACGTCTTCAATGCTCAAAAACGTGTAAAGCAGTTATTGACTGAGGATGTTTGTTTACTAAATATACAGAAATATAATACAAAATTTTACATCACCCCCATAACATATTAAAGACGCTAGTAAATTCTTATATGTGTTAAAATATATATGTTTGTTTAGTTAAATAATATAAAAATTCTTTAAATTATTAAATATTCTATAAATTCATACTTTTCTGTTGTTATATTTATGAAGGTAATTTATTTTACATTTTTTGTCCTTTTGTTTTTAAATTAATAAAATCATAACTTTCAGGAAATGTCAAGTGAACGTTTGACAATGCCAATAGGTACAGACTTATATATTCATATCTATACATAAATCATTGTTGTTTTTCGGATTGTTACAAAATGTTATAAATTTTTATGCTAGTTGTATATGACAATACATTTTTAATAGATTTACAAATATGTATTTAAAATACTTACAAGGAAAATGATTTGAATATTTTACATTCCATCCATCTTTTCCCCATGTCGACAATTTTAAATGAAAATAAACTACACAGTATAATATAAACATTTATTTATTAAATTATTTTGTTTATTTCAAATTAGTGGCACTCAAACAATTAACACTCACTAGGGCTTATTCAATAAAAGGGTATTATTAAAAACTTATTATCTCTAATGAAATGAGGTATTTCAGGTTATAAATACCATTACAAATGACAATAACCATAGATAATAACAAATATACAACCAAATACAGGTTCAATAACATTATGGAACAAAAAATTATATTACATATAAAATAGTCAATAATTTCTCCATTGTATGAAAAATCAAAATTCATAGTATGAAACTAAATTAAATACACCAGGCAATCTAAAATATTTCAGGCAAGTGTTCAATCAATATCTTTTATTTTTAAATTTCGTTATTTTTACCACATAGAAATATAGAATATTTTTTGTGGAGTATACATAATATGAAAATATTTTTAATTCATATACATAAAGATATAATATATAAAGAAAAATTACAACTTCTCACATTTAAATTTCAAACTTAATTTAAGATGCAATAAACAAAAAATACAATCATTTTTTAAATGTGGATGAAATTATATATAATTGCATACAAATAAATAAATATATATATATATATATATACTTGTGTTTGTTTTCCAAATATTCTTTATATCATGTAGAAAATACCTGTAGATGGGAAACAAGTTAATGTAGGATATTGAAATATGTACAGAATTTCTACAATATCAACTTTTTAGAATATATCATCCTAAGACCTCATACATAACAATTGCAAAGGTTACTGTGTTGTATTAATTATAAACTAAAATCAAACCCCCAAAAACCATTTGTAAACTTGACTAGACTCCCTTCTATACCCCTTTAAAATTATTTCATGTGCTTATATAAATTTAAAAATTCTAATTGATTGGAAATATTATATCAATCTGCAAACATCAATGAACACATTATTTAGATCAGAAAATTACGTTCTAGAGTTCATTAATCTTAATGCCAAAGATAAATTTTGATATTAAGATAAATTATTACAGCTGTATAACATAAAACACAGCTGACAATAGACCAATATTATAAACTTTAAATAACAAATTATTAAAATAAATAAATGCATAAAGCAGACACTCAAACTTTAGTGTGACTTAGGTTATTTATGTACACATGATTAATCAACTTAAAAATACAATATAGATATGTTTATTGCACTATAACTGTTAATGTATATAAATTAATTATATAATAGTTTTTCCTTGATTAAAATTTGTTGCCATATCCAATACTTTCGTTACAATTACATTTTTTCAAATCAGCTTGCCATCACTTTTTCATAGTTATAAATTATTCACTCTCATCACATGTAAAACTACATTCACAATCCCTCATTTAGAAATCACATTTTTTATTTGACTCAAACTTATTTTGACTTAATTCATTTCCACTATCATTTTTTATCTTTAAATATTTTTAATTATACGAAATATACTTCTATATATACAAAATATATTCACAAAATTTATGTTTTAAAAAAATTCATACACTGTTTATAATTGTATGTCATCTTAATAATAAAAATCACACTTATTTATATCGAACATATTTCATAGATATGTTTCAACATAAACTAAAACCAATAAAAATAATATTTACAAAAATAATGATATCCTCACTAAATAATTCGATGGCAATAGTGAGGTCAGTTTTGAAAAACCCCAAAAAATTGAGTAGCACTTATGATTTGAGCACAGCGTCGTGCCTTCTTTGTCCCTATACTGATATTTCATAATTCATATCATAAACACTAGCTCGATTATCAGTAGCTGCTTGATTATTAGTAGAACTAGGTGCACTATCTGCCATTTCTATAGAATCTGCCATTTCCAAAGCCCTAACAAAACTAACAGGCCTTCTACTGCCTGGTGTTGGAGCGGTATTAGTGTTTCCTGCCCCACCATTTGCACCTGGCTTTCTTTTCACCTGTGGTGAAGGAGGAAAGACTGGAACTCCTCCTCTAAGAGCAGGATGATAAGAAGGTTGCTGTTGGACTGGGCTTGTGGGATTAGATCTGTAATATTCAAACTGATTTTTATGTTGAGGTTGATGGTGCTGAGCTTGCCCAGGATATGCCATGTTAGTTCCAGAAGGCGACGTCGCCTCTTTCCACATATAAACTCCACGTTGTGGACTACCAGCTAGTTCTCTTATATTGTCCGTTGTATTGTTTGTGCGAGCATAGGAAAGTTCATTATTAGCTCGTACCAATTCTCCTTCAGATAAGAAGCGTCGTTGTGGACTACCACCAGGTCCATTTCGATTTACAATTTGTCCAGTATTAGTTTGATGATGGTTTGGGAAATCATAATATGGAGGTGCTTGTTGCTGCATATGTGGATAATTCTGGCTCATCACCATTTGCCCTGGCTGTTGTCCCACACCTATAAAATCTGGCCGCCTTGGAGTTGTTGGTGTTCCAGGATTTGATCTATAATTAACATTATTCTTTTAAAATCATAGTTTAAGTTTAATTTTCGAGCTCTCGAGTGCATTTTTAGGCAATTTGAAGTTATTGTAAGAGTGAAAATCAGAAGAAAATAATAATACAAAAACAATTTCAAACATATAAATTCAAATTAAGAATAAGTTGTTTATATAGAAAATAACATTAATTTAATTCCCACACTGTAATACCTTTAAAATGCCAATGTCAATAAAATAGAATTTTATGAAAGAAGCTCTTAGTAGATATGAATCTTCTTATTTATCAGTATTCCATTCAGTCAAAATACCACTTCTCTATATGTATTAAGAAATTATAATAGTAATAAAATATTTTTCACCTCCTCATTGGACTTGATAATGTTAATGGCGTTGCAACACCAAGTGCTCGCATTCTTTGTTGGGTTGAAGAGACAGTTTCTCTTTGCTGCTCTGAAGGTGAAGTCACATCTGTTGGATAAGCTCGACCGCCATCAGCTGATCTACATTGTGCAATATAAAAGTTCTTTAAGAAACATCCTTGCTGAGAAATTGAAATTTTTGACTTACAGAAGATCCTTCTTATTTATTATCAAATTTAGTCATTTGTTTATATTGCTCTAAAATTTAAGTGAAAATCATATTATGCAAACTATGTGGATATATAAAATTATGTATATTCAAAATGTCCACCAAAAGCAAATTGTTAAATTTTTCATCTCTCTGGATTATTTTACTGCATGAAATGTGCATTATTATTGCTCCTAAATAAAAGAAAATAACAGACCTTCGGGCATGAGGACTGTGTCGAACAACAGCTGGCGGCGCATATTGTCTTGCCTGTTGCATCTGTCTAGTGTTTTGGCCATCTCCAGGTCCAGAACTATAATAATTATTCTGAGCTAAAGTTTGCCTGCTGCCACCACCTGGATGATGGTGCCGTAACAATGGAGGAGTAGCCTCGCAATCCTGTCCAACAGATTGCATTGGAGGTTCCATATCTGTGTCCGAATTGTCACGACCAGGCGACAACTACGAAAATTATAATTTGAAGCAGAATGAATATTTAGAAATTAGAAAAGGACAAATACAAAAACCCATCTTAAAAATGTACATATTAATATTTCTTATTTGTTGAATATTTATAACTAACGGAAATATAATTCATAATGACAAAATTCTTAATCTAATAAGTTATTAATCTACAACTTTCATAATAAGTCAATTGAGACAAAAAAAAAAACAATTTAGAAACTTTATTTAGATAGAAACTAATTTTGCGCTTAAAAATAATTTTAAATTTGCATTTGACGCTTTTGTAATAAAATTTACAGTGACGAATATTTTTGTAGGAAATAGGATAAAAGGTCAAATGATAAATAGAATTACCTCAAAAAAAAAAAATCAACATGCAGCATAAAATATATACAAATGTACAATTTTATATATATATATATATATATATATATATATATATATATAAATTGAATGTTAATGTTTGCAGCCACTCGGCGAATAAAAGAACAATAAATAATGAACTATTTATTTATACATTTCGACATGGTATGGTGTCATCATTCAGCATTTTTTTCTAAATTTATACAGTATCTAAAAGAATTTTTACAAAGATTAAATTTAAATATATTAATATAAAATAATTAAACAAGTAAAAAAACTGATACATACTACACCAGGAAAAACAATCGCAAAATTTAAACTAACAAAATTGAAAATAAAACATAAAAATGAAGTAAAAAATTTTGAAGTTAAACCAGCGTTAAACAGGTGTATAGTGTACAGCGTTAAGGTTTTTGTTAAATTTTTCTTCTCTCGGGATAGTTTGACTGTATGAACTGTGCATGGAATCGATGTGTATGAACGAGCAAAGAACCTAGAGCTAACTTTGTAAAAATTCTGTTATATACTATACTGATACTGATTTTTTTTTAAAAAAAGCTGATTAATGACTCACATACTGTGTTGAAACGTATAAATAAATAGTTCATTATTTATTGTTCTTTTGTTCAACGATTGGCTGCAAACATTAACATTCAAGATATGTCTCAACGTCGAACAATACATATATATATATATATATATATATATATATATATATATATATATATATGAGTGAGTTCTTGAGGGCGATACATCAAACAAAGAATTTCTTTGTTTGATGTATCGCCCTCAAGAACTCACTCATATATTTCAACATCAAAGTTAACTACTAAATCATATATATATATATATATATATATATATATATATATATATATATATAGATATATATACACCACTCCTGTTTCCTTCATCTACACATTCATAGTAAGAAAAAAGTTAATGGCTATCTAAAAGCTAAAAACAGATCGTTTCATTAAATTTCATATAATTAAATACACATGCACTCAACTGATATATGCAGGATCATTGGACTTGTAAATGGATAGGAGTAAGGATCTCTTGGCTGGTAAAAATGATTCGACACATCAGATACGACCTCGTTAGTTATTGGGTACATCATGGATGTTTTTGGATGGCTTTATAGCGAATTCATATACCCAAGGTGACGTTTATCTAGACGAATCTATATACATAACGCAAGGACCCTGTTTCATAAATGATAGATAATTATAATACATATGCTAAATATGCGTATCTTCGAAGTACAAATTTTCCTCGTGAAGACATCTTGTAATAATATAGCTCGGAAATTTCATCAATATATTTTGTAGTATATTCTTGAATTCAGGTATAGAATGAATCGTCAGACTGGCTGGACTCGATCGACTCTCCTGACGCAACGTACCCCAGATAAGGGATGAAAATGCCGCACACATTGACATCCTGCCAACTGCCAGATCCTGTAGTCTGACCATTTTATGTTCCAATAACAAAATCATAAGATATGACGATCGACCACGGCTTTTGAGATTGATTGCATTTGGTTAAACATATTTTAATGTTGATAAGTGAAATTCCCGAACCAAGCCAGTCGCTCGTGTCTAAGTGTATTCAACAAACAATGATAACGAAAAAAAATTAAACATCCGCCGCGAAAGCTTAATGTTAATCAAATCTTCTGCGGAAGTAGAAAAATCGAAATTCCAAATATTTTTGATTCCAAATTTTTTAATGACGGTACAGCTATACAAGAATTTTCAACAATGAAATTATGATAAACTTAAATGCGTCAACTATCTCGAACGGTTTCGAATGTTTAGTTATTGCAATCGCGCGAAATAACTACGATATTATAAATAAAAATATCAATTATAAATAAATTTCCACTATTTTAAAAATTTTAAATTTAATTTTAAGTTTAATGTTTATTGTCGAGAAAAGTATTACATTTTATTAAGAATAGCATGAGGTTATTTACCGTAAAATATTGAACACTATTGTTACACAAATATGAGGAACAAGAATTACTGAAGTTTCTTATAAGCATAATTAGACTTAATTAAATAATTAACTAAGATCAAAACTTCTCAAAACTCGTGGTCTTTCGTATTACAATAAGAAGCTGTTTATAGGAATACCAATGATACAGAAAATAATTAAGCTTGAAATCTTGTAAACCAGAATTTATTTAAAATTTGCAATAAAATTTGGCAGTTTTTATGTCCAAGTCGATGATGTTTAACTTACATTATTATAATACAAAGCAAGAACAAAATATGGTATCAAGCTTCAACAAAATTTCGATTATCGATTTTATGCCTTTGCCATGCAACATGTGTGTACAGTTTTGTGCAACCTGCTGTAACCATATTTTTAACGCACCTCGTACACATTTTAATATCTATATTTACATATTTTTGGGTTTGCTAATCCTTTTATTAACACCAAGTAAAAATATCTGAAGTAGTTAAGAAACTATTTGTCTACATGTTTCCAATAGTTCAATAGCAATCCATAATCTGTTATACTATATATATTGCTAAATAAAATAATGAAAAAAAATGTTTCAAGACATCATTTAGCGGCGTGGAAAATGGCTAAAATTTTATTCGCATGTCGAAAAAATCCGGCCGTTGCAAGTTTTTACAGGTCCATCAGGCCACTTCTTTCTTTCAAATATTTCGATAGGTCAAAAATAAAGAACATTAATACTAATTTCCAATATAAAATGTTATCTACTCGAAAGTTCCAATTATTTGTTCATGATTTTATTGTAAGAATTACATTAAAAGAACATCAGAAGAGTACATTACTTTACAGAGTCTCTATTAAGTTTATCATCTGAAAGACCTATTTAGAACTTAGATTTGCCATCTGACCTTTAACTTCAAGAAATATTTTAGATATTTTAAAAATTTATTTTGTAGAAGGTTCAAGAAAATTTATATCAATAAGTTTCCAAATTTTGTTAAAAAATTCAAGGAGAGAAGACATTTTTATTAATCCTCGAATATTTCTTCCACTTCAAAAATATTAGAGAAGACGTACAATCAACTCATCTATAAGCACATGCCCAATTTTTAAATTATGTAAATATATGTAAATTTCGACCATAAAGAGCTTGGTTCTAACCGCTAGTATATAACCATGATGCTCATAAAATTAATGCAATTTTCTTATTGTAAGTACTACAGTTTATTGAACTAGTGGTTGTCTCGAAGTAGAAGGTGCAAGTCAATAGTTTTGATTTCTTAATAGTTTTACCTGGTGATATATCCGAATTTACAAACCTTATAATATATATGTAATTAATTTTCAAAAGTTGACAATGATATTCCTATATTAACATTTTATATTCAATATTGCAAAATCATATCTTTTCTTCACTTTTAAATTATCACTAACTGATTAAAAATAGTTAATATTCACGCAATCACTTTTACAATATTATGCAACATACTCCCCAGCACAATAAAGAAAGTATTAAGATTGTTAGATATTTTACATCATTAATTAAAAGAAAAGAAGTAGTTTCATGTGATTGCAAGTAACTTGATAATAACATCTTCAAATTTATCCTTAACAATGTGAACATTCATATTTCTACAGCATCATTTAGTACCTCCATTGTATTTGCCTCAAATTAAGAATGGAATATGGAATACTTGACTTAGCTTGTTGTTTTGTTCGATATGCACTTTTTGAAAACAAGAGATAACGAAACATAACACAAGAAATACCGAAAAACGGAGTCGTATTAAAACATTTCATACATACTGAGGAGTAAATTATTATGCATAATAATCGCATAATAAAGTATATCAATTTATATTCAATTTATTCTAAACAAACCTTGTCCGCCTGGAAAGCCATGGAATAGGAACTTATTAGGATTAAGGTTATGATTACCTAAACTTTAAACAATATTTTGCTATTTTATCAGCCTTTACAAATATGCAACAAATAAATAGACATTACTTCAAAGCATGTAATACAGAAAATTAAGCACTAACTATATCACATATTATGTACAATAAAACTCATTGTCCAACTATAAACTTCATGCATATTATTGAATATAAATTATCAATTTGAATTTATAAATTATAATCAGGAACAGAACATACAAACTATAATATTTAAAGCAAGGTTTAATTTAAAATATATTCAAAATATTTTGTAAAAACATCAACATATAAATGAAAAATCCAATTTCAAAATTAAGATTATTATGCACATTATGCATAAATTTTGTGGATTTATTTTTCATTAAATAATATTTTCAAGTGTAGATTTGTAAAAACTTCTACATTTTCTACTGTCATGCAGTGAATTCTAAAACTACTCACCTTATTGTAATGTGTATGTTGAGTCCGATTAGAACCGTTGTTATCCAGATACGTCAAAGTCTTTACCTGCGCATCATCCTCACGATGCTGAATGGTGGCGACTCCCGAACCAGGACCGCCGCTACCTACGCCACTAGCAGCCAGCTGCGCCGCTCGTTTTGATATGTATTTTTGTGGCTTCATCAGACTAATAAATATTTTGAAAATTAAATTTCTGATAAGAAATGCTTTAAAAAATTGCAATTTTCAATCTGAACTAAAGTCTATACTTATTTATTATTTTATTGATATGTATAAAAATATGAAGAATTTAAGACTCAAAGAAAAAAGCTGTATTAAATAGATATAACAAATACCTGGGATATTGAGGCCCAAATTGTGTATAACAACAATTGTTCCAACAGCCTCTACTAAATGGATTATAGCCTCCTTTGAACTTTCCCGTCACTTGTTCATTTGTAGTTCTACCACGACTAACTAAAACCATGTGGAATCCTGACAAACCAAAGACAGGAATGGCTAGTAATGTAACTAGGCCCATCAAAACCATACTAAACAAAGATTGGTTAAGAAACAATATATTGGCTGTCCATTATTTGTGATAAACTAATGAATTGTTGTATTAATAATAGTAAAAAATAGGCTTTTTAGCATTAAAAATTAATCATATGATGTAAAATGTTATTGTGTCACAAAAAATGCATGTATCTTTCACTTGCAAAGGAGAGAGATTTGTTGTAGGAATTAAATCAGCCCCAAAAAAAAATAATCAAGAATATATTACTTACATTTGCAATAAATATTATACATTATAGTGACATATGTTTCTATAGGAAGCAAATCATTTACTATATACTAAATTTGAAAATATATTAAAACTTATAAGAAAATAAATTAAATATAATGTGTGATTAGTTTTAAAAAGGATACGCTACAATAGGTTCCACTTGCGTAAGTCTTTCCTTATTGTGTAAAATATATAGCAAACATAATGAGAATATGCTTAGCATATGTATTGACAGTGATATCAAGAAAAAGAAGAAAAATCTATAATTTCTTCGTCCTATACAATTATTTACCCAAGGGCAATGATGATCAAAAGTCTGGAAATATAATCAATTATTTAGCAAAAATCATATAATAATGATTATAATAAAAGTACATTTAAATTACCTCTATACAATGATTGCAAACAGAGCAATGTGAACAACGAGGGGGTCTATAAAATTTACAAGTGACACACCACTTCATTCGCACAGTTATCCCATTTATTTCTACATTTTTATATAAAGGAGCTCTAAAATCATCCTCTCGATCCTCATCCGGGGGCGCTGAAATTTCACAACACAAACTTTTTATTCTGTATAGGTAATTAAAATTTCAAAATCTACAAAGGTATGAAATCTATTTTCAATATGCACTATGCCAAAAATAGCTAATTATGAATACAACTTTCAATGTGCTCTCTTTCAATAATAGTTAATTATGAATTCAATTTTCAATATGCACTATTTTAATAATATTGTAAAGATCAATTTTGACTAATGTAAATCTTGTTTTTATTCATATACCTTTTGGTATTACACCAGGATCCATAAATGTAGCTAATGTAAAATTTGCTATGACGAAAAATGTTATTACTCCTTGATATGCTGGAACCCATGGATGTCGAAAAATATAATATTGGCATCTAAAAATAATTTTTGACACAATTATTTATCTTCATCTATCACACATTTATTACTTCACTTCTTAACAATCGACATTAAATAACATGATAACTTTGCACTATGTCAACACAAATAAGAAATATTCAAAGAAAGTTGAAATCAATATAAAGAAAATATACATGATTAAAATAAACACAATGTTTCTATTAATAAAGAGGGAATTGAGAAACACTTCAACGGTTGTACGTATACATTTGAGAATTAACACAGTTTTGACTTACGGATAATAAAAGAATAGGAATGTAGTGCCTAATAACAATGTCCAAGCAAACGTTGCTGGAATATATCTGGTTTTTAAATCGCATTTGGGCATTATGTTTACTAATTTTTTAAAGTTAATTGTTATTATAAAAATAACCCACAAAACATTACTGTTTTCTTATATGCCATCGGAGATGAAATAGCAACATGGCCGCACCTTCACATATGAATGACTGTATTGCCTGACTGCATCAATTTGACATCACATTATTTGCCGCTCTTATTTGAAATCAAATTCATATTAATATATATGCTAATCAATAGAAAAGTTAATGAAATGCAATACATGTGCGCTTTATTATTATATAATATTTTATTTTTCACCAATACAATTCTGTCTAAGTATTTGGTATAATTAAAACACATGTTTCCAATGCATACAAATATAATCACATTCAATTTGAAACAATGGATAAATCCACAGATAAATATTCTGTTATTTAATATGTTTCAAACTATTATCTGGTCAAATAATTATCTGTTTATACTTCAAATGTCATAAAATATTAATTACATTTTACATTCAATATATATTAAAATCACTATATACCTAACATATTCAGGACATTTCATCCAATTAATAAAGGAAAGGAGTTCACAAAGTACACTTTAATGAACTAGTCATGCTAAACTTTCTCCACAAATTAAATATAATATCATATTTATATTCTTAATGATCTATGAAACAAAATCAGTTATTAAATCGAAATATTTATAAAATTAAATTAAATTTATCAAAAGTTGAACATCATATTGAATATTTAGAAGTGAATTATAAATTAATTTATAGATTAACATTGGTTAATAATCTATATTGTTGCACTACTCTCTACAAAAGCATTCTGGAATATATTTATGCCCAATGGTGCTTTTTCAAATTCAATGTTAAAAATATATCCCTAAATCACAGAAATAAATCAGCTTTTTGTATTATATGAAATTATCACTTTAATAAAATTGAATCTTCTGTCGTAATAAAATTCACATCAACTAATACTTATTACTGTGATTGCAATATTTTAGGTATTTTACTTTTTAGAATACTTTCTAATATACAGTTACTTTTAATATTATTCTATTACAAGAATATTCATGTTCGAAACAAACCTAAAACGTGCTTTATATAATATCTGTATATACACAGAAGTATAGTTGCATATAAAATTTCAATATATCAATAAAAAAATAAACAAAAACTATATAATATAAAGATACTAAAAATAATTTGTAAAATCGGTAAAATATAAAATTAAATTGAATTCTAGTAAGCCTTATTTTTACAACTTAAATATTTATGTGAGATCTTCAGTTGCATAAATGTACCCTTTTTGTTGTAGAATGTATAAACGTTTTTCAACCGCATCTTTATCTAAAATGAAATGTTTAATTAGAACTTACAATAAAAATTATTTGTAAAGTCTTTCTTACATTTTGTCAACAGAATTCGGTCTTGCTGATGACTAACATGTTGTGAGAGACTATGCAGTAAAATTTGAGCTGTTTGATAACGCTGGAAGCACTCTTCTGGGTTTCCAAAAAGTTCATCTAAAGCGGCTGACTGACACTAGAATGAAAAAAAAATAGTATAATATAATGAATATTTATCAATATTTAGTTACGAAATACATACCATTTCAATAGCATGATTGTAGAGAATCTTATCAGCTGTAATGTTGGTTGTTGAAGCTTTTTGTAATAAACCACTGTTATTCAGCCTTTTAGACTCAGCTAGTGTAGATTTATACTTATTGTTCATCACAGATAAAACTGAAAAATATATTTTATTCATGTAAAAATAAATTTTACTAATAAAAATGTGGCACTGCTTCTTTATGAATGTAAATTAAATACTATAAACTAAACCACAATTGTGGTTGAGGTTAAGCAAGTTTAATCGATATTGCTTAATAACAATGTCCAAGCAAACGTTGCTAAAATATATTTGGTTTTTAAATCGCATTTAGGCATTATGTTTACTATTTTTTACAGATAACATATTATTAGTGATAAACTTATAAGTGATGACTAAATTTATAATAAAACAATAACATTTTTTACACTCTATCCGAAATACGTAGAAGCTTGTGTAAGTTTCAGTCAAAATACATTGAAGCTTGTATAAGTTTCAGTCGAAATACTGAAATGAGTTTATAAATAGCAACCCACCGTTTTTAACAGTAGCAGACGGTTGTAACTGACCGTCTTTCAACTGCTTTGTAGCCAAGTTGAGTCCAGAACTTAGCAGATGTAACGCTCTTATTAAAAGCACCAGCTGTTCCGCCCGTTGTGAATTGCCGACAGTGCCAGCCTCGTCGACAACCCAACGCCGAGCCTCAATGGCAGTGCGATTGCCCCCAGCGGGCTGTGACCGATTACTCCCAGAGACATGAGACGGCTCCAATAGCGATGATAACGGTGCTCCACGAGTAGCAGCGAGTTCTAATACACAATCGCTTAGTGCCAAGACAAAGTTCAATTTGGCAAGAGTCTCATTGTGTTCCCTCTGTAATAAATATAAAATTCAGACTAGTTAATAAAACAAAGTTTTCGGGTACATATAAATAAAAATTCAATGTTTGTATATGTATAAATCATGAAATATTGCAAATAGATTTATGAATACCAATGAAACAATATTGTTCTCTTGCATTTGATCACTAGAATATTCACTATTTTACATTTGTAATTTGGATTTGTCTGTAAAATTTATATGGTTAACACAAAGTAAAATAACTGTATAGCAAACCTCCAATAAAGTCTCTTCTGGTAATTCTGGTGCAAGGAATGTTATTGGTTCTTGGTTTGCAATGTCCAGGATACTAGGAGTACATTGTGCAGCAGCCTGCATAGTTTCTGGCAGAGTAATGGCCCTAGGACCCATGCCGAAACGCGGTGGATTATTATTGTCCAGTCCTGGGCTACCCAGGGCTGACATCTTTGGTAAAGCGCTCAATATTGGAGAGCTTGTTCCTGGAAAATTTTATAATAGTACATCTTCATAGTAAAATAATTTTATAAAAATGGATTTAAAACATCTTAAACCATCAACATAGAATGAATATGAATAGAATTAAAGTAATAGTTGAAAGTATAGCTTTTATAGTGGTACTCTTTACAAACCAGAAATGATACTAACCTGACCTACGCAATGGAGAAGTATTGGTGGGATGGTGTGGCATCTTGGGCGACATTTGCCAGTGTACCGTGCTTCCTGGAGGTGTCACCTGCCAGGTATTGGTCGGCGGTGGCGTTTCCGACAACGCACCACCAGAAGTCGATCGCCTTCGACCGCCACCAGGAGGTGTGCCAATCACAAATTGCACCTATCAATATTATTTAAATTATTTCTTCTATAATAACAGAAATTAAGTAAGAATGATGTTATATTCAATTCATAAATTAATATTTGCAAATGTTTTCAAATATTATCTGACTGTTTGATTAATATTTTATATACATATAAAACCTGAGAAATGTTTATATGTAGCTGAGAAAAATAACAAACAAAAAACTTATGTCTATGTCTATTAAAATATTGATTTGCTTACCGATGGGGGTGATATAGAACTAATATCAGGTTGACTAGAACGATGTTCAGAACGTTTCATTGTGATTGGCTGAGATCTTGGAATTGCACTAATTACGGTCTAGAAATTCAAATTTAATGAATATTAGGAGTAACTCAAAACTTTTAGAATAATACTAAACTTAGCATATTTTTTACTAAATAATTATACTATTAATTTCTAGTGATGACTTACATTGGTATCTTGTACTTGATTTATATTCCTGGGGCAAGTCATTCTGTTAGTAGCACTCGGCACAGGTCTTGGTTCCGAAATAGGTAACGAACTTGGTCGCGGTGGACTTCCACTGACGATATTTGGTTCCACCATTCTATATCGCCTAAACAATAATACATCCTTGATAATAATTTAGATATGTAATAAGAAAAAAATAATATAACAAAATATTGCAGAAAATATTCAATGTTATACGATTATTGAGCATTTAAATTTAGCAGAGAAACGCGATTATTGTTGCAGATAACTTATTATTGGTGATAAACGTAGTGATGACTAAAATCATGATTAAATAGTAATAATTCTTACACTCTATCCGAATAATCGATTTGGGCATCGGTGCTGGGTAAATTTTTGGGAACCAAAACAAAATCATCAGTTTCTTCTGGGCTGCTGGAACCACTTTCTGCCTGACTGTTGCGAGAATCTTCAAAATAAAATAAGTTTAAGTCAAATATTTTTTTATACGACAAAAAGTACGGCAAGATTTACAAGTTTCGCGAACACTATACATTCTATTGTCAATTTTGCAGTTGCGGTGTTACCCATATTCTAAACATTCGTACACAGTTTCAAGAACACTTAATATTTTGTTTTTGATAGATAAATTTGTTATTGTTATAAAAATAACCCATAATTCTCAATATCAAACAGTCAGTTATGATATTTTTGAGCAGATCAAAATAATGGCAACTTTAAAGAAATTCTGAGTGACTCTGAGTTATAACTCATCACCAGTAACAATTTTTTTTTAGTTATTTAATAGTATTATTGAAGACATTCAAGAGCTACTGAGCGATTCTAATATAACATTTCTAAAAATTAATATTAAGAAATATTGCAAAGCATAAGCTGATAATTTTATAACTTAAGCAACTTCTGTTATAGCAATTTGATAATTTTTTGCATGAGAATGTATATTGCCCATGAAATTAAATTGGTAACTTTATATCTTTTTTACAAAAATCGTACAATAATTAAACTACTTAGAGTTCAACTACATACTCTATATTATAAAAAAACAAAAGTGTTGATAAATAACATACAAAAGAATGAATAATGAGATGACAATCATCAATAATCAAATAATACCGCCAAAAACACATGTTTCAAATCACGGACTAAACCATAAAATAAAACAAAAAATTTAATATAATGACCACAAACCATTATCACCAATACATTGCATAATTTATTAACTTGATATGCCCTAAAAAAATAGTTTTTTTATGAAATAAACTTGGGTTTAACAGTGGACGGGATCAGAAAATTATGCACATGTACATACGTAATTTAACCGATTTAAACTGTTATAATAAAGTTCAAAACAACATTAAGAAAATAAAACTATATCGCTACGTGAGTGCATTTGGATCTCTGCAAATAATATGAAAATAGCGTAGCATGAGATTGGTACTATGCCAATTTGTTAGGTAATACTTCTCAACGGGAGGTGACATGAAATAAAACAAGTGTACATCGTTGTTTTGATTTATAAAATCAAAATAAAAACATTGCCATGAACATTGAAGAATAATTTATCATAAAGTGAAAAAACGCTATTAAATTATCGTTTTACTGAAAAAATTAACAATTTTTGTTCACCATTTCATTTAGAAACAAATGCTGATAATTCGGTAAAAATTCCAGTCTTCAATGTAATAAATTCAAAAATAGGTGTGATTTTAAAAAAATATAGTCGAAAAAGTCTGTTCAAAATAAAATGATGAATTTACCAGTTGGTGAATTGTCACTATTATCATTTTTGAGTTGATCCTGAATCAAAGGCGAAACTTTGATCGGTATAGGAATTGTGGCGCTCGGCGGTGTACACAAAGTGCCTAATGGTGCAGGTAGTTCTCCTATAAATATAAATGAGAAAATATTTATTATGCAATTTCTCTAAATTATGTTATTCATGTCGTTAACATCATCAATAGATAATGACTCTTTGTTACACTTGTTACACATACATATAATAAATATAAATTACTGTCAAGGATATTCTTTAATAATAACTTTACCATTGTCAACTTAGTTAATGAACCGTAAATGCAAGATAAATTCCAAAACATTATTCAAAACCTATAATTAAAACCATTATTTAAAACCTATAATTTTTTTTATTATTAAAGCCAAATAATATGTATGAAAATTGGAAAAAACGGTTTATTTAACATATAAATTGTTGTATTATTAACTTCCCGTAGGGTAAGTTATTGTAATGGGCCGAAAATCGGAATTGAAAATTTTTACATTTCTCGACGTTTTGAAGGTTTCTGAACGTTTTGGCATACCTCAGAAAAAATGGATGTGTGTGTGTGTGTGTGTGTGTGTGTGTGTGTATGTATGTATGGATACAAATTTTCGCCCACGTTTTCGGGCGTACGGATCAACCGATTTGAATGGTTCAAAAAACATTCGATTCCTATTGATAGGGAAAAGAGCTGATTAATTTTTGGCAAAAGCAGGTCCAGCCGTTTCGGAGATACGGAGCAAAGAGTGCAGAAAATAGAAATCGAATTTTTGAGAGAACGGAGTATCCGATTTGAATGATTTAAAAAACATTCAATTAGTAACGATTCAGAGAAGTGTTTATTAGTTTTTGGCAAAGGCAGGCCCAGTCATTTTGAAGATACGGAGCTAAATATGTAAAAAATGGCAATTTTTGAGAGAACTAAGCGTCCGATTTAAATGATTCAAAGAACTTTCTGCTTGTCTTAACAAAAAATTTGATTTTGGAAAAAAAAATTTGTTCCAATTTTTTTTTTTTTTTTTAGTTTAGTTTTTTGTATATCGAAAATATTTCAGATTTTATTTTTAATTTTGACTATAGTTCTAATATACTTTACAAATAATTTCAACTCTGCAATTCAGTTTATATAATTCTTATAAATATTAGACAATGTTACAATATTTATAATAATCTATTCGAAAACATTCAGTATTCCACGAACATTTCGTTACGGTACGGGAAGTTCCAGCAATTTGCCTTAAGGCACGATGCCATAATTGCCTCAAGACAGAATTCCACTTACAGCTAGTTTAAATCTCGAATTGAAAGCTTACCTGGAAGATCAGTTTGTGGCTCAGGCCTTTGCAAGAAACTGTGCGAGAAAAAAGTGTCAAACGAAATTCTATCACAGGCATTGCGTCTTAATAGGCTTCGCAACAAATCACTTAATTCGGGACTAGTGCCAACGGGAATCCTGAAAAAATAATAATTGTAGTAATTTCACAATAAAATGATAAAAGATATTTCCTTTTCATATAAAATATGTTATGAAATATAAAACTCATCATTATCAGTTTTTCGGAGAGTAAGTTAATGAAATCGCAAAATTGGCAAATGATCTTTTTTATATCTTTACATTTCAAGGACTGAATTTTGGCATACTAGGCAATCAGGTGACCGAACAATTTGTAGCGTACCTTCAATAAGATGGTCGAAAAAGTAAAAAATTGACGATTTCCAAACAATTGAGCCATAGCTTAATTCATAATTGTGTAATAAGAAAGATACATTTTTGTATAATAATAATAATATAATAAATAATTATAAAAAATTGACGATCTCCAAACAATTGAGCCTTTATCATAATTTTGTAAGTAGAAGGAACAATTATTTGCATGTGTAGAATAGAATAGAGAGAGTATAGCTGCCTTATCATGCCCCCCGGTGGAGTATATATTAATAATTTATACGCCTATATTTCATAGGTCTATTAAAAAAATCATATATACTAGTTTACATTTGGCCGAGATGGCATTAAAAATATGTAAAATTCGATATCCAAAAATTGAAGTTCTATTCACACTACTCTGGACTATATTAATTATAACAAATCAAGTTCATTAATTATTTATTAGCTCCCGAAATAATTAAACTAATGTTTTATTTTATATTTTTAAATCTTACTTGGGTGAAAGATTGGCATTCTTCTCATAAAACATTTTGAGTTCTTGCGGTGTATGTGCCTGAAACGGTGCTTTGCCGGTCAAGCACTGAAAAACGATTGTTCCCAAGCTCCACAAATCTGCTTTGGCATCATATTGTAAGGACATGATCACTTCTGGGGCCTAAGTTATAAAAATAATTAGATTCCTCAAAATAAGACAAGCAAAACATTTGTAATACATTAACATATTAGATATAATATTAATAATGCACTCTACTTACCATATACATCGGGGAACCGCAAAGAGTAGCTGCCATAACACCATCTTGAAGAAAACGTGCGAAACCGAAGTCGGCTGTAAATTAATAAGTAACTTTCATTAATATGATTCATTATAAAAATGCTATAAACTTAAAATTTTATTTATCCTTAATTAGATATCATATTAACAATCAAGATATATTAAATTAAAATCGTTTATTTGCTGTTATTAATACATTTCCTTTGTTCCTAATACTAGAACTGAAACTGCGTTCAAACTAGATCAATAATAGTAAGAAGGTATTTATTCATAAATAGTAATTAATATTTACTGATTATTAGTAACTTTAAATTTAGTAAGTAATAGTAATTAAAGTAGGTTGTTCGATAGCTTGTGTTCAGAACCAAGATTCTACGCCAAAAAGCCATATTTAAAATTCGAACTCTAAATAAAGCTTTATGGCCTTTTTCAGTAATAAAAGAAAACTCAATATTCGTGTAAAAAGTTTTCAAAGATATGTGTATTATAAAGTGTAAAGTGATAGATTTACTTCTCTATTACTTAACTCTTAGAAATATTTAATTATTTCAAGTTCATTATCGAGTCGACAATGTAGAGCATCAAAAAATATTTAGAAAAGTTCAATTAGTAAATACTCAGATATATAAAATAATTTTATTATTTCGCTCTCTGGTAAATAAAAATCTGGTGTATTTGCGCGAATAAAGGTATTCGAAATGGTGTTTTGAGTATTTTTATAAAAAAAATTGTACTATAAATGGCAAAATAAAGTCTCAGTATGTATAACGTAGAATTGTAAATATTACATTTATTTACTTATTTATTTTGTAATTTCTTATCTAAAGATTGAATATATATTTGCTTATATATCGCTATACACCGAAAGCAAGATAAAATTGTCTCTATTCTAACTTATTTATCCAAACAGGAATTTTATTTTTTTGGGTTAGCATAAATAACATAAATAATCAAAAGCAAATGTCTATAAAAAAATAAAAAAATAGAGTATTTAGAGTGGCAACAAGGTTTAAACATAAAAGCCGGTAAAAGCCTACAAACAGTAGTTCTAAATTTCCATAAAAGTTTGAAACGAAGAAATTTAAAAAATCTATCGTCTAAATCACGGCTCTTTAACTATGGGTCCCGACCCATATTTTAAGAAATTTTATTGTCATATATTTATATTATTTTATAACATCACTCCTTGTTAACTTCCCGAAGGAGAAGTTTATGTTTTCATCAAAAAATCCAACTCGCTAATTTTATGTTTTCTCGACATTTCAAGCCATCGAATGAGACCAAATTTTGAAAAAGTATGTGTGTGTGTGTGTATTTGTGTGAACAGATTTTTTGCCGTAAATCGACGTTTTCTCCAAAACGGCTGGACCGATTTCAAAAATTTAAAAGCCATTTGATGTATCTCAATGGGGACTATCGCTTGTCAGTTTTGTGAGACGATCTGCTGAGCCGTTTCTTTGTAATTTGAGAAAAAGTGTTAAATTTTTCGTCCACATTTAAGCTCATACTACCGAATCGATTTTAAAATATCAAAAACTGTTCGAAAGATATTAGTTGGGAATGATACTGATTAGTTTTAGGTTTAAAATCTACCGAGCCGTTTTCTTGTAATTAACTGTTGAAAAAAGAAATTAAGCCAATTTTTATGGAACTTTTTTTAGCAATATATATCATGGTCTTATAGAACTTGCTAAAATATTACGGCCTTACGACAAGTAGTTTAATTTTAAAAATTTATCAAAGTGTGAGAAAATGAGTAGTTTTTTTGAAGTATGTTAAAATTAAAATTATAGGATTTACTTAGTATAACGATAGAGTACTTGGTCTTGATGAACATAGAAAACCATTAAAGCCCTACAAAAACTGGTTCAATTATAAAAATTATTGATTTCTGAAAATTTGCTTTTAGAAAATACTCCGAGTTAACGTGTTCGTTCGTTCGTTTGCAATGATGTGTAATAAATCCACTCGGAATACTTTTAATCACTCAAAAATTAATTTATTTTTTATTTATTAAGTTGATTATTTACACATTTCGGGAAGTTCATGTAACTTGCCTCAAGGCAAAATACCAATACCAACTAGTTTTTTATGTTCTCAACGAATTCTTAAATTATATATTTGCATATGTATATGTATATGTATATATGTATATTGTTACCAAGTAAATAAATCATTTAAAAATATTAATTTATTGTTTTATATATGTGGAACAATGAGAAACTCGCAATCATAAGTGGGGTCGCGAAAAAATTCGCAATCGTAAATGGGGTCGCAGAGGACAAAAGTTTAAGAAACCCTGGTCTAAATTGAAATGATGCTGAACTTAAAATCATATTGATTAAGTCGATTATATACAAATATTTTGCAACTTTCCTTAAATGTATTTTAATAAACTCTACATTTGAGAAGTATTCCTCATTGCTCACCAATTTTGAGTGTGATGTTTTCGGGCCTGGTGCGCCCGCGGCTGCCGGTATGTGCCAGTAGGATATTCTGCGGCTTCAGGTCACGATGTACGATGCCTTTGGCATGCAGAGCTCGCATCGCGCCCGCTGAAATCAAATTGCCACGTGTCATTTTGATAATAATCGTTTGTCTATTGCTTAATAGCATTTGGCATTGAATACATTTACAATATACAAAGTCAGTTCAATGCTGTGTGTATGAATTAGTAATGAATGCAAAAAGTATAAGAGCCACAGGCCAAACAATGTTTGATAATAAAGCATGAATAAATTTCTTCTACATTAATTTTCAATTGGTGGTGTTTTGCATTGTGTCTTTAGGTGAATATAATACACCAAACCTATCGATTATTAACTTCACATAAAATAAAATGCTGGTATGAATGTCAGAAAAAAATTAAAACTCTGGTTAAATTATGCAATTATCACGGAAATTTGTTGCAGAACTTAAAAAATATATATGGTTAAAACACCCAAGATAATTTGATATTCTTAGTCAAACAATGATTCTTGACCACCAAAGGTATCTTTTTCCTCCATATATGCGAAAGAGCTGGATATAAATTTCGCAAATGTCTTTCCACCTTCAATAGAATTAAATTATTTTTATTTACAATTGAATTATCAAGAGATTAATCAGTTCATTTAAAAACGTGATAGAAAATTTATATCCAAACTTAAATTAATACCTATTTTTCAAAAACAATATATCAATTATATCAATATCAA
The DNA here is from genome assembly GCF_003426905.1 of Ctenocephalides felis. NCBI lineage: Eukaryota > Metazoa > Arthropoda > Insecta > Siphonaptera > Pulicidae > Ctenocephalides > Ctenocephalides felis. Next base: position 54,363,567 of record NW_020537324.1, read on the forward strand.
TTTTTAATTAATAATAGTAAGATAATTCAAAATAATCAAAATGTCTTAAAACTTTAAAATAAATCGAAAATGTGTATATTCATATAATTAATCGTTCGTCTAAAAATATACATTATATATTATATTGCAGTAATTAATTCCATGAAAGCATTGCTATCAACTATTCAAATTTCAAAGTCGATTCCAATGTGATAAAATAAATTTTACTGGTGAAATTCTATTAAAAAAATATCAAACGTGCTGAGATACCTTTAAAACATTTCCTTTTTCTATAATTCGTAGTTAATATGCAAAACTATCTTTAATTGATAATATTCCAAATTTACATATTAATTTTAATTTGAAATTTTAAAAAACAAGTGTTAAGAATTCTGCTTTCTGAATATTGCTTCGTCGAAATATTAATCTCTTTACAATTTTTATAAAAACACTAATAATAATTGCTTCTTATACAAAAAAAACTTTATAAAGTATATAGTATATAATATATTTGAAGTAAAATATTATATAAACTATCTTGAAAACAATATATGCTCAAACAAATAATATTTTTTTAATTTTTTTAATAAACTTTGAAATAATAACTATTTCTTACCTAATTGGCAAAGAAAAAGTCTAATTGTATCTTCGCTTAAGGTGCCTTTAGCACTGAGATAGTCAGCTAGATCACCCCCATTGCAGTACTGAAAAAGATCAAATAGATAAATTTAAATTTAATAGAATAAAACAAAAGGATTTTTTAACTGTAAATCTTAACCATCATTTCTTAGAAAACCGTTAATAGTTTACGAAATCGAAATCCCTTAGTAAAGTAATAGTAAGCACACAACGTCCTACAACTTTACTAATTTTAGGGCCAAAAGAATTAGAAGAAAAAAATCAAAACGTCGAGCGAATAAATTCTTGTACAATAACAAAGCCAAATAATCAGATGAAATTTTGTGACTACGAAATAATTTTTGCAAACAATATATTTATTTTTAATAACCAACATTTAAAGAAAAATTTAAGTGAAAACTATAGAAGCAGAAACATATATATTATGCACGTATAAACGTTTGCAAATTTTAAAAATGTCATTTGTAAACAAAGTTGTAATGCAGAAAATTTTTCTCGTTAATTACTAGCATATATAATGGCATGAGAAAAATATCTTCATTACTTCATTGAATTAAGTGTTTATTATTGAAATCTATTTCTAATCTCTATGATATAATTAATCTTATTGATTATTTTAATATTTCTTGTAATTTTCTATATATTCGTTACAATTTATGAAATACTATCACAAGTTTCATAACATACGCATTGAAGATCTTTAATATTTTAATAATTGATATAATTTTTCAGACTTAAAATTTCGCAATATAATCCTGACTAATTATATTATGGGCCGATTATTTTTATTTCAATTATAAAAATATATTCTATTAGAAATTTCTATTAAAAACGTTTAGTGTTTATAAAATATACATATATTTAATTACTATTGTTCAACAAATTCAGTGTAAGAATGAATTATAATGCTCTTTATGACAGGCAAATAGAATTATAATACATATAAATATGTTAAAAGAAATAAATTAATCGTACTTACTTCAAACATATGTTTTCTACTGATTAAAAATTCATAGAAAGCTTTTCCTAGCAAGTAGGTTCATTAAAATTTTGCAGAATGCGTAATATTTTATAAAATGAAACATAATTATATTATAACAATAAATTACTCGAAGTTTATTTATCTCCACAAATATAAAAATTTAAAATAAAGATTTAGATTTTGTTAAATTTTTATATTAATAATAAAAAGAATTACTTAAATATGTTTGTTATACATATTAAGGATAATGTTTAGTTTATTTTTATAATGGGAAAACGAACTTATCTTTTTTTTTTAAATTATATTAATAAATGTTCATTTTATAATACTACAATGATGTAATCTACACTCGCATAAAAATTGGTTTTAAAAGATGGTAACGAAACTATTTTTCCAACATCGAATCGGATCACCAATGGGTGACCTTTTGACCTTTTTCCTTTATTTAATAAACCATCAAAATTACTGAATGTTGTATAAGAACGACAGGTTATAATTCACAAATGTAAATGAAAAAAAGCGAAACTATTTTGGCAATGAATACTTAGAATTCATAATTTAGTCCAATTGCTTCGATCAACTAAGTTTGGTTGAGAGAATTTTATATAACCAATTTATCTTCAAATCTAAAGATTATCATTACACTACGAATGATATTAGATAAAATTTTTTACTAAGACTATTTCTTTTTTATTTAAGACTATTTCTTACTGTATATATGATTGCTTACAACAACATTTGGAACGAATTCTAACTTTCCTTTTACAAAGCAAATAAGTACGTCTGGCTTATGATGTTCTGTATTTTGTTCTATTCTTGAAAACTCATACTTATACTGCATTACTCGCACTAGAGAGCATTGAATTAGAATCAGACCACTTTCCATAATCGACGCAATAGGCAACTGCATCAAAGTAATTGAGCAACACTAGACGCGCGAATATACCGTACATAAGAGAGATTTTCATTTAATTCCCTGAACACACACTAATTTATATATATATATATATATATATATACATATATATATATATATATATATATATATTAGGGTGGTCTTTAATATAGACATTTTCGAATTTCCTTGCTCCCAAGGGCTCAAATGGTTCCAAATTGATAAAAAACAATTCTCTGAAAGTTTTAGCTCTTAATATTGTTTTTTAAATAGAGCGCAATGCAATCAAAGATTTGTATGAAAATAGCATGAAAAAAAAAAACAAAAATTTTACAGAGCGTCGAATTTTCAATAAAAATGACACAAATTTTCACTTTTAATTCATTTGTCGCTAAGTTATACCGAAATTTTTTTTTTTTAATTTTCAAATTTGCTATTCATTACGAAGTTTTATTGAATTGTGCACTATCTAAAAGTTGATATTAAGAGCTAAAACTTTCAGAGAATTGTTCTTTATCAATTTGGAACCATTTGAGCCCTTGGAAGCAAGGAAATTCAAAAATGTCCATATTAAGGACTAACTTAATATATAAATATATATATATATATATATATATATATATATATATATAGTTTGCCCAAAGGATCCATGGTGTAAAGGCCAACACAAATCCAGGAATCCAAATGATTTTTTAACCCTTCATTGTTTACCATTGAACATTTCCATTCCATAAACTTTATTATATCTGCTTATTTTATTTTATTTTATTATCTATATTATAAATGTATAAATAAACAAAATGACAAGACAGCGATGGGTGAAACACATGATTTTTAGATAGTATTTCAAACTTTATGAAGCAATAACAAAATACTAAATACATTATTTTTACATTTGTCAACCTTATATAACAAATATTTTTTAAGAAAAAATGTGTTACTCCATCATAGACGCAAAGCAGACACTACGAATTTGCGATTTTTTAATAATTGTAATTCCTGTTTATTTTGACGTTGTTTGTAATGTCATAAAATATACTGGAATAGTGCACTTTCTCATACCAGGGAATATCGGTGTTGATATTGTTTATAATAAAAATATATGAAACTGTAAGTGTTCTTCTAGATTAGTTATTTTAATTACTTAAATATTTTGATTTTCCATCAAATAAAGGCTAGAAATGTTAGAACAAAACGTATGAATTTAAAATAAGTTTATAAACATTTCAATTCTTACTTATAATATAAGCATTTCTAATTACTTATTATAACGAATCAGTTTTAATTTTTACTTATTAATGTAACGCTTTGAGCTTATATGAGTTAAGACACTCATGACTAGCATTTTACATAATTTTCAATAAATTACTAAAAAAAACTTTGAACTAAAATATCCTGATAACCGATTTCATTTATGCAATTGAATGCCGCCCAATAATTTACTCGATCGCAATTGTAACGAACAACTAAATATAACTCTAGGTACATCAGACGATAGGAAAAATTAATATTTAATTGTGTATTTGAATAGTTAGATTGATGATATATTTAGATAATAGAAGTTAGATTTAATGATAATAAGAGAGCACTACAATTGTTTGATAGTAAGTTTTTAGACTTATAAATGGATGATTCATATGTCTATAAATATATATAGTCTGTCAATATTAAAGGTTATGATGTATCCCTTTATTATACTATCATAAAATAGGGAAGATTTTAATTTAATATTTCGTTAAATAATTTCTTGCAATTCTTATTAATAATTATATCCTAATAGATAAAACAAATACAAAGACGGTTTGCGTCCTCTCGATTAAAGCAATGCAAATAATCAGCCTTAAGTAATTCTAAAACTATAACAAATGCAGCAAAAATAAAAATATAAATATAATTTCAGGCTCTTGCCAAGCTTTTACATATTTATTCATTTTATTAGCAAAAGTAAAATTATATCAAGTCATATATAGTATTAACAGAAGCAAGCGAATCCAAGTTAGCAGTCAGCAAATAATACATGAAAAATCTCGAATAAATAAAAAAAGTTTAGCAACAATCTCTATTGTACATAATAAATATTCTAAGCGTTGCCCTTTTCTGAAAAAGCTAGAGTATATTTACTAGAATAACATAGATGAAAATGTTAGAGAATTGGATAAGGCCATGAGAGAATAAATATTGTCATAATAAACATATTTTTCTTTTGTAATAACAATCAGAAATTTTATGTTTTAATGAGCTATTTTGAACGATGTTTGTTCCCAGCAATTAGTAACAACGCTATCAGAAGACACTCCATTTTTAGACTAACAAACTAAAATATAGTTTTTATTTATTTTTTAATAATTTTAGAAGGTAACCCAACGATCGCCTTTTTAATTGTAATACTCAAATAAAAACAAATTTTACTAGTATTTGATATCTGGTTGCCCGAGGCTGTTATTGAATTTTAAACTTCAGATTGGTAGCAAAAGCTCTAAGGCACAAGAAACTCCATAGTAACTGAGTGAAAGCAAACGGTTTAAATTCATTATGAATTAGAAAAATATTTTGAGAAAAAATAGGCAATGTGTTGTTAATTTTGGCGATAGTGAGTTAGTAATATGATTCATATTACTAACTCTATCATCATATTATATGATCTGACCAGTATTTATTAATATGAAATCATCTAATTCTATGATAGAGCCATCCCCAGAATCTAAACAATTTCTGCGATCAAAGCCTTTATTGCAGAATATTTAAAAGTACGATAATATACTGAAGAACATTTTACAGTACGAATGTCAGTTGATTTTTGGAACAGAATTTTAATGCAATTATTCTCTGTTCTCTTCACAATTTTAGAACTTTATCAATTGATTGCGATGTAATCAATTATGAGATCACCTCAATAAATGCATATTCTTATCGTTATCTAGCGTTCTTCTATCACAATTTATTTAGCAAGCGACTGATTTTTATCATGTAATTACAGCAGAATATTGATTATATTATCAAAAGTTAAAAATACAAAAACTTGTCTTGAAAAATAATGAATATATTAGGATTTATTTTTGAATATGTGCGATTTAAAAAATCGCCAAAGAAACTAAATGTTGCTGCCAAAAATGGTAAGTTTATCAATATGTTTTCTTGAGAAATATTCATAATTATTTGAAAATCAGGGAAAACTACAATAATAATTAGGTATTCGTTTCAACTAATTTTAATCTGTAGTATAATCTAAAATAAATAAATAATGAAAAAGTTAGATAAGATTATTTGCATTAAATTATACAACCTACAGTACTATGAAATATATAATAGTCGATTTTTTAAGGAAAGAGTCAGTACAAAAGAGTAATTACTGAAAAGTTTAAAACTCTTCGAAATCGAAAAAGCACCACCTTTGCACCTTCTACTCGCGATGGTCATGTGAAAAATCAATTTTTACCTCAAAGCAAAATTCTTTATTTTCTTCTGCATATAGTTATTTTTATCATATATGAATAAGAATTTCTTAGCAATTTTCACTTTTTCAAGAAACCCGTAAAATTGCTAATATTTATCATTACAAATTATTTCATACAAATCTCTACATAATTTGTTTTTAAAAATGACAATCCTCACATATCACTAACGTTTATAAGGAATAGATTCCATTTAGGACGCCCCCCATTAATCACGTGAGCAATTTCTAAGATTTTTGGAACTCCCCCCTCCCCTTAGTGATATTTAAAATTACCCCCCGTCCCTCACCAAACATCACGTGTATTTTTCGTGCCTATGTTAGACAAAAACGAAAAATTTTAATTTTTTTTGCAAATTTTTGGATTTTTTTTAAATTGAGATAAAAAATACACATTTTTTGACATTTCCTGATCTTTTGTCTCTCCCCATTTAAATTGGAAAGGTATTTGCGATAATTGGACGCCTCCCATTTGAGGTAATTGCGATAATTGGACGCCCCCACAATTATTACTATTAATTCCATTGATTTCAGCAATTTATTAAACATAATATCTTTTCTTGAGTTAAAAATGCTATAATATAATGTAGAACACCATGATTCAAGATAAATTTCACATCGACAGCATCGCGCGATTAGAAAGTGTAGTTTCTGATATTTTACAAAATAATTCAACGGCAAATTGTGGTATATATTTTTTCTTTTTGATTTTTCTACTTCAACAGTGATGGGAACTTAAGAGTTTTATATGCTGTTGCATAAACTATGATTAATTCATAGCTTTTTTAGAAGGCAACCCAACTGTTGACCTACCTCAATTTGATGCTTTTAATATTAGATTTCTCTAATATTAATTTCATTTAATGCAGCGATGACAAGGAAGTCTACTTTTGCTTTCGGTATTAATTAACAAAAAATATTGTCTACAGCACCGTTAATCACATAAATTGACCTTTATATCATGCTCAGAGCTTTTATATGCGATAAAAGCGTATGCGTGCGAAATTCGAATCCAGGTATCACAAGTCAAACGCTAAATGGTCATACTCGACAGTATAGATCAGTTGTGACCAAGATAACAAAATAATAAATTTACAAAAATAATAGCTACTTAAATATATATATATAATACATTAATCATTGTGATTTTTTAATGTATGAATAAGATATTGATACATTTTTTTTTAATTTAGTAAAACGGCATAAATACATATACTGGTCAATTTTATTTATAATTTTATATCATCGTGTATTATTCATGCTCTAATTTGAGTGATTATAAATTATTTTTGATGAATATTTTATTTGAGAAACCAACTTATGTGGTGAGGCAAGGCTGATAGTTGCGGTAAAGAAACCGCCAAATAAATACATACATATATAAAAATTGGAACTGTTTAGCTAAATAAATTATTTACTTTAATTTCATAATCACATTTACATATAATACATATTCTCCCTACTGAGCAGATTTTTGTACTAGAATTTTCAGTTCAGTTTCAAATTCTAGTATTAAAAACAACTACACTACTATAGTAAAATATCGAGTTTGAACGTATTTTGCGTTCGATGTTTGCTTTCAATTAGTGTTTGATTTAGAAAATGTTTAGTAATTTAGTAAATAAAGATAAAAAATTGAATTCAATTTAAAAATAATTCAATAAGTGCATACATGCATAATAGTTTTTTTAATTTGTTATCAATAAGTCCAATAAGAAGTAGACACCTCATGACTCCGAAACGTTGAATAAAATGAAAAATTATTTAAAGAATTTTTGAAAGAAAAAATAAGGCTTAATTACAAAAGAAATATATATATATATATATATATATATAACAAAAATTTGTGATATAAGTGAAACGATTATTAAATGTTAAATATGAACAATCAACACTCAGATTTTTAACACACTTTTCGAGTCCATGGTATGCCTCATCTTAGGTGTGATTTCAAAACAGTAAAAATTATGTACTAATACATTATTTGATATTTTATTTAAATTATTTTATTTTTGAAAAACAAAAAAACACCAACTATCTCTTGCAATGTTTGACATAGTACTAAACATGTGAATATATACACAAATAAATATAAATAAATATAGAAATAAATATTTCTGTGAATGGAGAACATACCAAAATATATTTCCAAAATAAAATAACCCATTTCGGGCACATTTCTCATACTATTTCTTCCTGATTCAAGTTGGAGTTTAACTCGGCTGACAAATCTGACCTAGGGCAAAGCACCTATTATTATTATTTATTATACAGGTAGGTACGAATTACATACAATAAATCTCCCATGGCGTAACAGTTGAGCACACTGCCTTGTGTAGACAAAATCGTGATTTCAATTTCAGCTCTGGACAAAGAGATATCGTGGAGTAGTGATACAAATTTTCAGAGGAAAATATAGATCAACTAGTGGGGTGTATGGCATCGTGCCTTAAGGCAAATTGCTGGAACTTTCCGTACCGTAACGAAATGATCGAAGAATATTAAATGTTTTGAAATAGATTATTATAAATATTGTAACATTGTCGAATATTTATAAGAATTATATAAACTAAATTGGCAAGTTGAAATTATTTGTTTAAAGTATATTAGAACAGAATTAAAATTAAAATCTGAATTATTTTCGATATACAAAAAAAAAATTTTTCGAAAAAAAAATTTTGAAGCAAAAACTTTTTTTTCCAAAATCAATAATTTTGTTAAAACCTTCAAAACGTCGAGAAATGTAAAAATTTTCAATTTCAATTTTCGGCCCATTACAATAACTTACCCTACGGGAAGTTAAAAATATGTTTCCAAATTAAAATAACCCAATTTTATAGCATTGCGGTGTAAAATGGTAATAGAAAATCTCTCACACTATTCTTCCTTGTTTCGAGGTGGAGTTAAGCTTAGTTGTAGGACCTGACCTATTATTATTATTTATTATAGATGTATGTGTAGCGGGTTGCCAACACGCATAGCGGCTTGTCAACACGCATCACATGTCTCTGGACAGATTGGCCCATATAGTGACAGCACTGAGAAAAACAAAAGGAAATTCAAGTGTCAGATCGGACACGGTTTTTGTTTCTCCCTAGTCGAATTTGCCTAAAATGTATGATTCTTAAAACCTTTCTTTTCAATTATAAATACGAAAATACCAATAACATTTTATTAACGATTAGTATGACAACACATAGTGTCGTGGATATTAATCATATATAAAATAAACGAAATATAAATAATATTTTATGAAATTTATTATTGTCTATCATTTTGGTATTTAATATGGACTACACCTCCATATTTTGGTGACCCCGAGAGTGAACTAGTAACACACATACAAGAAGGTAAGAAGATCAAGACATATTTTGAAGTAGCACAAAAAAAAATAAATTGAAGTCTCAAGAATTACTAAGAAAAGAATTTTTAAAAATATAAATAATTATTATAAATGGCTCACAACCGCCATAACTAGAAGAACATTCTAATCCTACAACTGAGACTCCGACCACGCACTTCAAGATCAACAATAACACGTGCTCAATAAATCACTTATTATCATGGTAAATAAGTCGATAATAAGCACCATGGCAACAGACAGGGAGCAAACAATTTGGCAACCGCCACATACACTCAACCGCTAACTCACCAGCGAAGGGCCACATACACTCAACCGCTAACTCACCAGCGAAGGGCCACATACAATCAACCGCTAACTCACCAGCGAAGGGCCACATACAATCAACCGCTAACTCACCAGCGAAGGGCCACATACAATCAACCGCTAACTCACCAGCGAAGGGCCACATACACTCAACCGCTAACTCACCAGCGAAGTGTCAAATATACTCAGCCGCTAACTCACCAGCGAAGGGCCACATCTACTCAACCGCTAACTCACCAGCGAAGGGCCACGTAAGCAATCAACAAACTCAACAAGCCAACACGGCAATTTATCACACAATCTCAACCAAAAGAAATTTACAAGGAAGTTCAAGAATGGCAGTCAGAGATGCGAAACAATCTTTTTCATTAGGGCGGAGTGATGTAGCGGGTTGCCAACACGCATAGCGGCTTGTCAACACGCATCACATGTCTCTGGACAGATTGGCCCATATAGTGACAGCACTGAGAAAAACAAAAGGAAATTCAAGTGTCAGATCGGACACGGTTTTTGTTTCTCCCTAGTCGAATTTGCCTAAAATGTATGATTCTTAAAACCTTTCTTTTCAATTATAAATACGAAAATACCAATAACATTTTATTAACGATTAGTATGACAACACATAGTGTCGTGGATATTAATCATATATAAAATAAACGAAATATAAATAATATTTTATGAAATTTATTATTGTCTATCATTTTGGTATTTAATATGGACTACACCTCCATATATGTATAAATAACATATAAAATTAAATTTATAAAATTTTGAATTGATATGATTCCCTTCAACTTTTAGAATATTTTTTAATTAACTTATTTCGATAGTTTTCAACGACTGTTATATCATATACAAACCTATAACCACTAACACATTGGTAATTAAATTACTTTTAAAATATTTTTTTATATAACCTATTTATTAGATGATTTTCATCGATTATTATATCCCATTCAAACTTATAACCACTAACCAATTGGTAATTAAATTACTTTTAAAATATTTTTTATATAACTTATTTCGATTGTTTTCAACGATTATTATTTATATCACATTCAAACTTATATACCACTAACCAATTGGTAATTAAATGACTTCTAATTAATTGTTAGGAATATAATTAATAAACCTATCTTTAAATTTGACCATCTATGAAATAAATGCGTTCCCCTGCCCGCGACCAATGCAAGCGCATACCCCTTTACATTTGTCGCTTTGTTTACGTAGAATGCCGCGAGACCAGATAAGATTACAAGCAAACTCGACCAATATTGCCGAACATTCATTTAATATATCATTTTTTTGAGTCAACTTGATCTACGGACCGCGTGCCGGCGACCGTCCTAAAATCCGACAGAAATTAAAAAATAAAACAATAGTTCTTGACAATTTCATTAATAGTAAAAGTGATAATAAATAAGGCTGGTGAAGTCGCGACATAAGGAAAAAGTTGGGAGAAGGGATAATAATAGTGATATATTTCGCGAAGTGTTGGGTGAACTGCATATAGTACATGATGAAGATATTTTTAGTGTCTATCATTGCGGTTCTGTCTATTGTAGGCGGGTGAGTTTAAGGCCAAACATGTTTGATAATTGATTGATTGACAATAATTGATCATGCATAAATGATAATTAATTAATCTTTTTGGCGATCACTAATTTTAACCTAGATATTTATACTGTAACTATATACCTATTTAGTGTATTATTATATTGCGAAAATAGATGCTACGATTCGCGACAGACTTAACCGCTATCAGAGGTAATTTTTGATATCGTTATCTACTGATACGAATTCTTGATCAGGGCGTAGCTTAACACCATGGAAATACTACGATGAGAAACGTTCACAACATTACTAAATTACAAATAATTTTTATAATTTTTTTTTCTAATTCATTATTGAAATATATAGATTAAAATAATTTAATGGATCATTTACGAAATACCGACAAATTGTTCTAACAAAATTAAGGCGTTTATTTAGTAACTTATTTTCTTTATTATGTTGATTTTTGATGTAATAAATGAGTCTTGTTTTAATTCGATATTTAATTAATGCATATTATTTATGTGCAAATAAAATGTATACAGAATATATTACTTAAAAGAATTTGTAACTTAGTTTCTTTATTATCTTGATTTTTGTTGTAATCAGAAAATAAATGATTCTTGTTTTAATCATATATTTAATGTAAGGCATTATTATTTATGTATAAGTGTTAAAAGTAATGCTATAATATATTACAAAAATTGGAAAATAATTCAAACGCGGGAAATAATAGAAATTTAAAAACTTTTATTCAAAAAATGCAAATACTGCAGAATTGGATTGGGAATTATTCTAAACCATATTAATAATTATAGTAAAGTTTCAGTAAAAAGCAAATAAATCAGCTACAAACAGAAAGTTTCATATATAACTTAATGGACTAATTGTTATATATAATACAATGAATTCAGATGCACGTATATATATATATATATATATATATATATAAATATATATATATATATATATACATATATATACTCGTATATATATATGTCTGTATGTACATACAATATTATTATACAATACAGACTCAGACTTGGTATCGGATGTGTTGAATAGTCTTCTGTTCTAGTTAAAAATGGTTAAAATTTATTACAATTAAAATTATAAATAAATACACAACTGCAATATTAATGTATCTTATACACATTTATTATTATTAATGTACCTTCATCTACTGATGAAGGCATAAAATTAAATGTCGAAACATGTAGTAATATAAAATTTTTCTAGAATCCCCCTTTTTTATTTGAATATCCCTTCTAAGATTTATATATAAAAATAATCACCAGATAAAATTTAAGTGAAGTATATAATATTAATTCGCATATATAAGATTAGTAGACCCAATATCGCAATTGCAGTATGGCGAAATTTTTTTGATAAAGTTTTACATATCAACTAATATCTCATATATGAAATTATAAGATTATCTAATATTGTATAAGATAAAGGCTTTATGATAGACGCGCCCTTACATAAAATTTTCTACATAAATTATCTTATTATATTTAAATATCATAATTTTGATTGGCTTACAAGGTGAAGTGATAAATTATTATAAAGAGCAGATAAAAACAATAAAATTTTATTCGAGTTCATAATAAAAAAACGCATTTGAGCCAGTTCATCTCTGTGCTCTAAATATGTATTATGCAACAAACCGCGAATAGATATGAATTTCGGCAGAAAACCGCGATTGTCGACAAGGTTAGACAAATATGCAAACATTGGATGATTTTTAATTTGAAAAGAACACAACACATTAAGAATTATTTACAATTGTGATTAGAGCAGCGATGTCACAAGACATTTCTATGATATGTGCAAGCTGACATTGCGCCCCTGAAACGGCCGAGCTTTGTAACGCAGTGCACTGTTATCACTTATCAGTAAATAATGTGATAGACCAACAAACCGCCATCCAAAAATAGTTTCCGATTTCATAAACTCAAAAAATAAAGTAGACAGCCCAACAAGTTGAAACTATTTATTAGATTCTTACGTTCAAATAAAAATTCAGTTGGCATTTCACTGGCTACTGGCCACTGAAGCCTACGAGTCGCCAGTATTTCTTTTGAATTTTGATAAATTAAATCAAATATGCAGCCTTATAAAAAATCAGAAATATGACATTAAATTTTACTCTGATTGACATTTTTAAATCATCGTAGAAAAAGGCAATCCATTTATCAATGTTTCAAGAGAATAGAAAAAAGTTAACAATTTTAAGAGTTAGCAATTGTTGAAGTGGGGCTCAAAAAATTGTCACGTGACCATGCCCACGATTGCAACCCCTCTAGTAATATGAATTAAAAAAGTAATAAAGATTACTAATCTAGAATATTGTCGCTGTAGTATATACTACGGACAAGTTAAAAAAATTCATTGACCGTTAAAAAATGACCATTATTTACCATGTTTTTTGAGTTTCTCAAATTTTTAATAAATAGAAAACATTGTAATTTGAGGATGAGTCTAGTATATACGAGAGAGGAGTATATAAAAAAGATTATCTGAAAATTTTAAATAAATCGGTTTAGTAGAACTCTAGAAATCGTGGACATCGTATTGAAAAAAAAACGGTTTTGAGAAAAACGAGTTTAAAGTTTTCAAACAGAAGAGTATTATCATCGAACTTTATCGTCTTACAGCTGTATCCCTAAAAAAATATGAATTTTTAAAAACTTTTTGTACACATATTCTTAAATAGTTAAACTTTGAATATATGGAAGAGAAGAAAAAACTATTTTATTTTAATTTCTATACTAGAATGCCACCTTAATCTTCTAATAACCTATAGAGATTAAAGATATAAGCAGTAGAATTAGTCAATAGTAAAATTTAAAGCATAATGCGCCAAAATAAGCCAATCATTAAACTACTTTCAGAAGATAAACCAGATTAGATGGCTTGATTTATATTTTATACCATAGCAAAACCCCAATTCTAAACATCTTTCTATTTGAAAATATATTTTGTTTTTCTCAAAAATTGCTGTTTAAATTGGCAATAATTACTGATTTATGTATAAAAAGTTAAGAAATTTAAAACTTTATGCTCCAAACTGAGCAAATTAATAAATTTCACTCAGAAGGCAAATAGATTAGAGACTTAAATTATGCTCTATATCATAGTTATGCAAAAAATTATCTTAAAATCATCTCCTATTTTGAAGGCTCACTCCAATTTACATGTATTAGGACAAAAGATCAAAAATGATCAATCAACGGTCAGCCTCCTATTCTGTTCAAACTGAAACTGAAGGCTTATCAAAAATGTAGAATTATTTACTATAGTAAAAGTTAAATTGACATGCAATAAGACATAAAAAAGCTAGGCTGATCAAGAGAGTGTTATCAGATAAAGTACAACAAGAAAAGAAGTCCATCCAAATGAGTTAATATGCATATTAGGCCAATAGATTAAAAACGAATTGAACAATGATCAGCTTCGTAATCTGTTCAAATTGATACTAAAGGCTTTTAAAAATCTGCAAGCATTCACTCTAGTAAAAATTAAATTTTAAAGCTGATATGCAATAAGACACAGAAAACAATAATAAGCAAAAGAGTGTTGTCAGATAAGGTACAATAAAAAAAACTAGTCCATCCAAACAAACATATTAGGCCAAAGCTTGATCAACGAACGAATGATCAGTCTCGTATTTTATTTGAATTAAAACTGAAGACTTTTAAAAAATCTACAATAGTAGTAAGAAGGAATTAATAGGAAGAAAATATAATTATTCTATCATAAGAGTGTTATCAGATAAGGTACAATAAGAAAACAAGTCCATCCAAACAAGTTAATAAGCATATTAGGCCAAAAATTCAAAAAGGAATTAACCAACGATCAGCCTCTTTCTGTTCAAATTAAAACTAAACGCTTTTAAAAAAATCTACTAGTAAGAAAAAGTTAAATTGTTAAAGTGATATGCAATAATGCAATAAGACATAAAAATAACTATACTGATCAGAAGAGTGTTATCAGAAAAAATACAACAAGAAAACAAGTGCGTTCAAACAACAAGACTTAATATATCTATCAGGCCAAAAGCTCAAAAAGAAATTAAGCAACGCTCAGACTCGTATTTTGTTCAAATTAAAACTGAAGGCTTTCAAAAAATCTACTATTATTTATCGTAGTAAGAAGTTAAATTGATAAATTAATATCCAATACGACATAAAAATAGCTATACTGATTAAAAGAGTGTTATCAGGTAAGGTACATCAAGATTAGGGATAAGCTTTTGTTTAAATTGAAACTGAAGGTTTTTAAAACATCTACATCTATTTGTCGTAGTATGAAGTTAAATTGTTAAATTAATATGCAAGAAGACATAAAAAATAACTTTACTGATTAGAAGAGTGTTATCAGATAAGGTACATTAAGAAAGCAAGTCCATGGATGATGTGAAAAGTTAATTAGTTTTATAAAAGATTAGATTAAAAATCTAATATTGTGGCTTCTGAAAAAAGTACCAAAATTTCCAAAATCTACTTTTAACCATTCAATGCGAAGATATTGTTGCAAGATTATTTCAAATCATTTCAATACTACCGAGAATTGGAGTTTGTCTGTTTTTATATTTTTAGACAACAATTTATTCAACTTGAATTATATTGATAGTAATTTTTTATCATAAACATAAGTTATTAAGTGAATCTTTTTAATAAATATTCAGTGATGATAATTCTTTAATATCATATAATTTATCATTATTGCAGTTTTGCATGTAATAAGGTACCACGTGATTTCGTGGTTACTTTCATTTAAATGCATGGTGAATCTAGAGCACCGAGAAGCATTTAAATCTTTTTTGACGCAAAGCACTAGATTAAGATCTACCCTAAGAATATCATAATATATTCTATTCATTATGTTCTACTTCTTTTATTATTTATATGTTATACACATACAGAAATACCAACTATTTGAAATATTTCTTCTCTTGATTGTTTAATTTTTTTAAAATATGTATGACATTTTTAAACCAAAGAAAGTTAAGACACTTTTTACAAATATAATTTGAAAAATTTGGTCTAATTCGATTCAGAATGACTTGAAACGTCGAGAAAACATAAAATTAGCGAATCGGATTTTTTTATGAAAACATAAACTTCTCCTTTGGGAAATTAAAAATATGGTCGCTTTCTATCATTTTTATCCCGGGATAATGTATTTGCTTCTAGTTTGTATTTTTAGAAAATTTTGCCTGACCTACATGAGTATATAATTTGCATAGCCGATGTATCTTTACGGATACAAACAACAGACAGGTTTTGAATTTGTCTCATGTTGTCTGATGTATCTTCAGCTGATGCAAGATATATACTTTTTGCGTGCCGCGTATAGAACAAGGAAAATTAGTTCATATATTTATGACAAGGTTTCTGATGTAGTAGTTGATATCTATACTCATGTTCACACTTATTAATATTCCTTATTTACTCATTAATATTCCTTATCTGATAACACTCTTTTAGTAAAGATATTTTTCATGTTTTATTGCATATCAATTCAACAATTTAACTTTTTACTACGATAAATAATTGTAGCTTTTTTAAAAGCTTTCAGTTTTCATTTAAACAAAAGCTGATCGTTGTTTAATTTATTTTCGAGCTTTTGGCCTAATAGATATAAGTCGTTTACATGGACAGTCTTGTTGCAACTAATTAACTTTTCACATCGTCATCACAAATAAAATGTTTTTTCTTATAATTTTTCCAATTCGTTAATCTGTTCTCCCATTAATTAAACTCCTATTTTTTACTGACTCTCTAGAAAAGGCTGGTTCTGCTTTCTCAATTTTTTGGGAATAATTTTAAAATTAATTACTGATTGCTTATCACTTGATGAACTTTCCAGGAAATGACTCCTGGAGACCGATCGTAATTTATATGGTGAGGAAAAAAATAGTAGTGAATTATAGAAACTTGAGTCATCCAAACTAAAATTCGGATCTATCCAAATAAAATCAATAGGAGTAATCAAAAGTAAAGAAAATGAGATTTGTGAATTTATATATTACTAATTATAGAAAAGTATACAGTAAAGTAAGAAAAAAAATTATATTCAACTATTCAACCATTTAAGATGAATAATTGGCGATACATGATTACATTTAACAAAAGGGAGTTCGCGATTTTCAATCTTGAAATTTATAAAATATTGCAGGTTAATAAAGTTGATAGCCAAAAAGAAGCCCTTAAAAGATTACACATAAAAAGTGATTTAGTTATAAAAATTAATTATATGTAGTTTGGAACAGTATGCTGCACGCGCATACTGATAACAATTCAGATTTTAAGTTACCCCGTAGTTAAGACATCGAGCTTTTGATAATCTTGTTGTTAAATATTATATACATATTTATAATTATTAATTCATTGCGTATATTTCGTAAATAAAAATTTATATATGTTAAATATGAAAACAATTCTTTTATTTAAATCGAAATGGAAAATATTAACTATAATGTATTATCAGTCATCTTCGAGAACAGACACGATTGGGCTACTTAATTAACGCACTACTGACTGGTGCCAAGTTGTCATCTGCGTAAAAAAAATTACTTAAGAAACCCAAGTTCTATAATTGGAATACGCAACTACACCAAGCTTAGAATTTTTCAAATGTTTTTAAAATAGAGCCTTGAGTTATTCTAAACGGTTATTGACACCAAATTCGTAAGGCAAAAAATTAAAATGCATCACATATCTTTAGAAAGAATTAAACTAAAAGCTATAAAATCATTTATTAAAGATTTTAACAATTATTGCATATATGTTGATATTTGTTCTTTCAATAAGACCGTATATTTTCAACATATTTTTACATTTTTTTTTAAACAAAAAAATATCAGAAATTTATTAAAAAAGACCTGTAAGTTAGATGTATAAATCAAATAGCAAGAATTTTATATTTACTCATTTGAGGGATAAATGATGATGAAACAACTAATAGCGATGCAAATACAATAATATCTCGGTCGGAACCTAAAAATACTTTTCCGTATGAAGATTCTACAATCCGATAATTTATATGTTGTACATGTGCCATTTTAGTAGAAAACTAGGAGCTGATACAATTTATAATTAGACGATCACTTACATTACAGTTACACTTACATCGTGTAAAATATATTATCATAGACAAAAATAATAAGAAGACATTTTGTCTTCAAATGCTTATAAAACAAAACAAGCAAATATTGGATATACTTCAACTAGTTCCAATTACGATTATATGTATTATTACTTAATGATTATTTATTAATGAAATGTCTTATTTTCGGAATGAGTAATACTAAAATAGAATATATCGTTTCAATTTTATGACGTCTTTCACCACATGTATGCAAACTAATTACATATATTCAATTTGAAATGAAGTAAAAAAATCCTTTATTTAAGAGAGAAAAAGTGCTATCGACAGAAAGAAAAAAAAACCGCTTATTATTGTGTTTTTGAATTTCTTATTGATGATAAGAAATATGGCAACTAGTGGTATATGAAGTGGTACATTACTAGATAATTGATAGAGATTTTAATAATGTGTACACATTTTGTGTAAATTGTGTTAGGTTCCGTACCAAGATTTTCAATTACGATACGGAAAGTTCCAGCAATTTGCCTTAAGGCACGATGCCATGCACTCCACTAGTTAATATATCAATTAATTTACTTCTCGAAGGAGAAGTTTATATTTTCGCCAGAAAATGACTCGCGTGAATTATTTTTACGCAATGATCGGTCCAGCCGTTTCTTTATAATTAGCAGATAAGTACTAAATCTCAATTCTTGGTATCGTAAAGTTCAAGTAACTTGATTTAATTTAAATTGCCTCTTACATCTAGTTTATTACTAAGAAGCAAATAAAATTATGTTTTATTTGGAACACGTTGTAAACTAGTGGGGCGCATGGCAAAAAATTGCGGTGACGCGCCAACCAACTCAGCTATAACGACATGCTCACGCACAACGTTATGAGCGGGTGTCTAGGATCTAATCGGAATTAGTATCTTCGAAACGGCTCGACCTGTCTATACCAAAAACTATACAGTTTGTTCACATCAATACAAATCGAAAGTTTTTTAAATCATTCGAATCGGCCGATTTGTTCTCTCAGAACTTGCCATTTTTTGCACTTTTTGCTCCGTATCTTCCAAACGGCTAGACCTGAATTCTCCAAAAACTAATCAGCACGTCTCCTTATCAATACAAATCGAATGTTTTTTGAATTATTCAAATCGGTTGATCGGTGTTCCCGAAAACGTAGACGAAAATTTGTATCCGCACACACACACATACATCCATTTTTTCTAAGGTATGCCAAAATGTTCAGAAACCTTTGAAACGTAAAGATAGATAAAAATTTTCATTTTCGATTTTTAGACGTTTACAATAACTTACACTGCGGGAAGTTAAAAAGTTTCAACCAGATTCTCAAAGTTTCAATATCAATATCTTCGATATAAAAGTATACATATCTTCAGTATAAAAGTTCAAAAAGCAAAAATTAAATAAAACAAAATTAAATATATCGGTTATTAAAAATATATATCCATTAAATCAAATTCGTATATTTTCAGAGTTTCTGCGCAGACTACCCAAGATGTATCACTTCAAAATCAAACAGTAAATGAATTTGATGGGATAAATAATTCATCAGAAGAGGTAATAATTATAAATATTGCATGTATTTTAATTATTGTTTTTGAAACAACAACAAAACATTCCAAGAGAGATCTATAAAAAAATATTTTTGTTAATAAACAAAATGCATATAGCAAAAAATATATTTTTGAATCAATTAATTTGCAATATTAATATTTATAAATGATTATAATCGGTTTCTACTATATAATCCAACCTACGTATTATAAATATTTTATAATCTATATTTTGATCTGTATTATTTTTACCCATTTTTGGTAGACCACATTGTCGGTATCATCCTCAGAAAAGAATGAAACGCAAGACACTGAATCTGGTTGTGATAAATCAATTGGCTGTAGCACGACAGAACTTTATGGCCAGAATTTGAATGATACGAATTCGACAGTTACTTCTAATATGATCGCTGATACTACGATGTCTACAAGTGATGATACTATTAATA
Source organism: Ctenocephalides felis (assembly GCF_003426905.1). Taxonomy (NCBI): domain Eukaryota; kingdom Metazoa; phylum Arthropoda; class Insecta; order Siphonaptera; family Pulicidae; genus Ctenocephalides; species Ctenocephalides felis. The sequence continues at coordinate 54,383,866 of NW_020537324.1, forward strand.
GTGCAGAAATTAATTCGACTGAAAGTTCAGAAGTTGCTGAAACTGATGAATCTGAAGAGCAAACCAGTGAAACACCTATGGATCAAACAAATTCAAGTACAATTGTTACAGAAGAACCAATTATTGAAACGAAAGTGTCCGATGAAAATTTGGCTCCAAACGTGGTAGACACTATGTCTAGAAAAGTTTCAGACAGCGATGATGAAGCAATCTCGGAAATCGCGGAAATACCAGTAGTTGTTACTGAAAATATCATTGAGGAAAAAGTAGTCAAAACTAAAATTGAGGAAGTGGAGTCTACCGTCGCAACAAAAATCGACATTGAAAGTAAATCGGAAGATATGAAAATAGCACCTTCTATTCTAACGAAAACTGAAAAAGAACAAATTTTGGAAGAAAAAGATGAGGGTGAAGTAATGCAAGCATCTGCTGTTGGGGGTGGTACAGCGCTCGATACTATACTTATTGGTACGTATAAATTCATAAAACTTCATTTTTCAATTTTATAAAAAAAAATTAAAGATATGAATAAAGCCAGCAATCAAAACTGCCAATTGCCAAGCAATTATATTGAATGTAATAACATTTTTTGCCCACCACTCCGTCAATTTATAAAAAACTGAAAAAAATATCCGCCTGATCTCTTATTTCTTTATAACGTTTAGTAGCTAAACTTGTTAGTCACAAGTTTTAGCTTAAGGGGATTGTTCTTTTTTTGTTACAAAAAATGCAAGATATTTGTTTTTGTTTTTCTCGAAATGTATTTATCATAGAGACGCGTTTTTTTTAAATAAAAATTACAAAGTCATAGAATATTACATGATTTTTTTTGCGCCGTCATTTTTTAACCAGGGGGCGCCAAAGTCGGTCTTGCAAAATCGATTTCTTTTGCGGTGCCACAGATATATCTGTTGCGCATCGCCCGAAACAAAAAGAAGGAAAAAAATGGCAGCTATTTTAAAAAAAATAGTCAAAAAAGGCCTTTTTTGGGGCGAGAAGCTTTGCAAATTTTTTTTGCGTAATGTTATCAAGTTGTTTGAGGTAGGGGGACTAGGTATTGCAGTGGTGAACAAATTAAAAAAAAATGCAAGTCGATCCGACTTGTAGTTTTTTTTTTTAATTTGTGGCACCGCATTGAAAAAAGTCATTATGAGAAAAACGTATTTCAAGTTTTTAATATAATGTACTAAATACACCATTTAATTTAATGTACTAAATACACCATGGTGTTCAAAGATGCTGACACATTAAAAAGGTCATGTGCATGAGGTATTATAATGAAAAAGAGGCAGCTGGCACACAATAGCCCGCGGAGCGATAAAAAAACGCTTTCAGATGATCATACATATAGAGATAAATATATCTATAACTTCGTCAAAAAAATAGATATTGAGATGATTTTTTTTAAAATAATTCTAAGGTTTTTAGCTTTCATAATATCGAGGTATTATAATGAAAAAGAGGCAGCTGGCACACAATAGCCCGCGGAGCGATAAAAAAACGCTTTCAGATGATCATACATATAGAGATAAATATATCTATAACTTCGTCAAAAAAATAGATATTGAGATGATTTTTTTTGAAACAAAGAAAAATAAAAAAAGAACAACCCCCTTAAATCAACTTATGTTTTTACAAATTGTGCGTTCCGAGGGTTATATAAAATATATTTTATTGCTTGGGGCTAAAGTTTTCTGTATAATCAATATTTTTGTTTCTTTATAAATCGTTCAATGTAAACTGGTATATAATTGCATTTAATTCCAGGTGTAATTCTGGTCGTGATTGGGGTGGTAATAGCTGCAGTTGTTATCAAAAAGAGTTGGCCCAAAATCAGGAGAAGCATGGGAAATGGTGGAAACAGACAAAATCGACAGCAGCACGAACCACCATTGCCCGAAGAAATGCCTCTGAATAAAGTCTGATCTTCTTACCAGAGAATGTAACAAAAACGGACGAAGAATTCAGGATTTTACATTCCAAAACAAAATTAACTGAGGCAAATTTTTTAGGAAGCAAAAATTTTCAGGAAAATATTTTTCTGATTCTAGAGTCATTTATTTTTAATGGTATTTTAATTTATATTTTATGGTGATCATAAGATTAAATTAATTTCAGATATTTGGTGTGTTCTAGCAATAATCGTTTATGTGTTAGAATTTCTTCTAGTTTTAAGATTCATATATATATATTTCGTAATGCATTAATGGATGGATACATCTGGATTGATTTGATACATCTATATTTATTAAAACCCATTAAAAAGAAGGCTAAAGCTGCGCTGTGGTAGGTTTTCTTGCCACTCTAAAATAATTAATAAAATATTATTAAGATATTGTTAAAATGGCAATAAATTTAAAATAAATTTTCATTCTAGATTCAATCTAGAGCATTAAAAGTCATCTGCATTTTTAAACATTATTTTCAATAGATTAGTTGTTAATTAAAATCTGATCGTAAATTTATAGCATTTATATATCCTAACATTGGACGATTGTAAAATCAAATGCTAGTCATATGCTAATTAGAGCCATTCGAATCGCGCCAGTCACAAATCAATCGATCAGATTTTACTTGAGTGGAATTAAATATATGAGCCATTCGGTTCGTAACTCAAATCAAAATGAGATCCGAACTATTGGATTCCTGACTAGAATCAATGATGTAATTATGAAATGAATACAATGCCATATATTCTCATTTTTTGTATAGTGATAATGAAAATAAAGAGAGTTTCTTAGTGCTTTTGACAACACCTTATTATTTTAACGAACTACAATATGAAATTAATGAATTGTACAATTCGTATTCAACGGTTGTACCAATGTATAGATAACACATTTTTGAAATATAGCAAAAAAGGAACATTTCTACAATGATGAAGGAGCTGGCAGTTTTACTGAACATAGTCAGATAATTATTCGTTTGAAATGTGATATTTGTTGTGATATAATTGATTTGGTTTTCATAATATAATTTATAATTGCTCAAAGTCAAATTGAACCTTTGTGTCCCGCCCTGCTCTACACATATACTTTTTATTAAATTTACTTTAATTGATTCCATCGATGGAATGTTACTTGAAACTTTTCAAAAGCAGGTCAAAAGGAAATACTTAATATATTTGCTATCTCTCCTCGCAGAAATTAGAAAATTTTGTATGAGCTCAGTAGTATTATTTACAATTATACACAATTTACAGAATTCAAAAAGAATCTGAAAAACTTGAATCATTATCAATTTTCGATTAAATAGAATTTGTAATGACTATATAAGTCGAAAGACCAAAAAAGACTTGGATTGGATTTTGCCATGTTTTCTATAGAAAGTATTTAAAACTTCCAGTTTGATTGTATTAACAAAATATAGACAAACTAATGGGGTTAATTGTTTTTATAATACCTCATTGTATATAGCATTCTACCAACGCATCCTTACACACTTAAAGTATTAATTTTTTTGATTCTCTAGAAATTGTTTAGAAAATACCATACTGAGAAAAACAACATTTGCTGGGTCAGTTAGTATATATATATATATATATATATATGTGTGTGTGTGCCAATGTGTCGAAATAAAATATCTATATTTATTTCAATACATACGTTTCGAGAACCAGATGTGTGTCATCATTCAACATCAGGCAAACAAACTAGTATACTCGACCTTCTTAAATAATCTATAGAATTTCCCATTAAGGTTATAGAAAACATTTTGGAGTCAAACCGCAAAGCGCGAAAAATATACTTTCATTTGAAAATATTTATTAATTTATTTTGAAGTAAGAAATTCAGAAATGCTCTTATTGTGGACCTCTAATGAAAGAGTTTTCGTTAGACGTCTACCTTACACTAATATAACACTTTTGGTTTCTTTAGTTTTGTAATGTTATAGTTTTTATTACTTTAAACTATACCTGAATATTTTAATTACTAAGAAATTGGCTTCTTTGAAAATGGTAGATTTTGACTGTTACATAGATCACTTTTACTTGAGATGTGAAATTGAAATTATAGACTATTTTCCAAAATGTTAACTTGCTTGAAACAAGTTAATAATAGAAACTGCAGCAATTGGTTTACAATGCACAAATTCGCTTATTTATTTAACTTTTTTTGTAGAAATAAATAATTTTAATTCATTTTGTGATATTTTAGACTGATCGTTTCCTTTAATATGTGCATTAAAATAAGGTAACTATATTTTTTAGTCAAAATCGGGACAGCAAGTTTCATGTTTCATTATAGTAATTTCACCTCGGAATTCAAGATACCCAGCTGTAAGTCTGTAAATACTTGTATATTGACACCCTAAAGTTGTCTCAAAACTTACATATGGTAGGGTGTCAATACCATATGTAGGTTTTGAGACAACTTTAGGGTGTCAATATACAAGTATTTACAGACTTACAGCTGGGTATCTCAAATTCTGAGATTCTAACCTAATTTAAGCTTAAATGACTAGACTAATGTGAGAGTTTATTTTAACCAGCCTTTGAAATTTTGTATTCGTCAATTTTCTCATTCATGTCTTTGTATCATATAAGCAAGCTCGTTGCCTTATTACATAATATATCATTTTCTGATAATTTAATGGGTGGATGTAATTTTATTGTCAAGCAATTGCAAAGACTAAATTATAAAACTTATACTTTTCAAAAACCCGAGACATTTCGGGAAAAATGGAATACAAGGTAGAAACCCAGAATTGTTCCGGTCAAACTGGGACGTATGGTCACCTTAAGGAAAAGTAATAGTAAGTATCAGAAAAAATATATTTTTTAACGTCCTCTGATGAAGGCTCTGGTAAAGAAGAAGGATACGACTTCAAAATTTCGACATTTAGGATAGTTTTAAATAACTTACCTCCATTACGAGATATACATTGTGAGCAGATTCTTTGCAGTCCAGGAGGGCGACTACGTTTTCGTGGTGCAATTCAGTAAGTTCCTTGAGAATCTTGATTTCCTTTCCTAACAAATTTTGAGATTTGGCCAAAGACTTTTTTGTTATGCTTTTAATTGCCACCACAAGATGCGTCTTCTGCAAATAAAAAAAAGTAGTAAAAGTCTTTGGCAAGTAAAAATAAATTTAGAGAATTAATTAGCAATTATTATTATATATATATCCACAACTGTGTGCAAAGAAGATAATTCATTTTTAAATAGAAAAAATCATTTTTTAGACCTTTGATGAAACATGATTTTTTAATATATAAGTAACCCATAGATACACAAGTAACCCTAGTTTTTATCGTTCAATTAATTCATTAATGTATTTATGTATGAGTGAGTTTGGTACGAAACTGCATTATTATTAAATATTTATATTTATATATATTATATATATATATATATATATATATATATATATAATGTGTATATTGTATGTGTGTCTACTATATATTATATAACTAATGTTCAACTTTCTCAATGTATTTCCTTAAAACTGAAACAAGTTTATTCATTAACTAAAGTTAATGAATTAAACATACAAATTAAAATATATGAATTAGATGTAAGTTTGCCTTGAAACAGGCTACTTCCCGATTTGAAAAGAACACTGAGATTCTATCGAATAGTTTTTGAATTTCTAAAATTGCCAAAAAAATGTTTTAGTCCGTTGATTTCGAAGAATTCGGTTTCTATAGAAAACTAATCCATGATGAAAACATGAGCTACTAAATAATTGTGTTCATAAACAAAATATATTTAGTTAGCTAAGAAGAAACTATCAGCTATCTTTGTTTACAACTGTTTCTTATTGCCAAAATATGGATTCATTAACTGACCAAAAAAAATTTATAAAAAATCCAAGCTCAATACAAAAAACTTTTTGATTAATGTTATTAAAAAGTTGGAACATTCGAGTTGTTTATAAATGTAATTTCATTGCAAAGACATGGCTTGGCTATTTTCATTTGATATAATAGAAATACAACAGCTTGAATTTTTCAAACCAAATAAGAATAATCTGAGAGAACTCTTTCGTTTTAGGACAGTGACCTTAAAAAAACGTTTCTGAGAAAAGGTAGATGAAATATCTTGAACTGTTTATAAATAAATAAGCTGAAATTGTCTTCTCGAATAACGATTCAGAATTATTTGAAAAGTCAAAAAAACAAAGATTTTTGAGTAAAACCATCTCATTCAAAAAGTTAATAATTATTACACTACAGATAGTGTACAACATACATGAACTTTAGGAAATAAGAAGTAAAATTATGAATAACTTATAAACCCCAAAATCATTTTCTATAATTTTCCATCAAACGTTTCTGCAACGTCAGGCATAAATGTTATTAATAATAAAATGATTTTCTATTTTTGAATTGCATTGTGAAAGAAGTAAACAATGTATGTACATTCATTATGAGACGTCTCATAAATGATAAATTTTTAAGCGTTTATAAAATACTTTATAAATAAATAGAATCATTTATGTTTCTTGTGCGGTGTTAATTAACAAAAAGGAAGTTTGATAATAAACTAAAAATCATATTAAATATATAATAATAACATGTAATTGTAAATATATATGCAGGGTGTCCCAGATCTTGACGTCAAGCCGAAACGAAGAGATAATATTGACCTTAACTGTCCTGAAAAAAATTAACTCACGTTCTTTGGAAATTATGAGTTTTCAAGTGCTACCTAGGGCTTTGGCTTTTTATTCATTTTGTTTATTTAAACTTTGGAACTGTAATCAAGATCTTTTGTTGAATTATGAATATAAATTTCTAAAATTGGTCGACTTTGAAAGGCCCTCTTTTAAAACATGTGGACTAAAGTGTGTTGGCAAGTTTCATCAAAATAGCTGGCCCATTTATTCAGTATTGTTAAATAATAAGATACTTGATAATTTTATTAATAAAAAATTACGAGTAAAAAAACAAAAATCGAAAAATAACATAATAACAGCTAACTCATTTCCTTCACATTTAGTTGAAATGTTTCGCTCTGTTACATTGAAACAAACATTTGAACTGAATGAGAGTAAAATGTACTAGCTGTAAGTGGAATTCTGTCTTAAGGCAATTAAGGCATCGTGCCTTAAGGCAAATTGCTGGAACTTCCCGTACCAAAAATTATTTTTTTTTTTTAAAACGATTAACATTTTTGAAAAAAAATTACTTTGAAAAAATAAGATTTTTGAGAAACTATAAATTGGACAAAAAATTAGTTTTTTTTGAAAAAAAAAAATTTTTTTTAAAAAATTTTTTTTTTAAAAAATTTTTTTTTTAAATTTTTTTTTTTTTTGAAATAAAATTTTTTTTTCTTTATTTTGACATATTGTGGAAGATCTGAACTTTTTTTCAAAGCAATCGTACTGCTTCAACTACATAGGGACAAAATATAAAGCGCGTAAGCGCCGCGTCGCTGTCTAACGCATAAGCATTGGTACGGAACCGATAGGAATGTTAACAAAATGTATACTTATTGTTAAAATCTCTATAAAATGTCTGATAATTTGATGTGCATATGTCTAATGATCATTTTTGACCGCCAAATGGCTCATTTTTTTACTTTTTCCTCTATATCTCCGAAACCGCTGGACCTACCTTCATGAAAGTTGTATCGATTCTTCATCTTGTCAATACAAATAAAATGTTTTTTGAATTATTGAAATCGGACGCTCCGTTCTCTTAAAAACTGAGTTACCGTTTTCGGAACTTTTTGCCCCGTATCTTCGGAACGGCTTGACCTGCCTTTGCCAAAAACTAATCAGCACGTCTCCTTATCAATACGGATCGAATGTTTTTTGAATTATTCAAATCGGTTGATTCTTGTTCCCGAAATCGTCGACGAAAATTTGTATCCGCACATACATACACACACATACATACATACATACATACACACACACACACACACACACACACATACATCCATTTTTTCTAAGGTATGCCAAAATGTTCAGAAACCTCTGAAACGTAAAGATATATAAAAATTTTCATTTTCGATTTTTTTGCGATTACTATAACTTACCCTACGGGAAGTTAACTAGTAAAAATCAAGACATTTTTAGCATTTATTTTTTTACTTAATATAAATAATATAATATAATATAATATATATAATTTTTCAATAATAAAATTATCAAGTATTTTACTAATTTACAATACTTATTAAATGCGCAATAAAATAATTTGATGAAAATTGCCAACACACTTTTTTTAAGAAAGGCCTCACAAAGTCGACCGATTTTAAAAAAATTAAATTCACAGATCAACAAAAGTCAACGTAATTCTTGAAAACTCGGGAAAATTGTGGTGCTTTTTTCAACTGTGATTCTAGAAATGTTATTCACAGTTACGGTTTTAAAGTTTAAAGGAAAAAAAGTAGTAAAAGATAACCACAATAATCGAAAAATGGTCTTAATTTCACCAGAACTCTAGATTGCACTTAAAAGCTCATAATTTCCAAACGACATTGGATAATTTTTTAACTTCCAGTATGGTAAGTTATATTAATCGCAATAAAATCGAAAATAAAAATTTTTATATATCTTTACGATTCAAAGGTTTCTGAATATTTTGGCATACTACCCAAAAATGGGTGTATGTGTGTATATATGTGTGTGTGTGTATGCGCGCGGATACAAATTTTCGTCGACGATTTCGGGAACACCGAACAACCGATTTAAATAATTCAAAAACATTCGATTCGTATTCATAAGGAGACGTGCTGATTAGTTTTTGGCGAAGGTAGGTCTAGCCGTTCCGAAGATACAGGGCAAAAAGTGCCAAAAACGGTAACTCAGTTTTTAAGAGAACGGAGCGTCCGATTTTAATAATTCAAAAAACATTTTACTTGTATTGACAAGATAAAAAACTGATTAAATTTTTGGGAAGGCAGGTCCAGCGGTTATGGACTCTCAATAAAAATAAGTTAAAAAAATGTCATTTGGCGGTCAAAAATGTTTATTGGACATATGGAAATCAAATTATCAGATATTTTATAGAGATTTTAATAATGTGTACACATTTTGTGTAAATTTTTTTGGGTTTCGTAACCAGATTTTTAATTACGGTACGGGAAGTTCCAGCAATTTTCCTTAAGGCACAATGTCATGCACCCCACTAGTTTTCTTATTTTTTCAGTACTGTTAAGGTAAATAGTATCACCCAGTTTCGACTCGACATCAAGGTTTGGGACACCCTGTATAGATATTTTGTATGACCAGACAGTTCCGTCTGACTGAGATATGCAAAATATATATTATACTAATAAATCAATAAAAGTGAAGTGCGTAAAATTTAAATTCATTGACCAAAAAAGCGAATTCTCGAAAGGCTTTACTAGTTATATACGCAACGTGAGCGAGAGCGAACACACGTGTCAAGGTTTGTTTATATCATCTGCGCAAAATTTTAAGAACTACATATTTAAAACAACAATCGTAAGTTTACTAACAGTACCACAATCGCTCTCAAAAACATTTAGCTAATTTTAACATGAAACTAGCTGTAAGTGGAATTCTGTCTTAAGGCAATTAGGGCATCGTGCCTTAAGGCAAATTGCTGGAACTTCCCGTACCAAAAATTATTTTTTTTTTTTAAAACGATTAACATTTTTGAAAAAAAATTACTTTGAAAAAATAAGATTTTTGAGAAACTATAAATTGGACAAAAAATTAGTTTTTTTTGAAAAAAAAAAATTTTTTTTAAAAAATTTTTTTTTTAAAAAATTTTTTTTTTAAATTTTTTTTTTTTTGAAATAAAATTTTTTTTTCTTTATTTTGACATATTGTGGAAGATCTGAACTTTTTTTCAAAGCAATCGTACTGCTTCAACTACATAGGGACAAAATATAAAGCGCGTAAGCGCCGCGTCGCTGTCTAACGCATAAGCATTGGTACGGAACCGATAGGAATGTTAACAAAATGTATACTTATTGTTAAAATCTCTATAAAATGTCTGATAATTTGATGTGCATATGTCTAATGATCATTTTTGACCGCCAAATGGCTCATTTTTTTACTTTTTCCTCTATATCTCCGAAACCGCTGGACCTACCTTCATGAAAGTTGTATCGATTCTTCATCTTGTCAATACAAATAAAATGTTTTTTGAATTATTGAAATCGGACGCTCCGTTCTCTTAAAAACTGAGTTACCGTTTTCGGAACTTTTTGCCCCGTATCTTCGGAACGGCTTGACCTGCCTTTGCCAAAAACTAATCAGCACGTCTCCTTATCAATACGGATCGAATGTTTTTTGAATTATTCAAATCGGTTGATTCTTGTTCCCGAAATCGTCGACGAAAATTTGTATCCGCACATACATACACACACATACATACATACATACATACACACACACACACACACACACACACATACATCCATTTTTTCTAAGGTATGCCAAAATGTTCAGAAACCTCTGAAACGTAAAGATATATAAAAATTTTCATTTTCGATTTTTTTGCGATTACTATAACTTGCCCTACGGGAAGTTAAATATATAGATAAGTTATCAAAAAAAGACTCATTAATAAAATGACATCAAGAGGATATTTAATTTTTGGAGCAATTTTCTTATTACTATTAGCAATCGCGCACGATTTCTAACAGTATATAAAATTTTCAAATAATCTTATATATATACATATATATATATTTATATATATATATATATATATATATATTGATTGTTTCTCTTCCGAACAGTAAATCCAATAATAAAAAACAATTTGTTTTTTGAAGATGTCTAATAATTTAATTTTTTAATTTAATAATTTTTTAAACCTAATTAAAAACGATTAATCCTTTAATAATTTTTGTGTATATATATACATGTATATATGTAGTAATATATGCACATCTATACATGTGCTTATATGTATGTTTTTGTATATACGCTATATACATGTACTTGCGTATATGTTCGTGTATATAATTGTATGTACATGAATATATGGACATATGCAAATGTATGTATGTATATGTAGGTGTGCATATGTATGTGCATGTATATGTACATAATAAAATTTCTCAACATTTACTGAAGCAATACATTCCCTTTTTTCATAAATTACCAATAAGAGCCATAAAAAATTATTTTTGCCTAAATTCCGTACATATCCCTTACATCTGGCCGACAGAACTCCATATCAGTGTGTTAAAGTCTTGTGAAGTCAAAACATTTACAAATATCCTCGAAAAAATCGAGTGTTTCTAACAAAAAATATTAGTGATATGGATATATAAATTATTACAGGTAAATAATTTTTGCTTCTCAATTTTATATATAAAACCTTTTTTAGTTAATTTTTATTACTCTTTACACTGGTACATAATCCATTCCTTTATAATTTTTCTAAATAATCTGTAATAACCATCATTAAATAATGTTAATTAATAGTTTTAAAAAACATTGTCTTTGACAGATAAACCTGATGATGGAACGTATCTAGTTCCGAAACGTCGTTATTAAACATCTTCAAAAAACAAATTGTTTTTATTATTAGATTTACTGTTCAGAAAAGAAACAATCAATATATTGAAAAAGTCTAGGACTTATCTATTGAATATATACATGTATATATATATATATATATATATATATATATATATATAATTTTTTTGACGTTGAGATATATTTGATATGAAACAATTATAATTATTAATTCTTTATTTATACATTTCGACACTTAGCATGTGTCATCATGAAGTAAATCAAAACAAAAGCCTCGACATAAAATTTGAATATTTTTATTTAAAAAAAATTTAAATAACAATAAACAACTGTCAGTTTAATTTTGATAATGGACTAAGCATCATTGTAATGTTAAAATATTCATTATATTCATTTTGTTTTTTTTAAATAAAGTTTATGTTTCTGTATTTATTATTACTTCAATTTTTTCCTTTTTTTATAATATGATGTATTAATATTATTTTAATTTTGTTAGTTTGATTTTATTTGATTCTGATTGATTTTAGATTGATTTAATGATGATACATATCAAGTGTCGAAATGTTTGTTGAACGATATTTGAAAATTAATTACCATTTTTGATTAGACGAATTGGCTACTAATTATATATTTATTATAAATATAAATATAATAATAATTATCAAATGGTATATTATTATTATAATAATAATTTAAAATATATATTTCTAGTATTAAGTGCTATTAGATATGATTTTTAGAAGCATTAAGATTCTTCATTATTTATCTTTCGTTCCTACAAGTTTTCAATTGTATTGATAAATAAATACGTAAATAAATAAAAATAACTCGTTTAAAAAAAACTGTGACGCACTCTAAATAATACGCACAAAAGAATTTTGATTAAATCATTTATTTCTAAACAAATTCTGTTAAAATTTTGTAGAGTAGCAAACTTCAACATAAACGTTCAAGGATGTTTCAACAAATATATACTTTTGCTAGGCCTTTTCTAATGAAATAAAGGTTAGGTCACCGACCTTTCTATGCCTTCCTTTAAAGACCACAGCGAAGGCTCCATGTCCTATTAAATCCTTGCTGTTATACTCGAAATCACCCACAATTTCCATTATTAACAAATGATCTAAAAACTACTACAAAACTACAAGAAAGAAGTCGATCACTTTTGATTAGTAAGCCAAAGATCAATAACGCAGATTTTAGGCAAATAAATTTCTCCTATACGCTACATGATGAAAGATTTTAATTGCACATAGATTTAATGTATATACATTGCACTTATAATTATATCACTAGAAACGAATCATGTTCTTAAAAATATTGTTGTTCACGAAAGTTTGTATAATCTAAAACGTCAAATTTAACACAAAGCAAGTCTTGTAATGTTTGCATTTGCTAGACACAGTGTTGCCAGGAAGGCAATATGAGATAAGCGATAGAAGGGATAAAATCACGGAGAACCAATTTGACAAAAGACAATAAACATATTTACAATGATGTTTAGTTTGAAATAATAAATAAATAATATTTATTTCTTCATATTGCTTTCTTCCTTGCATTTGATGAATAATTCTATGCAAATATTTTCAACACTATTTTATTGTTATACTAACATATGTTATGAGTTTCACATTATCAAAATAATTATATCTAACAAAGATTTTGATAAATAAATAAACAGCAAAATTATTGTATTGCTTTTTCAGATCATTTTATGTACAACTTTCTTAGACATGACTAAAACTTATATAAGTTCTACTAGCAGTCTTAGCTTTGTGTTTTTATTGCTATGATTTCTTTGTGATTGATATTATAAATAGCAATAAAAATGATACAATTTTATAAGCTGTTATTATAAGGTTAAAATATAACTAATAATATTTAATAAAGAAAAGAAATGTATTTAAATCACTCCAGCGAGCAATTTTCTGATTAAAGCTCATAGGCCAACACAACGTGTGTTCAGTTTTCTCATACCTGGATAACTGATCTTAGTATTTCATTCAGATGATCCTCAATCTTTCATATATGAGTACTGTTTCTGTCTTTAATTACTTCATGTACATAAGATATTTTTAAGTCATTATAGAATGTAAAATTGGATACGTACCAAGATGCATTTGTAGTATATTACTAGAAATCTTTCATTGTATTAAATTCTGATATCATTTTTCAAAATGCTATTTGAAAACATAGTCCTTTACTTTGAATAATGAGCAATTATTAAAACCTCACAATTTTCTTACACCTATCTTAGTATAACATCTGTGATATTTATTAAATTTTGAATATATATTACAACATTCCAGAAAAACTGTTTTCGTTTAAACAATATAGAACTATGTTAAATGTCTGCTTTCATAAATATACAGCTTTCTGCATAATCAAATTATTCATTAGTTTGCAAATGTAATGAAGCTATATTATTTATGTATATTATTGACTTAAATATCAATTGCTTTTTACATAAAGTCATGTAACAAATCAAAATGTTAAAACCTATCGCATATAGTAGGAATCACAAAATCCAATATAAAAATAAATACTTGTTTGTATTTTTCTATGTTAACATATGTGTAGTAATACATTTAAACTATAAATTATAATTGAGGAAGAACACTTCGGACAGCAGCTGTATCTGCTAATGAAGCAATAGGTTGATTTGAGACTTTGGCGGGGTTAGTTGCACATCCTACACAAGTATGTAAAGTTTCATGGATAAAGATATCGCAATCTACACAAAAGTTTTTGCAGCATCGGCCACATTGATATACCTACAAAATATAAAATAAATGTAATTTCAATCATATGTGACTATTCTAAATGCTAAAAACTATGTTTTTCTTATACTTACATTTTTATCTGCTTCAATAAAGCATTTTTGACAACCAAAACAATTTGTTGATTGTCCCTCAAATTTAACTTCATTAAATGATGCTACTGGAAATAAATGATGATAACTCCTTGCTAAATGTGGAGCAGCAACCAGTGTTAAGCCACAAGCCAAGCATTCGACTGGTAACTCACAATACTTACTAGCACACTGAGGGCAAAAATAACCTCCAACAGATAATTTACACCTGGTATCATCTGGACTGTCTATGTGACTGTAAAAAATCTACATCTTAATTTTCATTATGAGTATGGTATATATAACTCTTTAAAGCTTTTTTTTAATATTCTCAGAACTCAACAAATATCTTACCACAAGCACATTGTTAAAGGTGGATCCTTCGAATCTTGATCCCCCTGAATTCCATGTGGAAAACCCATTCTGATTAAAGAGCTTTCTAACCCAGAGGCTGCTGGAGGGGGGAGTACATGTGCTAACAATTGATCTCTGTAATATTGAAAACCGAAATATTAGAAGAAACAAGATATTGCTAATGTCTCCATTAACAATAATCTAAATGTGTTATATTTAGAAATGTACATATATTTATTTTATAATATTGAAATATATATTTAATTATATTTATAATATTAAAGTTATGATTCAAATAGCAACCAGACACCAAAAGTAGCACCAAAGTAGCTACTTTCACAAATTATTTAGAGTATTGAATGAATAAATAAGATAAAGTTTGAACTGCATAAATAAATTTATGGCATTTATAAAAACGAAAAATTTAAGTAAGTGTATGCAGAATGTTTTATTAAATATTTTTTTATTCAAAATATTACCATCGTAAAGCCACAAAAAAATATTAACACGTACAAACATAAACAAAAAAAATTTATACAAACTTGAAATGAGAATCATCCAGGATGGCACCATAAACCCCATTTGTTTGCTGTGTGAGAAAACGACATGCATGTACTTCAGCAGCTAAACTTATTACCGAGCAACGAATGCCTTCTTTCTTAAGTTCCTGTTATATTTTCAATGTTAATACTTCGTTTTCTATTTCCTCTATATAATAATAGTACTAAAATATCTTACTTCTATTGTTTTTGAGATATCATTCGGATCACAAGTGGTTAAACTTCCCATAATTATCAATATTTCTCTACTTGCATGGGTAGGTAACATTTTTAAAGACTTCATTGCTAATTCTAAACCATTTTGTAAAGAAGGCTCTCCAGAAATGTTTACTTTTCCTAAACTTAAAATAAAAAACAATATTGAAAACACTAATATACTTTGCAGTAGCATTTGTTATAAATTAACCTTTGCATGGCTTTAAGATGTACTTTAGAATTTCCAGCTAATTCGCTTATTTTTTCTGCTCGTTTATTTTTCATTGCTATTAAGCCTAAGTGGCTGATAGGGTTCTGATCAAAAAACTCTTCAATAAATATTTCAAGAAGCTAAAACATAAAAATATAAATGTAGGAAACATTGCATATCATATACAAAAAATTAATTATTTTTACTAATGGACAAATGTTTCATGGTAAGAAAACAAAGAACAGAAGTTAAAATTCAAAATTAGTGATTTTGCAACCATTAATTCTACTAATTTAGAAGATATATAAATTAAATGTTAAAATATTCTTCTGGGAACACTCTCATTTACTCCTCTGGGATTTTGATGAAACTTTACATGATGGTATAGTTGGTAGTTAAAACAATCCCCTTGAAATATAATAGGCCTTAAATATAATAAAACCCAGAAAAGTAAACCTGAAGATTCCCTGGTAAGTCAAAACCTATCAAAATAGCTATACTTTTAATGTGCAAAGTAGTCTTGTTGGTTTAAGATCCTGTATATTCATTGAATCTGAACAATCAATTATAATATATAAATGTCTCATCATTCCCAATCTTGAATGGCCAACTCGTGCTGCCTGTCGCTGCCTTTTTGCTTTCTGTATGATGTCTGCAATAGATCCTTCCACCAAACCATCATCATCTTCTTTAATTGCCTCCCTTAAAAAAATATAAATGTAACTCCAGTCTTTATCTGTATTGAATATGCAGTAGCAATAAAATGCTTACCAAGTCTTTTCATATCCAGACTCCCACCGATATTCTTTTGGATCTTCTTCATCAGCCATTCTTGAGCAATGAATTTATATGGCACACTAATAGTAAGCTTACAATTTGTACCTAAATTTCTATATTAGTGTTCCAGTCAATATTATCATAGATACGAACTTATTATATATTTTCTAGCCCAAATATTCTAAAATTATATTATATACACAGAAGACATTCAAAATACTGCATTTTGTTCATTTGACACCGGTTTGACAGTTCTTCCGTTGTACAAAAGTTAAATAAAAAATACCTCCATAGATAAAAGAAGAGTATATATATGGATACTTCCATAGATTTTTTTTCAAAATGGCCTAGTAAGGTAGTGGCGCTAGTGCTCGAATAAAAATTAATGAAACTTCTTCGGTATCCTTTCTTCATTGTTTTGTCTTACTATGCGAACCTTGAAAATAACGGTTTGTCTTCTACTTGTCCAATCAAAGAATGCGTTTTTTGACATTTAAATTGAATGAAACATACAAATTGTTATTGTTGCAATAAATGAAATACGAGCGCATTTTTAAGAGATATGAGTAATCGAATCATTGTAACATGTAACACAGCTGATTCAAGTTTTTTGTTTCCATATAAATTATTCAAAAACTTCATACACACACTAACAATATAAGAGCAAGAGCACAAGTGTTCACTGTAAGTAAATTTCTCTTGTTATGATATAGTAATAATTATAATTAAACATGGTAAAAAGTGTTATTTGCTTTAGATGTTATCATTATTTTAATAATACTATTAATCTCTAGGATAGCAGAGATACAATGGCATCGGGTGGCCATAATATAGTATTTTATGATACCAGCAATTATAAACCTCTATGTGAATATGGAAGTTTCACAGAACCCGTTCATTCTATTGATTGGAGTTATGACTCCAAATATTTGCTAGTGGTTCCTTCCACAGGATGTTGTGAAATTGTGAGACCATATTTCTCAGAAGCCAAGGTTTTACAAAGTATCAAAATTCATGGAGTAAAATCTGCCGTGTTTTTCAAAAATACTCACAGATTTATAGGCATGGGCTTCGGTAATGGCGATGTGCAAATATGGGATACAAAAAAGCAAGAGGTCAGCAAAACAATGGTTTCAACTCACGCCAATGTCAATTGTATTGATATTTCATTCAATGACAATTATATGAGTGTTGGTTGTGAAGATGGTCATATTAATTTATATGGGTTAACAACCAACAAGAGGATGCAGTCTCTAACCATAAACTCAACAAGCTGGTATATATACATTTAATACGTTTATAATATGCTATTTCATATCCTATCATATCAAGCACAAATATATATCATTTTTAATTTCTTCTCGTATTTAATTTGATATTGAATATTTGTTTTTATTTTTAGGCCTATAACATCACTAAAATATAGTAGTAGAGAACATGGAATGTTTGGTGCAACAAATGATCATGGTTTGTAGCCATCTGGGACGTAGTAAAGCGTAAAAATCATTTATTTATTGCCAAAAATCATTCATCTATTGCATCTGGCATTGCTTTATCACCCATTAATACCAATTTTTTTGTTTCTGTTGGCTATGATCATTTAATTTGTATGTGTGATTTACGGACCAAGCAATCTGTTTGCAATCGTGAGTCACCATATGCTTTAACATCGGTTGACATGTCAAGTGATGGAATAATGATGATGTGTGGTCATAGGAAAGGAGGAATATTGATTTATGATTTACGGAATAATAAAGAACCTTTACTGAATTTATCAGAGCATACTGGAGTCGTATCATCAGTAGCATTTCAACATGCTGTAAGAGATAATAATAAAAGAAAAAGGCCATGAAACTAGCATAGAACAAAATTGTCATCGGACAATATAAGCATTGAAAAAGTCAGTACATCTGATGAACAACAAGATGATAGTTTTCTCAATCTTTTGGATGATATGAAAGAAAATACTTATGTATCTCCGAACATTTTACAAACTCCAG
>NW_020537324.1:54403230-54439036 GCF_003426905.1 Ctenocephalides felis
ACTTCTCCATTGCGTAGGTCAGGTTAGTATCATTCTGGTTTTTGTAAGAGTACTACTATAAAAGCTATACTTTCAACTATTACTTTAATTCTATTCATATTCATTCTATGTTGATGGTTTAAGATGTTTTAAATCCATTTTTATAAAATTATTTTACTATGAAGATGTACTATTATAAAATTTTCCAGGAACAAGCTCTCCAATATTGAGCGCTTTACCAAAGATGTCAGCCCTGGGTAGCCCAGACTGGACAATAATAATCCCACCGCGTTTTCGGCATGGGTCCTAGGGCCATTACTCTGCCAGAAACTATGCAGGCTGCTGCACAATGTACTCCTAGTATCCTGGACATTGCAACCAAGAACCAATAACATTCCTTGCACCCAGAATTACCAGAAGAGACTTTATTGGAGGTTTGCTATACAGTTATTTTACTTTGTGTTAACATATAAATTTTACAGACAAATCCAAATTACAATGTAAAATAGTGAATATTCTAGTGATCAAATGCAAGAGAACATTTGTTTCATTGTATTCATAAATCTATTTGCAATATTTCATGATTTTATACATATACAAACATTGAATTTTTATTTATATGTACCCGAAAACTTTGTTTTATTAACTAGTCTGAATTTTATTTTATTACAGAGGGAACACAATGAGACTCTTGCCAATTGAACTTTGTCTTGGCACTAAGCGATTGTGTATTAGAACTCGCTGCTACTCGTGGAGCACCGTTATCATCGCTATTGGAGCCGTCTCATGTCTCTGGGAGTAATCGGTCACAGCCCGCTGGGGGCAATCGCACTGCCATTGAGGCTCGGCGTTGGGTTGTCGACGAGGCTGGCACTGTCGGCAATTCACAACGGGCGGAACAGCTGGTGCTTTTAATAAGAGCGTTACATCTGCTAAGTTCTGGACTCAACTTGGCTACAAAGCAGTTGAAAGACGGTCAGTTACAACCGTCTGCTACTGTTAAAAACGGTGGGTTGCTATTTATAAACTCATTTCAGTATTTCGACTGAAACTTATACAAGCTTCAATGTATTTTGACTGAAACTTACACAAGCTTCTACGTATTTCGGATAGAGTGTAAAAAATGTTATTGTTTTATTATAAATTTAGTCATCACTTATAAGTTTATCACTAATAATATGTTATCTGTAAAAAATAGTAACATAATGCCTAAATGCGATTTAAAAACCAAATATATTTTAGCAACGTTTGCTTGGACATTGTTATTAAGCAATATCGATTAAACTTGCTTAACCTCAACCACAATTGTGGTTTAGTTTATAGTATTTAATTTACATTCATAAAGAAGCAGTGCCACATTTTTATTAGTAAAATTTATTTTTACATGAATAAAATATATTTTTCAGTTTTATCTGTGATGAACAATAAGTATAAATCTACACTAGCTGAGTCTAAAAGGCTGAATAACAGTGGTTTATTACAAAAAGCTTCAACAACCAACATTACAGCTGATAAGATTCTCTACAATCATGCTATTGAAATGGTATGTATTTCGTAACTAAATATTGATAAATATTCATTATATTATACTATTTTTTTTTCATTCTAGTGTCAGTCAGCCGCTTTAGATGAACTTTTTGGAAACCCAGAAGAGTGCTTCCAGCGTTATCAAACAGCTCAAATTTTACTGCATAGTCTCTCACAACATGTTAGTCATCAGCAAGACCGAATTCTGTTGACAAAATGTAAGAAAGACTTTACAAATAATTTTTATTGTAAGTTCTAATTAAACATTTCATTTTAGATAAAGATGCGGTTGAAAAACGTTTATACATTCTACAACAAAAAGGGTACATTTATGCAACTGAAGATCTCACATAAATATTTAAGTTGTAAAAATAAGGCTTACTAGAATTCAATTTAATTTATATTTATTTTACCGATTTTACAAATTATTTTTAGTATCTTTATATTATTAGTTTTTGTTTTTGTTTATTTTTTATTGATATATTGAAATTTTATATGCAACTATACTTCTGTGTATATACAGATATTATATAAAGCACGTTTTAGGTTTGTTTCGAACATGAATATTCTTGTAATAGAATAATATTAAAAGTAACTGTATATTAGAAAGTATTCTAAAAAGTAAAATACCTAAAATATTGCAATCACAGTAATAAGTATTAGTTGATGTGAATTTTATTACGACAGAAGATTCAATTTTATTAAAGTGATAATTTCATATAATACAAAAAGCTGATTTATTTCTGTGATTTAGGGATATATTTTTAACATTGAATTTGAAAAAGCACCATTGGGCATAAATATATTCCAGAATGCTTTTGTAGAGAGTAGTGCAACAATATAGATTATTAACCAATGTTAATCTATAAATTAATTTATAATTCACTTCTAAATATTCAATATGATGTTCAACTTTTGATAATTTAATTTAATTTTATAAATATTTCGATTTAATAACTGATTTTGTTTCATAGATCATTAAGAATATAAATATGATATTATATTTAATTTTGTGGAGAAAGTTTAGCATGACTAGTTCATTAAAGTGTACTTTGTGAACTCCTTTCCTTTATTAATTGGATGAAATGTCCTGAATATGTTAGGTATATAGTGATTTTAATATATATTGAATGTAAAATGTAATTAATATTTTATGACATTTGAAGTATAAACAGATAATTATTTGACCAGATAATAGTTTGAAACATATTAAATAACAGAATATTTATCTGTGGATTTATCCATTGTTTCAAATTGAATGTGATTATATTTGTATGCATTGGAAACATGTGTTTTAATTATACCAAATACTTAGACAGAATTGTATTGGTGAAAAATAAAATATTATATAATAATAAAGCGCACATGTATTGCATTTCATTAACTTTTCTATTGATTAGCATATATATTAATATGAATTTGATTTCAAATAAGAGCGGCAAATAATGTGATGTCAAATTGATGCAGTCAGGCAATACAGTCATTCATATGTGAAGGTGCGGCCATGTTGCTATTTCATCTCCGATGGCATATAAGAAAACAGTAATGTTTTGTGGGTTATTTTTATAATAACAATTAACTTTAAAAAATTAGTAAACATAATGCCCAAATGCGATTTAAAAACCAGATATATTCCAGCAACGTTTGCTTGGACATTGTTATTAGGCACTACATTCCTATTCTTTTATTATCCGTAAGTCAAAACTGTGTTAATTCTCAAATGTATACGTACAACCGTTGAAGTGTTTCTCAATTCCCTCTTTATTAATAGAAACATTGTGTTTATTTTAATCATGTATATTTTCTTTATATTGATTTCAACTTTCTTTGAATATTTCTTATTTGTGTTGACATAGTGCAAAGTTATCATGTTATTTAATGTCGATTGTTAAGAAGTGAAGTAATAAATGTGTGATAGATGAAGATAAATAATTGTGTCAAAAATTATTTTTAGATGCCAATATTATATTTTTCGACATCCATGGGTTCCAGCATATCAAGGAGTAATAACATTTTTCGTCATAGCAAATTTTACATTAGCTACATTTATGGATCCTGGTGTAATACCAAAAGGTATATAATAAAAATAAGATTTACATTATACAACATTGATGTTTACAATATTATTAAAATAGTGCAATTTTAAAAATTGATGATTGAAAAAGTGCATTTTGAAAGTTGTATTCATAATTAGCTATTATTGATATTATGCATATTGAAAATAGATTTCTTAACTTTTGGATTTTGAAATTTTAATTACCTTATACAGAATAAAAAGTTTGTGTTGTGAAATTTCAGCGCCCCCGGATGAGGGATCGAGAGGATGATTTTAGAGCTCCTTTATATAAAAATGTAGAAATAAATGGGATAACTGTGCGAATGAAGTGGTGTGTTACTTGTAAATTTTATAGACCCCCTCGTTGTTCACATTGCTCTGTTTGCAATCATTGTATAGAGGTAATTTAAATGTACTTTTATTATAATCATTATCATATGATTTTTGCTAAATAATTGATTATATTTCCAGACTTTTGATCATCATTGCCCTTGGGTAAATAATTGTATAGGACGAAGAAATTATAGATTTTTCTTCTTTTTCTTGATATCACTGTCAATACATATGCTAAGCATATTCTCATTATGTTTGCTATATATTTTACACAATAAGGAAAGACTTACGCAAGTGGAACCTATTGTAGCGTATCCTTTTTAAAACTAATCAATCACACATTATATTTAATTTATTTTCTTATAAGTTTTAATATATTTTCAAATTTAGTATATAGTAAATGATTTGCTTCCTATAGAAACATATCTCACTATATGTATAATATTTATTACAAGTGTAAGTAATATATTCTTGATTTTTTTTTGGGGATGATTTAATTTCTACAATAAATATCTCTCTCCTTTCAAGTGAAAGATACATGCATTTTTTGTGACACAATAACATTTTACATCATATGATTAATTTTTAATGCTAAAAAGCCTATTTTTTACTATTATTAATACAACAATTCATTAGTTTATCACAAATAATGGACAGCCAATATATTGTTTCTTAACCAATCTTTGTTTAGTATGGTTTTGATGGGCCTAGTTACATTACTAGCCATTCCTGTCTTTGGTTTGTCAGGATTCCACATGGTTTTAGTTAGTCGTGGTAGAACTACAAATGAACAAGTGACGGGAAAGTTCAAAGGAGGCTATAATCCATTTAGTAGAGGCTGTTGGAACAATTGTTGTTATACACAATTTGGGCCTCAATATCCCAGGTATTTGTTATATCTATTTAATACAGCTTTTTTCTTTGAGTCTTAAATTCTTCATATTTTTTATACATATCAATAAAATAATAAATAATATAGACTTTAGTTCAGATTGAAAATTGCAATTTTTTAAAGCATTTCTTATCAGAAATTTAATTTTCAAAATATTTATTAGTCTGATGAAGCCACAAAAATACATATCAAAACGAGCGGCGCAGCTGGCTGCTAGTGGCGTAGGTAGCGGCGGTCCTGGTTCGGGAGTCGCCACCATTCAGCATCGTGAGGATGATGCGCAGGTAAAGACTTTGACGTATCTGGATAACAACGGTTCTAATCGGACTCAACATACACATTACAATAAGGTGAGTAGTTTTAGAATTCACTGCATGACAGTAGAAAATGTAGAAGTTTTTACAAATCTACACTTGAAAATATTATTTAATGAAAAATAAATCCACAAAATTTATGCATAATGTGCATAACAATCTTAATTTTGAAATTGGATTTTTCATTTATATGTTGATGTTTTTACAAAATATTTTGAATATATTTTAAATTAAACCTTGCTTTAAATATTATAGTTTGTATGTTCTGTTCCTGATTATAATTTATAAATTCAAATTGATAATTTATATTCAATAATATGCATGAAGTTTATAGTTGGACAATGAGTTTTATTGTACATAATATGTGATATAGTTAGTGCTTAATTTTCTGTATTACATGCTTTGAAGTAATGTCTATTTATTTGTTGCATATTTGTAAAGGCTGATAAAATAGCAAAATATTGTTTAAAGTTTAGGTAATCATAACCTTAATCCTAATAAGTTCCTATTCCATGGCTTTCCAGGCGGACAAGGTTTGTTTAGAATAAATTGAATATAAATTGATATACTTTATTATGCGATTATTATGCATAATAATTTACTCCTCAGTATGGTATGAAATGTTTTAATACGACTCCGTTTTTCGGTATTTCTTGTGTTATGTTTCGTTATCTCTTGTTTTCAAAAAGTGCATATCGAACAAAACAACAAGCTAAGTCAAGTATTCCATATTCCATTCTTAATTTGAGGCAAATACAATGGAGGTACTAAATGATGCTGTAGAAATATGAATGTTCACATTGTTAAGGATAAATTTGAAGATGTTATTATCAAGTTACTTGCAATCACATGAAACTACTTCTTTTCTTTTAATTAATGATGTAAAATATCTAACATTCTTAATACTTTCTTTATTGTGCTGGGGAGTATGTTGCATAATATTGTAAAAGTGATTGCGTGAATATTAACTATTTTTAATCAGTTAGTGATAATTTAAAAGTGAAGAAAAGATATGATTTTGCAATATTGAATATAAAATGTTAATATAGGAATATCATTGTCAACTTTTGAAAATTAATTACATATATATTATAAGGTTTGTAAATTCGGATATATCACCAGGTAAAACTATTAAGAAATCAAAACTATTGACTTGCACCTTCTACTTCGAGACAACCACTAGTTCAATAAACTGTAGTACTTACAATAAGAAAATTGCATTAATTTTATGAGCATCATGGTTATATACTAGCGGTTAGAACCAAGCTCTTTATGGTCGAAATTTACATATATTTACATAATTTAAAAATTGGGCATGTGCTTATAGATGAGTTGATTGTACGTCTTCTCTAATATTTTTGAAGTGGAAGAAATATTCGAGGATTAATAAAAATGTCTTCTCTCCTTGAATTTTTTAACAAAATTTGGAAACTTATTGATATAAATTTTCTTGAACCTTCTACAAAATAAATTTTTAAAATATCTAAAATATTTCTTGAAGTTAAAGGTCAGATGGCAAATCTAAGTTCTAAATAGGTCTTTCAGATGATAAACTTAATAGAGACTCTGTAAAGTAATGTATTCTTCTGATGTTCTTTTAATGTAATTCTTACAATAAAATCATGAACAAATAATTGGAACTTTCGAGTAGATAACATTTTATATTGGAAATTAGTATTAATGTTCTTTATTTTTGACCTATCGAAATATTTGAAAGAAAGAAGTGGCCTGATGGACCTGTAAAAACTTGCAACGGCCGGATTTTTTCGACATGCGAATAAAATTTTAGCCATTATCCACGCCGCTAAATGATGTCTTGAAACATTTTTTTTCATTATTTTATTTAGCAATATATATAGTATAACAGATTATGGATTGCTATTGAACTATTGGAAACATGTAGACAAATAGTTTCTTAACTACTTCAGATATTTTTACTTGGTGTTAATAAAAGGATTAGCAAACCCAAAAATATGTAAATATAGATATTAAAATGTGTACGAGGTGCGTTAAAAATATGGTTACAGCAGGTTGCACAAAACTGTACACACATGTTGCATGGCAAAGGCATAAAATCGATAATCGAAATTTTGTTGAAGCTTGATACCATATTTTGTTCTTGCTTTGTATTATAATAATGATAAACATCATCGACTTGGACATAAAAACTGCCAAATTTTATTGCAAATTTTAAATAAATTCTGGTTTACAAGATTTCAAGCTTAATTATTTTCTGTATCATTGGTATTCCTATAAACAGCTTCTTATTGTAATACGAAAGACCACGAGTTTTGAGAAGTTTTGATCTTAGTTAATTATTTAATTAAGTCTAATTATGCTTATAAGAAACTTCAGTAATTCTTGTTCCTCATATTTGTGTAACAACCGTGTTCAATATATTACGGTAAATAACCTCATGCTATTCTTAATAAAATGTAATACTTTTCTCGACAATAAACATTAAACTTAAAATTAAATTTTAAATTTTTAAAATAGTAGAAATTTATTTATAATTGATATTTTTATTTATAATATTGTAGTCGCGCGATTGCAATAACTAAACATTCGAAACCGTTCGAGATAATTGACGCATTTAAGTTTATCATAATTACGCATTGTTGAAAATTCTTGTACAGCTGTACCGTCATTAAAAAATTTGGAATCAAAAATATTTGGAATTTCGATTTTTCTACTTCCGCAGAAGATTTGATTAACATTAAGCTTTCGCGGCGGATGTTTAATTTTTTTTCGTTATTTATTGTTTGTTGAATACAATTAGACACGAGCGACTGGCTTGGTTCGGGAATTTCACTTATCAACATTAAAATATGTTTAACGAAATGCAATAAATCTCAAAAACCGTGGTCGATCGTCATATCTTATGATTTTGTTATTGGAACATAAAATGGTCAGACTACAGGATCTGGCAGTTGGCAGGATGTCAATGTGTGCGGCATTTTCATCCCTTATCTGGGGTACGTTGCGTCAGGAGAGTCGATCGAGTCCAGCCAGTCTGACGATTCATTCTATACCTGAGTTCAAGAATATACTACAAAATATATTGAAAACTAATTTCCAAGCTACATTATTACAAGATGTCTTCACGAGGAAAATTTGTACTTCGAAGATACGCATATTTAGCATATGTATTATAATTATCATTTATGAAACAGGGTCCTTGCGTTATGTATATAGATTCGTCTAGATAAACGTCACCTTGGGTATATGAATTCGCTATAAAGCCATCTAAAAACATCCATGATGTACCCAATAACTAACGAGGTCGTATCTGATGTGTCAAATCATTTTTACCAGCCAAGAGATCCTTACTCCTATCCATTTACAAGTCCAATGATCCTGCATATATCAGTTGAGTGCATGTGTATTTAATTATATGAAATTTAATGAATCGATCTGTTTTTAAGCTTTTAAATAGCCAATAACTTTTTTCTTACTATGAATGTGTAGATGAAGGAAACAGGACTGGTATATATATATAAGATTTAGATCTTCTTGTTCCACGTTGAGACATATCTTGAATGTTAATGTTTGCAGCCAATCGTTGGATAAAAGAACAATAAATAATGAACTATTTATTTATACGTTTCACCACAGTATGTGTCATTATTAAGCTTTTTTTTTTCATATATACAGTATCTAAAAGAATTTTTACAAAGTTAGCGCTAGGTTTTGTGCTCGTTCATACAAAAACTTTAACGCTGTACACTATAAACTTGTTTAACGCTGGTTTAACTTCAAAATTTTACTTAATTATTATGTATTATTTTCAATTTTGTTAGTTTAAATTTTGTGATTGTTTTCCCTGGTGTAGTATGTATCAATTTTTTTACTTGTTTAATTATTTTATATTAATATATTTAAATTTAATCTTTGTAAAAATTCTTTTAGATACTGTATAAATTTTAAAAAAATTGCTGAATGATGACACCATACCATGTCGAAACGTATAAATAAATAGTTCATTATTTATTGTTCTTTTATTCGCCGAGTGGCTGCAAACATTAACATTCAATTTATATATATATATATATATATATATATATATATATAATTTGTACATTTGTATATATTTTATACTGCATGTTGATTTTTTTTTGTGGTAATTATTTTTGAAATAATATAACGAATATTAGCTGTAATTCTATTTATCATTTAACCTATTTTATCCTATTTCCTACAAAAATATTCGTCACTATAAATTTTATTACAAATGCAAATTTAAAATTATTTTTAAGCGCAAAATTAGTTTCTATCCGAGTAAAATTGATTTTTTTGTCTCAATTGACTTATTATGAAAGTTGTAGATTAATAACTTATTAGATTAAGAACTTTGTCATTATGAATTATATTTTCGTTAGTTATTAATATTTCTTATTTGTTGAATATTTATATGTACATTTTTAAGATGGGTTTTTGTATTTGTCCTTTTCTAATTTCTAAATATTAATTTTGCTTCAAATTATAATTTTCGTAGTTGTCGCCTGGTCGTGACAATTCGGACACAGATATGGAACCTCCAATGCAATCTGTTGGACAGGATTGCGAAGCTACTCCTCCATTGTTACGGCACCATCATCCAGGTGGTGGGAGCAGGCAACCTTTAGCTCAGAATAATTATTATAGTTCTGGACCTGGAGATGGCCAAAACACTAGACAGATGCAACAGGCAAGACAATATGCGCCGCCAGCTGTTGTTCGACACAGTCCTCATGCCCGAAGGTCTGTTATTTTCTTATATTTAGGAGCAATAATAATGCACAGTTCATACAGTAAAATAATCCAGAGAAAGGAAAAATTTTACAATTTGCTTTTGGTGGACATTTTGAATATACATAATTTTGTATATCCAGATAGTTTGCATAATATGATTTTCACTTAAATTTTAGAGTAATATAAACAAATGACTAAATATTTGATAATAAATAAGAAGGATCTTCTGTAAGTCAAAAATTTCAATTTCTCAGCAAGGATGTTTCTTAAAGAACTTTTATATTGCACAATGTAGATCAGCTGATGGCGGCCGAGCTTACCCAACAGATGTGACTTCACCTTCAGAGCAGCAAAGAGAAACTGTCTCTTCAACCCAACAAAGAATGCGAGCACTTGGTGTTGCAACGCCATTAACATTATCAAGTCCAATGAGGAGGTGAAAAATATTTTATTACTATTATAATTTCTTAATACATATAAAGAAGTGGTATTTTGACCTGAATGGAATACTGATAAATAAGAAGATTCATATCTACTAAGAGCTTCTTTCATAAAATTCTATTTTATTGACATTGGCATTTTAAACATTGGTATTACAGTATATAATTTGATTCAATATTATTTTCCATATAAACATTTGAAAATGTTTATAAAAACTTATTCTTAATTTGAATTTATATGTTTGAAATTGTTTTTGTAATTATTTATTGGGTTCTTCTGATTTTCACTCATTTACAATAATTTCAATTTGCCTAAAAATGCACTCGAGAGCTCGAAAATTAAACTTAAACTATGATTTTAAAATAATTATGTTAATTATAGATCAAATCCTGGAACACCAACAACTCCAAGGCGGCCAGATTTTATAGGCGTGGGACAACAGCCAGGGCAAATGGTGATGAGCCAAAATTATCCACATATGCAGCAACAAGCACCTCCATATTATGATTTCCCAAACCATCATCAAACTAATACTGGACAAATTGTAAATCGAAATGGACCTGGTGGTAGCCCACAACGTCGCTTCTTATCTGAAGGAGAATTAGTACGAGCTAATAATGAACTTTCCTATGCTCGCACAAACAATACAACGGACAATATAAGAGAACTAGCTGGTAGTCCACAACGTGGAGTTTATATGTGGAAAGAGGCAACGTCGCCTTCTGGAACTAACATGGCATATCCAGGGCAAGCTCAGCACCATCAACCTCAACATAAAAATCAGTTTGAATATTACAGATCTAATCCCACGAGCCCAGTCCAACAGCAACCTTCTTATCATCCTGCTCTTAGAGGAGGAGTTCCAGTCTTTCCTCCTTCACCACAGGTGAAAAGAAAGCCAGGTGCAAATGGTGGGGCAGGAAACACTAATACCGCTCCAACACCAGGCAGTAGAAGGCCTGTTAGTTTTGTTAGGGCTTTGGAAATGGCAGATTCTATAGAAATGGCAGATAGTGCACCTAGTTCTACTAATAATCAAGCAGCTACTGATAATCGAGCTAGTGTTTATGATATGAATTATGAAATATCAGTATAGGGACAAAGAAGGCACGACACTGTGCTCAAATCATAAGTGCTACTCAATTTTTTGGGGTTTTTCAAAACTGACCTCACTATTGCCATCGAATTATTTAGTGAGGATATCATTATTTTTGTAAATATTATCTTTATTGGTTTTAGTTTATGTTGAAACATATCTATGAAATATGTTCGATATAAATAAGTGTGATTTTTATTATTAAGATGACATACAATTATAAACAGTGTATGAATTTTTTTAAAACATAAATTTTGTGAATATATTTTGTATATATAGAAGTATATTTCGTATAATTAAAAATATTTAAAGATAAAAAATGATAGTGGAAATGAATTAAGTCAAAATAAGTTTGAGTCAAATAAAAAATGTGATTTCTAAATGAGGGATTGTGAATGTAGTTTTACATGTGATGAGAGTGAATAATTTATAACTATGAAAAAGTGATGGCAAGCTGATTTGAAAAAATGTAATTGTAACGAAAGTATTGGATATGGCAACAAATTTTAATCAAGGAAAAACTATTATATAATTAATTTATATACATTAACAGTTATAGTGCAATAAACATATCTATATTGTATTTTTAAGTTGATTAATCATGTGTACATAAATAACCTAAGTCACACTAAAGTTTGAGTGTCTGCTTTATGCATTTATTTATTTTAATAATTTGTTATTTAAAGTTTATAATATTGGTCTATTGTCAGCTGTGTTTTATGTTATACAGCTGTAATAATTTATCTTAATATCAAAATTTATCTTTGGCATTAAGATTAATGAACTCTAGAACGTAATTTCTGATCTATAAATAATGTGTTCATTGATGTTTGCAGATTGATATAATATTTCCAATCAATTAGAATTTTTAAATTTATATAAGCACATGAAATAATTTTAAAGGGGTATAGAAGGGAGTCTAGTCAAGTTTACAAATGGTTTTTGGGGGTTTGATTTTAGTTTATAATTAATACAACACAGTAACCTTTGCAATTGTTATGTATGAGGTCTTAGGATGATATATTCTAAAAAGTTGATATTGTAGAAATTCTGTACATATTTCAATATCCTACATTAACTTGTTTCCCATCTACAGGTATTTTCTACATGATATAAAGAATATTTGGAAAACAAACACAAGTATATATATATATATATATATATATATATATATATATATTTATTTATTTGTATGCAATTATATATAATTTCATCCACATTTAAAAAATGATTGTATTTTTTGTTTATTGCATCTTAAATTAAGTTTGAAATTTAAATGTGAGAAGTTGTAATTTTTCTTTATATATTATATCTTTATGTATATGAATTAAAAATATTTTCATATTATGTATACTCCACAAAAAATATTCTATATTTCTATGTGGTAAAAATAACGAAATTTAAAAATAAAAGATATTGATTGAACACTTGCCTGAAATATTTTAGATTGCCTGGTGTATTTAATTTAGTTTCGTACTATGAATTTTGATTTTTCATACAATGGAGAAATTATTGACTATTTTATATGTAATATAATTTTTTGTTCCATAATGTTATTGAACCTGTATTTGGTTGTATATTTGTTATTATCTATGGTTATTGTCATTTGTAATGGTATTTATAACCTGAAATACCTCATTTCATTAGAGATAATAAGTTTTTAATAATACCCTTTTATTGAATAAGCCCTAGTGAGTGTTAATTGTTTGAGTGCCACTAATTTGAAATAAACAAAATAATTTAATAAATAAATGTTTATATTATACTGTGTAGTTTATTTTCATTTAAAATTGTCGACATGGGGAAAAGATGGATGGAATGTAAAATATTCAAATCATTTTCCTTGTAAGTATTTTAAATACATATTTGTAAATCTATTAAAAATGTATTGTCATATACAACTAGCATAAAAATTTATAACATTTTGTAACAATCCGAAAAACAACAATGATTTATGTATAGATATGAATATATAAGTCTGTACCTATTAGCATTGTCAAACGTTCACTTGACATTTCCTGAAAGTTATGATTTTATTAATTTAAAAACCAAAGGACAAAAAATGTAAAATAAATTACCTTCATAAATATAACAACAGAAAAGTATAATTTTATAGAATAATTAATTCTTTAAAAATTTTTTAAATTATTTAACTAAAGAAACATATATATCTTAACACATATTTATAAGAATTTACTAGCGTCTTTAATATGTTATGGGGGTGACGTAAAATTTTGTATTTCTGTAAATTTAGTAAACAAACTTGAATCCTCAGTCAACAACTGCTTTACACGTTTTTGAGCATTGAAGACGTTATATTTTTTACATTTACAATTGTACAATTGAGTGTTTTCAAGTCTGAAAGAAACATTATCTAGAAGATGTTTTAATTATTATCGCAATTCGAATCGTTTTATCACTATCCAAAAATGCATACAATTCACTAAATAGTAAAAAATGTTTTTCATAATTTAGAAAACTTATCACTGGGTAGTTCTTTAAGAAGATTTTAGCTTTTGTTAAGTCTCTGTGCTTTCATTATAAGACAGATTGCAATTTAAATAGGAAATGAAAAAAAACTATCGAATGGTAGTGTAAAAACAATGTAGAACAATGTTTATTTTGTATAGCGAAGGAATTGCGTTTATGCATCCCAGACTGGGTCTTTTGTCTGGGTATGCCAAACTCAAACCGCCTGGGTATAATACCAACTAAAACATTCGCTTATATCTTGGCCTTGGTCCGACGAAAACATTCGATTTCTATTGATAGGGAGATGTCCTCGTTAGTTTTTGGCAAAGGCAGGTCCAGCCGTTTCGGAGATACGGAGCAAAGAGTGCAGAAAATAGAAATTAAGTTTTTGAGAGAACGGAGCATCCGATTTGAATGATCCAAAAAACATTCAATTTGTAATGACGGTGAGAAGTGGTGATTAGTTTTTGGCAAAGACAAATCAAGCCGTTTTGGAGATACTGAGCTAAATGTGCAAAAAATGGCAGTTTTTGAGAAAACTAAATATCCGATTTGAATGATTCAAAAAACTTTCTGCTTGTGTTGACGAAACGATTGCTCTTGGGAAAAGTAGAAAAAAAAAAATTGCGAGCGGTTAACCGACAGACCGGGACACATATTCAACTACGAGTTTTTTAACCGCAAAAACTTTAATATACGCTATTAGAGCTGGAATAGAATAGATCCTGACTAGACCTGCTTTTGCCAAAAACTAATCAGCACATTTTCCTATCAATAGAAATCGAATGTTTTTTGAACCGTTCAAATCAGTTAATCCGTGCGTCCGAAGACATGGACAAAAAATTTTCTGAGATAAGCCAAAATGTTCAGAAACCTTCAAAACGTGAAGATGTGCAAAAAATTTCATTTTCGATTTTTGGACTTCTCGTAGGGTAAGTTATTGTAATCGTTTAAGCAATTTTAATTAAAATTACTTAAAAAAACAAAAAGGCTGAAAAACTATAAAATATACTTTTCATCAAAACCAAACGTATATGCAAGATAGACCAAAACTCATTGAAGATCACTTTACTTTAATGGTATAATAAATTTTATTACTTATATCCGATGTGTTATGATGTTCAGCATCATTTTCAATATGTTCAAAAGTTAGTAACTGGTCAGCACAAGTTAGTCAATAATTTTTCGATACTAATTTAAAATTCGATACTTTAACTCTAAAAATAATAATAATAATAATGTATTTTCTGCAAAAGCAACTGCATGCTGATTTTATGTATTTTAGGTAATTAATGATAATTCTATTCTTATAAAAATATACAGTATTTACAATGATTAATGTACTATTTCATGCGCATAATGTAGATGTTTACTTGTTAACGGGTAAATTGTTATTGTTTTTGTATTTGATTCGAAATCGAGTTCGGTTGATCACACTTCCCAAACTATAAACATACATACATCGCCCATGATTCATGTATTTGTTTATTGCAAACATTGAAGAAGTATTTCATAATAATACTCTTAATTCTGATGTTAAACAGTACGTTTTTACTGTTTTTATGAGGTTTAAAATTTATCCCCAATTATTTTAACTAATTATTTTAAATTATTCATTACCATTGTTTGGAATAATGCATGTGCAAAATTTAAATATCACTTGTTGACAAATAAAATTTTATTGTCCGTATATAGTGAAGATCAGTTTTTACATTGCTCTTATTGTTAGTTTTCAAATAATTCATACTTAAATTTAAAAAAAATATTTACGTCGCATAGAACAATATAATTTTTTGATTATTATTATTTGACCAGCAAGAGTTTTTTTAAATTATTAATGATACTTTTTAATAAAGTCGCTTATCAGAAGAAACTCAACGGTTGGCCGATTTTAAAAATCGATGAAATTCGATAAGATTGATTTTAATTGTGGCCATACAAACACTGGCGGTGCTCAACGTTCTGGAAGGCCAATTGAGGTGGTTACATCGGAAAATATAAAAAAGTCGACCGAAACGTTTTGGTAAAAAAGTAAAATTGCCTAAGTTAACTGACACCCTAAAGATATCAATAGAACATGTTGGACATATCGTTCACGAATATTTGAATAGGAAAAACCTTTGTGCTAAATGGTTGCCGCGCGAACTCACATTTGTACAAAAGCATAAGGAGTTGATGATTTGTAAGAGTATTTGGAGCTCTTTAATCGAAATAAAATTGAGTTTTTGCATCAATATGTTATCAATGGTTTCACCACTACACTCCGGAGTCGAATAGATAGTTATTCGAGAGGACTAGACACGATGAGGGGAAAAAATGCAAACGACCAACAGGCAAGGTTATGGCGTCAGTTTTTTAGGATTTGCAGAGAATGATCTTCATAAACTATTGTAAGAAAGGCTAGAACATTAACAGTGATTATTAAATAACGTTATTGTAGCATTGGAAGATCATAATCGGATAAATGGCCACATTTGAAGAAGAAAAACAGTGCTGCTCTTTGTGACTTGATGCTCCATCAGCATCAAGTCACAAATCAGTGAAAACAGTGGAAAAAACATTAATTGGGCTCCGAATTGCTTCCCTACTAACGAACATTGCTTCCCCAGCGAACATATCCTGTTCTCAGATCTCAAAATGATGCTCGCTGTGAAGAAATTTTTGCCAAATGATGAGATGATAGCAAAGTACAAATCGTACTACAAAAATGGTTTCAAAAAGTTTTAAGTTTATTATAATCGGTATAGCGTCGTCAAAAAAAACTATATTTTATATATAAAAATGGAGCTCTCTTTCAAATGTCCGAATAAAACTCGAAAACGGCTGAATCGATTTGGCCAGTCTTAGTCTTGAAAAATTTGTGCCAATTCAGAGAAAGTCCAAAAGATGAGAAATTATTTCAAATCTGCGTAGAAACTTTACATTTTTAATTTGAAAATTTTTGTAGGAGCGTAATTTAAATAAAACAATGGACGGTGGCAATTTCGTGAAATGTCAAACGCTTTTGACAGATGATGTTCAATTACGTTTAATAGGATGTTTTACGCGAATACTATTTATTTATGATAAATTTGTAGTAAGTAGTTTTGTTTGCAGTTTTATTTATATACAAAAACGTTAGTAAATGGGCCGCAAGTTTTACTAGAGACTCAAAATATAAACTTTTTTGATATGTTAATATGAAAATGCACTTTTTGGCATATTTTTCTCAAACACGGTGCTCTGAAAGATCTCATTTGTATAATTATATACTCATTGGTATTTATAAAACATTTTCTAGGTTATATTATTTTTTATTTATCTTATTTAAACTCAGAACCTAAATTTGGTAGCGATCAAATGAACATTTTGTCGAATAACATTTTTCCAGTTATAATTTCCCAGAATTTATCGCAGAATAGATAGTAATATATGAAGGTCCGGGATTAAAAAGGTCCACCACCGATGTGCCAAAAATCAGTAAAGTTAAGCATTGTTTAACAACAATATTTGAAAGTAGAGGAAAAAAGATGTATAGCCAGCTTTCAAACTTGATTTGAAAACGATAATCTTTGAAATGGGGGAGATAAACGGTAATTTAAAATTATAATAAGGCTTTAAACCTTTTTGCCACCTGCCCGTTTCAAGTTACGCCTATAGGGTAAAAAGGACTATATAACAAATTTTTGAAAGACATCAAAAAAGCAGCACATGAACGTAGTCAGATAATCGTTCGTTTGATATGTGTTATTTGATGTGATATAATTGTTATGGTTTTCACAATATAGTTTTTATTTGCTCAAAGTCAAATTGGATCATTGTGCCTCGCCCTGCTCTACCTATACACTTTTTATTAAATTTACTTTAATTCATCGAATGTTACTTGAAATTTTTCAAAAAGCAGGACAAAGAAGAAATAATTAATTCATTTTCTATCCCTCATCGCAGAAATTTGAAAATTTTGTATAAGCTCAGTAGTATTATTTACAATTATACACAAAATCTAGAATCCAAAAAGAATCTGAAAAACTTGAAACGTAATGAATAAGTCAAAAGAACAAAAAAGACTTAGATTGGAATATACCATGTTTTCCAAAGAAAGTGTATAAAACTTCCAGTTGGATTGTATTGAGAAGATATAGTCAAACTAATGGGGCTTATTGTTTTTATAACATCTCATTGTATATAGCATTCGAACAACACATTCTTATACACTTAAAGTATTAATATTTTTGATTATTTAGAAATTGTTTAGAACATACCTAACTTAGCAAAACAACGTTTGCCGGGTCAGCTAGTTAAATATAAAAAAATAATTTTGTTTTTCTTAGTTATCCTAGGGACTATTGAGTGAAGTGATAGTTCAGCGATAATTCAATATGGCTGCCGATTAATTCGGCGTGCTTCCAGCAAGCCCACAATTTAATTCAGCGTTTTTTTAATTTTCGTTTCGCCTCGTTTTATTCAGTAGACTTTAAATACGACCGCATTTTATTGCGACCGCCTTTTAATTCGTTCTTTTTTCTATTTGGCCGCTTCTCTGCCGGCCAAAAAGGGGGCCGCCTTTGTGCAAGGCACGCAATGAACGCTGGCCAGACACGGCCCTGCCCATAGCTAAGAATTTTCGGCTTTATTTTTATTATTACCGGTATTTTCGGTATTTTTACAGTTGATACATATTGCACTCGAGTTTAAATTTCTCGGAACAACTTTATCGTTAAAATTCATAATAGCATAAACAGATATATCTTTAAGTTGTTCTATAGTATAAACAAATCTCAATATATTATCTCAACTCGTCATTAAACTGAATATTTATTGCTCTCCAAAGGGCTTCATATCGTGTTACAATAAATAGAATATACATACATATTGTATAATCATTTATACATATATGTATAATATTTTATAATTGTAATAAAAAGCAAAAATATTCAGTAATTATTATGATTAATATATTAATCATAATAATTACTAAATATTTTTGCTTTTTATTACAATTATAAAATATTATTTTACGTAAAACGTATCGCAATTTGGAAATAATCTATGACCATTATATTGTTTTAAATAAAAATACTCAACAATTATAGTATGCTATTATTTATCTTGATAAAGCATCGGATCATAAAAAAGTATAGAAAAATTATACTGTTTTAAAGTCTTTAAACTATTGGTAATTATGCTGATTTAAGACATCGAATAAAGATAATAGAAATTATTATAAATTATAATAAGATCATATTACATTATTATAATTTATAATAATGTAATATGATCTTTAATGAATTTTTAACTTCCCGAAGGAGAAGTTTATGTTTTCATCAAAAAATCCGATTCGCTAATTTTATGTTTTCTCGACGTTTCAAGCCATTCTGAATCGAATGAGACCAAATTTGGAAGAAGTATGTGTGTGTGTGTGTGTGTATGTGAACAGATTTTTTGCCGTAAATCGACGTTTTCTCGAAAACGGCTGGGTCGATTTCAAAAATTTAAAAGCCATTCGATGTATCTCGACGAGAACTATTGTTTGTCAGTTTTATGCGACGATCGGCCAAGCCGTTTCTTTATAAATGGCAGAAAAGTGAAAAATTTTTCGTCTACATTTTAGCCCGCAATTCTGAATCGATTTTGAAAATTCAAAAACCGTTCGAAAGATATTGGTTGGGAATCGTGCTGATTAGTTTTTGGTAGAGATCGGCCGGGCCGTTTTCTTGTAATAAAGTTTAAAAAAAAAAATTTCGACGATTTTTATGATTATTTTTTTGATGACAGATACCATAGTCTTCTAGCTAGATCATACTAAAATATTACGGCCCTACGACAACTGGTTCAGCTTTAAAAATTCGTCAAAGTTTGCAAAAATCAGTATGGTCTTTTTGGCATTTGTCAAAATTAGACTTTTGATCGACGTTTTCTCAAAAACGCCTGAACCGATTTTAGAAATTTAAAAGCCATTTGATGTATTTCGGTGAGGACTATCGTTTATCAGTTTTGTGCAACGATCTGACAAGCCGTTTCTTTGTAATTCGAAAAAAAAGTGTTAAACTTTTCGTCCACATTTAAGCTCATCCTACCGAACCGATTTTAAAAAATCAAAAACTGTTCGAAAGATATTAGTTGGGAATGGCACTGATTAATTTTAGGTGAAAATCTACCGAGCCGTTTTCTTGTAATTAATTGTTGAAAAAAAGTGTTAAATTTTCGTCGACATTTAAGCTCATCCTACCGAACCGATTTTAAAAAATCAAAAACTGTTCGAAAGATATTAGTTGGGAATGATACTGATTAATTTTAGGTGAAAATCTACCGAGCCGTTTTCTTGTAATTAACTGTTGAAAAAAAGTGTTAAATTTTCGTCGACATTTAAGCTCATCCTACCGAACCGATTTTAAAAAATCAAAACCTGTTCGAAAGATATTAGTTGGGAATGATACTGATTAATTTTAGGTGAAAATCTACCGAGCCGTTTTCTTGTAATTAACTGTTGAAAAAAAGTGTTAAATTTTCGTCGACATTTAAGCTCATCCTACCGAACCGATTTTAAAAATCAAAAACTGTTCGAAAGATATTAGTTGGGAATGATACTGATTAATTTTAGGTGAAAATCTACCGAGCCGTTTTCTTGTAATTAACTGTTGAAAAAAAGTGTTAAATTTTCGTCGACATTTAAGCTCATCCTACCGAACCGATTTTAAAAAATCAAAAACTGTTCGAAAGATATTAGTTGGGAATGGTACTGATTAATTTTAGGTAAAAATCTACCGAGCCGTTATCTTGTAATTAACTGTTGAAAAAAAATTTAAGCCGATTTTTATGGAACTTTTTTTGGCGATATACATCATGGTCTTATAGAACTTACTGTAATATTACGGCCTTACGACAAGTAGTTTAATTTTGCAAATTCGTCAAAGTTTGCTAAAATTATTATCGTTTTTTTTTAAGGAGGATTGATGAAGTATATTATTTACGCTTTTTTTTTTGATTAAGTCGATTATTTACACATATCGGGAAGTTCATGTAACTTGCCTCAAGGCTAAATACAAAACCAACTAGTTGGTCTTTCTTACACATACGTTTGATTTAGTGAAAGTACTCTCGATACTGATGATGAGATAATTAATTTGGATATAATTTTATTAAATTATTATTAAAAAAATAAACTTATTGTTTTTTTATTGTTTAGTTGTATATAGTTGTAATTGTATATATAATTTTTATATTTGTACAAGTATTTATCAATTTTGTTGACATTAGTCTAATTGTAAGATAATAAAACTACCGATATTTTACGGGTTTAAAAAAAAACGAAATATCGGTATTGAAATTTTTTATCGGTTTTGCATTCCCTAGTTCAGAACGTGATTTGAGTAACCACTTGCAAAATTATAATAATTTTTTATTACATAATAATTTTTAAGTTATTAGATTGAATATTTATTTTTTGCCAATTTCCGAATTTCATTCTTTATTTATAATTTTACTATAGAACGCATCACTTTGTTGTATTTTTTTTTTTCATTTTTCTGCGGATGCGAATTCCAATATTATTTACATGTGCTTCCGTTTGCTGGAATTAAGAATTAGCTGAATTTTTTAATATATTTTTTAATAACAAATCTATAATATATTTCGATACGAAACGTAAATCAATTTGTTTATCTTCTGGCTGCAATCCAAATAGATGTTAGTTTTTTCCATAAATAGTTTTCGAAGTGAATTGCAATCCATTTATTTAAAAGTGCAATAGAAAAAAGGTTTGCCAGTTTTTGATAATTGATTTATGGCAAGCTTTTTAGAGTATTGCTGAATGCTCAGAAAATGATTCAAATTTTAATCCATATAAATTTCATATAAATATAAATATCCATATAAATTTCATATAAATATAAATATCCATATAAATTTCATCTTGCTGACACTACTGATTATGAGAATATGGTTAATAGAAATTTGTTGAGGATTGTTTGTTTCAACCTATATTGAAAATTTCCGACCTCGTAATTTCGTGCAATTCGAGAATATATACAGTTTTTACCAAAATTCTAATTTTCCACCAGTGATTCTTGGTATTTTCAGAGCTTCACATAATAATAATGATAAGTAGCAGTCTGTCCGAAGCCAAGTCCATGATGTGAAAGCACCACAAATCAAAACTTTCCTTTCCCTTCCCCTTATTTTATACACTTTTATGCAGTTCCCTTTCCATACTTCAGCTTCCTGGTTTTATGCCTAGCTTTCCCAGTTCCCAGCATTTTTTTTCTTGAGTAAGTCATCAACCATCTGCATTCTTCTTCTTCTAAGTCTTTCTATTTTATCTTCGACGACGTCATGTAGAAGAAACACTTAATACAGCGGTTTCCAATTTGTAGGGCGCACCCTCTCCGGGGGATTTTGCCACAATACTATTATCCAAACTAACCCAACATTTTTCAAACGACATTAAAGAATAATCAAAAAATAATTGGTTTTTATGCATATTATACCTAATATTGCATATTAATTTGAAGTCTGATTATATCAGTTAAGTATTTATAAAATTAAACTGTTGAAAAAATTAAGGGAGGCGGGGGCGCAACAATTTTTTTTTAATAGAGCAGAGGGGCGCGGTGCAAAAAGGTTGGAACAAAGGTCTGACTTAATATGTACATGACATGCTACATATAGGGTAGAGCAGGTTAAAGGTCTACAGGTAAACAGGTCCGCCACCGATATCTCAAAAACTAGTAAAGTTACGAAATTTTTAACATTATTTTGAAAGTAGAGGGAAAAAGATGCCTTGATTCTTACGACGTTGCTATTGAAAGATAAATGGCAATGTTTAAAAATCCATAACAAAAGTAGTCTTTCGTTGTTAGTTTTTTTGGTTGTGAGCACTGTTGTTTAGTTTACGAGACTTTAATATAATTTTCAAGTATACTTTATTCAATTGTTTTGAATGATGTATTAATTAACTTTCCGTAGAGTAAGTTATTGTAAACGAAAAATCAAAATCAAATTTAACTTTAGAATTCAGTTTATATAATTTTTAAGATAAGGTCCTTCATTTTAACTCCGCTTGATTAAATTTTGTTTATCCACTTTTCATATAAACTTATATGAATATCATCGTTCAATTTATAAGATCTTATACTTTGTCTATGAAATACAAATCATGAAATACTATAATATTTATGTGTTTTAAAACATTTACATTCTTCGAATATTTCATTATGGAACGGGAAGTTCCAGCAATTTGCCTTAAGGCACAATGCCATACCCCACTAGTTCTTTTTTTATTGTTTATTTTTTGACTTTGTATGTCATATACATTTTAAGTTAACTTTACAATTTTATTTTAGTAAATTGTATATGATTATATAGCGCACCTTATTTTTGGTCAACTATGTTATAAATTTATTTGGGAGGGAGGTTTTTAAGTTTTAAGTTAGATTCAATAGTTTCTTCATAAAAGCTTACACGTGGGTGGGATAAAAAGGACCCACTGAACCCTTACCCTGGTAAAAGCATAAACAATAAAAAATAGTAAATAAAAAGTAAAGCTAAAAAAAGCTATTTTACAAGAAATAAATTGAATAAATAGTTATAGTCCAGTCATTGTAGTAAGTTCACCTCGGAATTCGAGATACCCAGCTGTAAGTCTGTATAAATACTTGTATATTGCAACCTAAAAGTTGTCTCAAAACCCACACATGTTGCGTACACCCTACCATATATAGGTTTTGAGACAACTTTTAGGTATACAAGTATTTATAGACTTACAGCTGGGTATCTCGAATTCCGATATTCTTACCTAACTTAAGCTTAAATGACTGGACAATTATTCTAACACTTCTGATGAATATTTCTGACGAAATATCAGATCCAAATTATATACAGTGTTAATTTCGTGAAAAATGCGCTCATAAAAGTTATATTTTGCATTGATTGTATAAGATAACTTTTATTTTGTATAATCCCTTTAAAATAAATGGCTGAATCATTTTATTCCGCTCACGGGGTAAAAAGGAATAGATGACAAATTGAAGAAAAATAGTAAAAAACACATTTCAATAATTAGGAATTAACTGAGAATTTTACTGAACATAGTTTTATAGTTATTTGTTTGAAACGTGTTATAAGCTGTATAGTTCATTACAGTTGATGTAGATAATTACAATTACAATTAAAGTCAAATTGGATCTTTGTGTCCCTCCCAACCCTATATTTATATGCATATAAATTATTTACCATAAGCACTTGTAATAATAATTATAATAAATTATAAGCCTTATTATTTTTTCTTCAAACCTTTTGTCAATATTTTTATTGAATTATGTATCAAAACAATAAAATGGTACTCAAAATCTAGTAAAATACAAGAGTAACAAACAATCCATCAAATTATACTCATTCAATTTTGTTAGACAAATAATCGATAATGTCCTCGTGATTTTTTCTTGATTCTTAGACTAATATACGGTTTCTTGGAGGCGGGACGCGATAACAATTCCACGCCATTGCCACTTAGGAATCCCACATTGAATAATTTCGTCGCATGCAATGCCACCAGAACGCAACCTGTAATATATATATATATATACAATATACATATGCATATACAGTTACATTAATACGTTTAAGGCGGGTCCAAATTTAATACAACATACTGTTTTTGGTAATATGATCTCTTCGTAGAAACGAACTTTTATTTATTCATCTCTAATTTACGACTGTACTTAGTGGACGGCAAACACTTATAATAACATAATAATAAATCTGGTTGTAAGTGGTACTTTGCTTTAATTGCTTAAAAATACACGACTCAGTCAATAATATATTAATTTATGAGTAACTTATATTAGTACTAGTAGTATATCGAACTGCTGTAGAGCATCATAATGTAAGAAACAATTACATCAGATTATTCAATTTTGTTCATTTTTTCAAATTGAAAAACGAAGACGAGTTCGTTTATACTAAATCATAAACGGAGAATCTTTGGAAAAAACCGTCGATTAATCTAAACTTTAATTGATTTTTATCATTAAACCAGCTATTGTAGGCCTCTATTTTAGTATGAAGTAGGATCTTTATGCTCTATACAAGGATTCATTAGGATTTCACTTTTATTTTAACAATCGAAAGGCTAATTAGCACTATAATATTCGAATAGTTTTTGAATTTTCAAAATTGATTCGGAATTTTTGGCTAAAACGTGGACTAAAAATATTGCATCTTTCTGCTAATTTTAAACAAATAAATCTGCCAAATATCTCAAAAACTAACCAATGCGAGTGCTTGTCGAGTTTCATCGAATAGCTTTTAAATTTTTGAAATCTGTCCAGCCGTTTTTGAGAAAAGATTAAAAAATGACTCACGAACATACACACACATACTTTTTCTAAATTTAGTTTAATTGTATTATGGTAATAACTAAATTATTCACAGATCAAATTAAATTGGCACTAAAATATAAGAAAATTGCAAAATCGACTGGTACAAAAGTGAAGTGTTCTCCAAACACCGCACAAAAATTTAAAAAAAAATCATTATTTGTTTAATAATTTTCGAAAACTTCTTGGTTAGTTAAGTTTCAAAGTTATATTCATTTTATGCTTTTATTCATTTATTTAATTTTATTCATTTTGTTATGTTACGT
The DNA here is from genome assembly GCF_003426905.1 of Ctenocephalides felis. Classification (NCBI taxonomy): domain Eukaryota; kingdom Metazoa; phylum Arthropoda; class Insecta; order Siphonaptera; family Pulicidae; genus Ctenocephalides; species Ctenocephalides felis. The sequence goes on from NW_020537324.1 coordinate 54,428,692, forward strand.
GTGATTTTAACAAAATTTCAAATACCGTTTTTATTAAGGATGATGCCCAATTGTATAGTAATTCAACAATTATTATGAGTAGAGATATTCTATCATCGAAAATACATAAAATTACCAAAGCGGATTTGAAAACAAATTTTTCGGGAAGTTATAAATAAATGATAATAAACAGAAATTACCAGGATTACTTATATTTTAATTATAAAAACAATTGAGGAAGAGCAAAAATAAGTTAGTTTATTTTTTGCATAAATAATATATATTTGTTGTATGTATTTAAAAGGTATTGAATAATAATTCTTTCCTAATAAAAATAAACACTATTTTCAATGACTAATATGTATTGTTTCATGCGCCATAATCTAGATGTTTACTTGTTAACGTGTTAACGTGCAAATTATTATTGTTTTTTAATTTGATTTGCAATGGAGTTTGATTTATCACGTTTAATGAACTACACACAAATATACCTTGCAAATGATTAATGTATTTGTTTATTGTAAACATTTAAGAAGCACTTAATAAAAATTCTTTTCAGATGTGTAAAATCGTACAGTTTTCATGAAGCTTAAAATTTTGTTTCAAATTATTTGAGCTGATTATTTTAAATAATTCGTAACAATTCATAATACATAATTATGAAATATTTTATTATTATAATGTCTTTATTGGCAACGGTTAAAAGTTGGTCAGAATGTGCATACTTTCCTGCTTCATATTCTATTATGAACAAATATTTTATACTTAAATTGAGAAATCAGTAATAATTAATCGTATTATTAGAAATAATACATGTCTACATTAACACTTTTTTCAAATATTTATTAAATGGTTTAAACGTGTTTCGAAAAAAATCAATTTCTGCGAGTCATAAAGAAACTGCTTGTTGAATCGCCGTCCAAAACTTATTAACGCAAGTACTTATTGAGTTAGATTAGATAGTCAATTTAAAAAAAATTGAAATCGGTTCAGCCGTTTCTTAGAATACGTCGACGAAAGAGCGAAGTTTAGCTCACGAATACACACATAGTTCACCAAATTTGATATCAAACGATTCCGAGAAAACATAAAAATAGTAAATTGGATTTTTTAGGCGAAAGTTCTTCCTCAGGAAGTTAATGAATAATGAATTATACAATTTATTATTCATATTTATTGTTCTTTACGTGATTTGTTAAAATCCCATAGGCTAAGTTATAGTAATGGCAAAAATTTCGAAAATGAAAATTTCTATATATCTTGACGTTTCAAAGGTTTCTGAACATTTTGGTATATCTTAGTAATTATGTATATGTGTGTGTGCATATGTATGTGCAGATACATTCTTGGTCGACGATTTCGTGAACACAGATTAGCAGATTTGAATAATTCAAAACCGTTCGATTCGTATTGATGGGGAGACGTGCTGATTAATTTTTGGCAAAGGCAGGTTCAGCCGTTTCGAAAATACGGGGCAGAAAGTGCCAAAAATGGTAATTTATATTGAGATAACAAAGCGTCTTTTTTTAATGATTCAAAAAAACTGATTAAATTTATGGGCAGGCAGGTCTAGGGTTTCGGAGATCCAATGAAAATAGTAAAAATGATCATTGGACATAGGCACATCAAATTATCAGATATTTTAGAGATTTTAATAATAAGTACAAGCTTTGGGTTCAGTACCAATATTTTACGGTAGACTGCGACGCGGCGCTTATGCGCTTTGATATTTTGTCTATAGTATAGGGGTAATATTTAGGGTAAAGATTATGTATTAAAAATTATGTATTAATCATTTATAATTATGAAATTTACTGTATTTTCCAGTATGGGGGTAATTTTTTTTGTCATGGGGATAATATCAACTTAGACAAAAATATTTTAGGGTAATGATTAAAAAAGTTTTCCGACTGCTGGTCTATATGGCAGCGCTATTGCTTTGAAAAAAGTTTAAAATTTTCAAAATGTAAAAAAATAATTTTTAAAACATCTTTTTTTCAAATTTCTCAAAAATCTAATTGTTTCAAAGTTTTCAAAATATTTAAAACTTAAAATTTTTTTTTTTTTGGTTCAAGAAGTTCCTGCAAATTTTCCAAGGCTATGCACTAGTAATTTTTTATTAAATACAACTACTTATTTTTCATATAACAAAATCTGTAAGTAATTATTATGACTTCTGTATAGAAAGTTAGAAAAAATATTGTTAATTCAGTGGCAAACTTTTTTCCTTGACTGTAAAATTATCATACCGTTTTATTTAAACGATTCCGTGAATATAATACGATATTATGACTGCAGCAGAGAAAGCCCGAAAGAACATATGAATTCTTCAATATCATATTATTGTCAGCGTTTATCTAAACAAACATTGTTTCGGCGAAGTGATAATGTTTGCAAGTTGATCTCTTTCGTGTGTGTTTTGGTAATTCAAATCACGCGATGCCTTGTTCTGATAATCGGACAATAATGATAATAGCCGAGGCTTGATATTGATACGAATGATACTGATCCCTTTCAATAACATGCAACGGAAGACAATGGGTGTAACCGTCAACATGGACATATTAGGTTGCCAATGTCGTAACAAAGAGCCGTGGAATATTTCCTTAATCAGTTGTCGTACAACAATCATTTTAAATTTCCCGTAGGATAAGTTATAGTAATCGAAAATAATCGAAAATATATTTTTTTGCATATCTTTACGTTTCAAAGGTTTCTGAACATTTTGGCATACCTTAGAAAAAATTGATCTAGGTGTGCAGATACAAATTTTTTTCGGCGATTTCGGAAACACGGAGCAACCGTATCGAATAATTAAAAAAAAATTCGATTCGTATTAATGGGGAGATTTGCTGATTAGCTTTTGGCAAAGGCAGGTCCAACAGTTTCGAAAATAGAGGACAAAAAGCGCCATAAATGATAATTCAGTTTTTGAGAGAACAGAGACTACGATTTGAATTATTAAAAAAAAAACATTTTATTTGTATTGACGAAATGAAAAAGCTATTAAGTTTTAGAGAAATAAAAAAAAATTAAAATTTTTCAAAATTCGAAAAAGTTCAAAATTTTCAAAAAATTTGAAAATATAGGAAAAAAATTTTTTTTCAAGTCATTGTATTCAAAAATATCAAAATTCTCAAAAATCTATTTTTTTCAGTTTTTAAAAAATTATAAAGCTTTTTTAAAAATTTCAATTTTCGGTACGAGAAGTTTCAGCAATTTGCCTTTAGGCACGATGCCATGCCCATGCACCACTAGTTTTTCTTGAAAAATTTCCCGTAACGATGACTTTTGGGTAAAAAATTCCGTATGGATAATTATTGATACACATTTTCAAACCAAAGGCAGGTCCAAATTTTTCTAACCAGTTTCGAAGATACAGGGCAAAAAGCACCAAAAATTGTCATTCAGTTTTTGAGAGAACATCCCATTTGAAAGATTCAAAAAAACATTTTATTTGTATTGACGAAATGAAGAAGTTATTAAATTTTTCGAAGATCCAAAAATTTCGAATTTTTTCAGAGTCCGAAAAAATTCAAAATTTTCAAAAAATTTGAAAAAAACATATAACTGTCGGAATCAACTGAACATTCGCATCAAATTTGAAGAAAAAGAAAAATGTCTTGACATTTCTATATTTTTGTAATGAATAAATTTTATATATTTTCATACAGATGGAAATAATTTTTATAAATTTACCCATTTCCATATTAGGAAGTATGTGGGAATCAACTGAGCATTGGCATTGAATTTGAAGAAAAAAAAAATGTCATGACATTTCTGTATTTTTGTAATGAATAAATTTTAATATATTTTCATACAGATGGAAATTATCTTTTATAAACTTACCCATTTCCATATAACAAAAAACATTTTTGTCAAAAAAGTAAATTTTTGTCAAAAATATCAAATTTGTTGAAAATCTAATTTTTTCAGTTTTCAAAATTTTTTGAATTTTAATTTGTAAAGCACATTTTACAATAAATGTTTACATGTGCTTCATTATTCCAACTTTATTGATCATTTATAATTCAACAAGGCAAGCTTCTAATATTTTAGTATGTTTGTTTATTCAGACCACAATCATTATCGCAAACATTGCTTTTCTTTCGAAACGCTACCAAATCAATTTTTTTAACATTTAATTATGTAGAAACAACTCCGCCGATCTATGCTAAGAACTAATCGGCTAATCAGATTTCCTAATATAGATTGAAAGGTTTTGAAATTTTCAGCATTTTTTTGAGAGCTAGAACAATCTTTTTTGCATATTCTCGCAAATTTTAACAAAATAGGTCATCCGCAAAACTAATTAACAAGTACTTATCGAGTTTCATCAAATGCTTTTCAAATTTTTATAATGTGGTTAGTCGTTTTTGAAAATATTGATAAAAGGTGAAATTTTGACTCACATCACAAAAGCACTGTTTTCATTTAATTTTTAATGTATTATTGAACTACTTATCGTGGGCCCATCATAAGTTATAATTTACATAAAGACCATGAACTATTCAGCATAACAAATTTATACAAAATAGACAAAATTTCAACATTTAATGACGAAAGAACGACCAATTATCAAAAACTAATAAGCATAATTCGTTACTGATATATTTCGAAAAATGTTTGAATTATTAAAATTTGTTCAGGATTTTTGGCTTTTTGTCAAGAAACGATTCGAATTTTTGCATGATTAATGCTGGAGTTTGTTATTTGTATGTTAGTAATCTAAGAAAATATATATTCACATACATAACGAAAGTTTTAAGTTCTTAATAAACTATATTTTTGTTGATATTTATGCATATTTTTGTTATTTTCAATAAATACACAACATTATTCTTCATACATTCCATTATCCGGATTTTCTATTATTCGAATGCTTATCGACAACAATAAGTCCAGTTAATCGAGGCTCTACTGTATATATGTATATATGTTATGTATAATTGTATGTATATGTTTATACATATATATTATCGTATCGAAGGTATGATTTATAAAATTACATCATAATGTAATAATTTCACACCTTCGAATTTTGTTTTAACAATATAGAGAACTGTTATATTTCATTGGAAATTAGTATGACTCATTATAAATAATGTGAACTAGATTAGAAGAAATCGCCATTATTGAAGAAAAACATATTAATCGTTCTGCGTTAATTTTACTAATGAATATACTATAGCGCTATATTTTTACAGAGATGAGATTAAGGCACTAATAATATTAACAAAAATTTTATCTACGTGTTTAACATAATATTTTTTATATGAGTTTTCAAAAGTTATGATAAGGATACTCAATATTTTGATGAAAAAAATACTTGTGCTTTAGAATTGAGATTTGGAATTATCAAAACATCTAACATAATTTAATAAATAGTTGGATATTCATTAAATTCTGTTAAATGTTTTGTATTATATACTAACAATAAAATTATTTTTAAAAAAGTTGGCTTTGCTTAAAAGCAATTAGCCAATTACAACATTTTTATTTAATATACTATTCTAACTTTTTGTATCATATCATATCGAGTTTACATATTTCTATTAATTTTTATCAATTTTTAACTTTATATTACGAGTCACCTTTAGATCAAGTCAATATCTATTCAATATTACAATTCAATTTGATATTGCAATTGTGTTCAATTTTTACACTTATGAATAATTATTTCATTATTTTGTATTATAGTTAAATAATAATATATCAATGAATTTTAAATGCAGATTTGTAATACTAAAAAAATTAAATAAAATAATAATAAAATATTTACATATTGCGACTGCATAACTTAAATACCACGATATGTCGTATAAACGGAAGAAGGCAAACAAATCTTCTTCGGTGATATTCAAAACACAACAGTTTTGGTCAACATTTTCGGCAAATGATATGACGATCAAAGGCAACTTGGTGAAAATGATATGTTCCAGAGGATACCAAAAAACTGCTAATATATATTCCAAGAAGAATTTAGATGCAGCAAACTCCACCGAAAAAGTTGGCAACCAATGTACCTAAAAGTAAAGCCATTAAAAATATACAATATTAAATGACAATCTTAAATTGAATGTACAATCTAATGATAAATACCTTTTTATTTTAAAATGATATAAAATATAAACAAATTTAGCACAAACTGAAATATTTCTATTTGTTAAAAATAGAGAAACAATATTACAAAGACATGCAGAAACTTTTTCATTAAATCGACCTGAGGCCTTGGTCAGTAGATGTTTCAACTAGCCCCAAACACAGGGTAGGTTGTAACACTTTTTAAACAGTTGTGGAATTATTTTTGCTTGATTCGATAGAGAAATAGTTATAGCAACTATCCATTTCAATTTCGTAGAAATATAATCATTGCATCTCAAGATATATTAATTTAATAAGCAATTGTTACAACAAACCACTGCTCTCCTATATGTGCTATCACAATTTTAATTCTAAAATTGTGTTTTATAATCGTTTATAATTTTACAAACTTTTCGAAATGTCACTGGATAAAGTGGTGTCTTCCACAATACCAAAAATACTGCAAAATGGACTATCAAAGTAGGCGTCAATGGCGATTTCGTCGATGGAGGTGACCAATTCTTGTCCAAAAATATGTAATTACCAAAAATATTAAGTATTGTGGCAAGGCCCACAGATAATTCAGAAGCCATTACACCTTAAAATTATTAGATATATTCAAATTATTATTTTCGTTATGAGCCATTATAAATTTTCAAAAATATTTCATTATTTTGATTATACAAACCTAATTTGGAATGAAAATTTTCAATTTAGTAATAAATATAATTTTGTACACAACTTTTGACAAATAATAATTTATTTACAAAAAAAAACAAAATATTTTAGTTACCTATGACTTACCTAATAATAAACGCATGGTTAAGGTAAAATTAATAAAAATATTATGAAAACACACAATTATAATTAATTCATCTTGAATGGTTTTAAATAAATGAATTAATTTGCGATCTATTGTGCGATATTTCATTCTTTAGCAATAAATAGAAAATTCGGGACATTTTTTTGGTTTTTGTCAAATAACTCAAAAATTTCACATAGAACCACCCCTTTTTAATTAGATAGTGTAAAACTAGAAAAAATCTACTACAATTCCAATAATCATACTTTAATTTAAATTTGCGTATGGTTAGTGATACTAATCGCGAAAAATCGAAAATGAAATTTTTCTTATATCTTTACGTTTTAAAGGTTTCTGAACATTTTGTAATATCCTAGAAAATATGGACATGTGTGAATATATGTTTGGATACAATTTCTCGGGCCACGATTTCGGGCGCTCGGGTCAACCGATTTGAATGATTCAAAAACTACAATTCTTATCGGCGGGGAGACGTGTCGAATAAGTAAAGTTAAAAAAATGCAATTTGGAGGTCAAAAATGACCATTAAACATATGCACAAATCATCAGATGTTTTACAGAAAATTTTAATAATAAGAACAAATTTCTATAGGTTCCATACCAAAATTTATATAGGTATAACATTCAACCATTAGAGACCGCCAAGCAGCGTTTATGCGCTTCGATATTTTGTCTCTAAAACAGCAATGCGGCGCAATCGTATCAAAAAAATCTGAATTTTCAAAGAATTTTATTATCAAAAATGTTGAAAAAAATTTGAATTTTTCCAAAAATAATGTTTTTTCAAGAATTTCAAAAAAAAAAAAATTAATTTACTGTATAGGATGTACAGCAAATTGCCTTGAGGCACGATGCCATTCACCACTAGTTATTTCATACATTGACCATACTAATCTGTTTATCTCGATTCTTTATAATATTCTTTTATCTTGTTTTTAAAATACTCTTCGGTCATCTAGATTTCTTTCGGGAGCCCATTGAATAGTTTCATAGAACTTCATATAGTGTTCAGTCTGGTTTTATTTGTTCAAGATGAAAATTTTTATTTAGTGTTGTGTTGTGCTCATAAATTTGTTTATTTGCTGATATTTCTGACAGCAATTTGCTGTACATGTTTTCATTTTGTTATGTTTAATTCTAATTCGCATTTTTCTATTTTAATAGTTTTATTTATTGGTAAGTTATGTATTGACCTTCTTTAGTATGTGTAAAATAGGTAAGATTAATTTGTTAATTAAATAATATATTAAGTAATAATTAATTTCATGCACAATGCTACTGCTTCAAAATATTGCTTGCAGTTTCAAAATTACATTTTAATTGAGAACGTTTTATTTTAATGTGTATTTTAATCATAGCTTGCGATTTTGAAAACTCGAAAACCGTTCGAAAGATTTCAGTTAGAAATTGTGTGATTTCAATAGATTGGTAAAGATCGACCGAGCCGTTTTTTCGTAAACTTTGTTAATTTTTTTTTGATAAATTTAATGAATAGTATATCGATCCAATTAATTTTCTAATGAAATATTATGTGCCTTTTATGATTAAACCAACTCAAGTGATTTAATAATGAAATGCATTAATGTTTGGTATAATAGTATGCACTTATAGGAAATACAACTTGTATGTGTATTCATTTTTTGCTCAATAATGTATAATATATGAGTCATTTGCATAATATAACTAACATGTTTGAAAAATTTGAAAAAAAAATTAATAATCTACAATAGTTTTTAATATTATTCGCTTTTACAGCAGCTCAATATAGGCACTTATAAATGACTCATAAATTAATATATTGATTTCTTATTAACTAATACAGTATCAATAACAATATAGAGAATTGTTATATTTTACTAAAGATTAATATGACTCATTATAAATAATGTGACCTAGATTCGAAAAATTCGCGATTATTAAAGGAAAACATATTGCGTTATTGTAATTTCTCTAATATTTAAATAAACTATGGTGTTTGTTTATTAAAGTAATACGCATATTAAGTACATGGAGCTTTGGGCTCAATGTGCGTAAGCAAAAAATTAATAAAAATCTCCGAAATTTTTCATAGATACAGAAACTTGAAAAAATCTAAAGCCAGCACCAGTTATAAATGATTTAATTGATCAGTTTGCTGAATAAAAGACAAAAAGAGTATATATTTTAAATTTAAATAAAATTGTTTGTAAAAAGAATTGAAAAGTAACTAGTGGTATATGGCATCGTGCCTTATGGCAAATTGTTGGAACTTCCCGTACCGTAACTAAATGTTCGAGAAATATTAAATGCTTTCAAATAGTTTATTATAATACTGTAACAATGTATAATATTTAAAAGATTGTATAAACTGAATTGCAAAGTTGAAATTATTTGTTTAAAGTATATTAGAACTTTAGTCAAAATTAAAATCTCAAATATTTTCAATATACAAAAAACAATTTTTTGAAAAAAAAATTGGAACATTTTTTTTTACAAAAATAATTATTTTATTGAAACAAGCAGAAAGTTTTTTGAATCATTCAAATCGGAAGTTTAGTTCACTCAAAAACTGCCATCTTTTTGTACATTTAGCTTGTATCTTTGAAATGGCTGGACATGCCTTTGCCAAAAACTAATCACCTCTACCCCCAATTATTACAAATTGAATGTTTTTTAGATCATTTAAATCGGAAACTCCGTTCTCTCAAAAAACTCGATTTGTAATTTCTGCACTCTTCGCTCCGTATCTCCGTAACAGCTGGACCTGCCTTTGCCAAAAACTAATCAGCACATTTCCCTATCAATAGAAATCGAATGTTTTTTGAACCATTCAAATCAGTTGATCCGTGCGCCCGAAAACGTAGACGAAAAAATGCGGACAGATTCATTTTTTTCTGAGGCATGCCAAAATGTTCAGAAACCTTCAAAACGTCCAGAAATGCAAACATTTTCATTTTGGATTTTCGGCCCATTACTATAACTATCCCAGGAGAAGTCAATAAATAGATAATTATGATGATTTAATATTTTTTTAATTCTTTTGCACTTTAAAAACTTTTAAACCTTACTTAACGTTAACTATACATCTTATAAAACAATTAAATAGTGTATACTTGAAAATTATATTAAAGTCTCGTAACTAAACAACGGTGCTCACAACAAAAAATAGCTAACAACTGATGTAAATACTTTTTATGGATTTTCAAATATTGCCGTTTATCTACCGATAGCAACGACGATGCGACGAAATCGCAAAAAAATCGTAATTGAAAATTTTTGCATATCTTTACCTTCCAAAGGTTTCTGGACATTTTTTGACATGTATGTATTTTTGGATACAATTTTTCGTTCACGATTTCGGCCGCATGGATCAACCGATTTGAATGGTTCAAAAAAACATGCGATTCTACTGATGGAGAAACGTGCTGATTAGTTTTTGGCGAGAACAGATCCAGCCATTTCAAAGATACGGGGCAAAAA
>NW_020537324.1:54439136-54461765 GCF_003426905.1 Ctenocephalides felis
TTTTTTAAATCATTCAAATCGGTTCTCTCAAAACTGCCATTTTTTGCACATTTAGCACTGTATCTCCGAAACGGCTGGACCTGGCTTTGCCAAAATCTAATCTCCACTTCTCCCCATCATTACTAATCGAATGTTTTTTGGACCATTCAAATCGTATGATTCGTTATCTTAAAAACTGACATTTTTAGAACTTTTTGCTCCATATCTCCGAAGCCGCTAGATCTGCCTTTGCCAAAAACTAATCAGCACATCTTCCTATCAATAGAAATCGATTGCTTCTTGAATTTTTCAAATCGGTTTATCCATAAAAAAGATACATATATTTCATCTAGAAAAATTGATGAGTTATGGTTGCGCAAAAAGAAAGTGCTTCAGAAATTATGTATGACCAAAGTTTCTTTATATTTTCATTTTCACCTTATACATGCTATGCTTTCAATCCATGCACTAAAATAGTCTTTTTGTCTTAGAAGAGAAGCTTTTTTAATAGTTTTCCCAAAACTTTCTTCCACCTCATAATTGATTTTACTTCATGATGAAAATATTTATTACTCTGGATTAAACAATCATATACAATTTTTTTTTACTTTTTCAATATGTTTAATACGTTATAAAATATGATAAAATAATTAATTTAGTTCAGTCAGTTAAAAATGTTTTCAAGTTTTTAATAAATACATTTTTAATAAATTTCAGTAGAACTGTTATAGGATATAGGTGAAAATATCATTTTACGGTCGATGCTAATGAAAATCTATCAAACGATTTTGACATATCAAAATATAAACAAAATACCAGCCTAAGTAAGTATAATTGAAATTCAACAAAACATGAGAAAAATATGCCAAAAATTAGAAAAGATTTTATAACACAGCAGCTTTATCAGATCTCAAGGATATATTTAAAATAACTGAAAATATAAAATCATGGCTGCAAAATGATAATTTAGATCAAACTTTGAGTTATGCTGACAGCATAAAAATTTTCCAAGAAAAAGAACCGCTGGGGAACAGTATATTACTTTGCTTGAAATTCTCCATGACAAAATTTATTACTTTCTCGATTTGATCCTGAGTTATATCGAAACTTTGCCGGTAAGGACAGATTCAGATGTCAGACCAAGTAATGTTTACTATTTGACCAGCATGACTTTGGGAACTATAGCAAATGCAATTTGGAACAAACTGCAAGAACTCCGCCGAGGAATCACAAAAATGACAATTACTGCAATTAAAATCACAGGTAATATTCGATATACTGATAATGGAACTCAAACAGATGTTTGTACGTTGCAACAATGCGCAAGTTGCATTACAGCTCAGACGATTGTTAAAAAAATTATTAATATTGTGAATGAGTTATTTAAATATGTTCAAACAATATGCAAGACAAATGTTTGTTTAACACAACAAAACAAATTGACACCAGAAGAATTACTGGAAACTACAGATTTGTTCATTATGCAAACATATACTAAAAACATAGAGCTTGATTTAAAGTCCTATTTAAGAACTATTAAGCAATATAGAGATAAATCCGAAGCGATTAAAACATCTTATGAAGAGAAGATACATGATTTGGAATCAGAAATATCTTTATTAAAAACAGAATCCCAAAAACTCACCGCTAAATTAGACAATATTACGAAATCCAAGTCTGAGTTAGAATTAGAATTATATAAATGTAAAGCTAAACTAGAGTTTGATGCTAGAGAGTATCAGAAGTTAGAAATTGAAAATGAATCTATGCAAAAGTATTGCACAGAAAATACTAAACTCATGAAAACTATTTGCAGTCTCGAAGCGGAGTTACAAAGTAACATTAAAAAATGCAATATCGCTTATGAAAGATTTCAGGAGACAGAAATGCACACAGAGACACTTATATCTAATAACAAAAAAGTTGAAGAAATGCTTAATTCTCACATTGATGAACTAAAAGACAGACATGCAGAATCAATTGAAATGATATCAAAATTAGAACAATACACCGATGAAAAAGAAAAGGTAATTGATGGCTTAAAGTTGATTTAGATATACTTCAAAAACGGTTTAAAATTTCAGAAGAAGAAATATGGAAAAAGATAGTTGTATCCAAGAAATGGAATTAAAATTGAAAGAGTACGAAAAGAAATTTCTAATATTATTGTATAATCCCGACTTTTTTTTCTGATGTTTCTACAAAGAAGGTTGAATGCGAACCTATACGAGATATGGAAAACCAAATTGAGGCTAACGAAACGCGAATGCAATTATTATCTAAACATAATGAACATTTACGAAATATCTTGCAAAAGTTAAAATCTAAAACTATTCAATAAATAATATTATTTATTTAATGTTTTTATTTTATTACATTTTATAGATTTCTCTACGTCTTTTATAGATATTTCTTAACGACATTTCACGTTAGAGAAAAAGGGTTTACTATTGATATGCTGATCCACATCATAATATGGTCACATATTTTTAGCTCTTAGCTTTTTCATAGTTACTATATCAGAATATATTATTATTATAACGTAAAGATGATCAACCAATTTTCAATTTTGCACCCATACTTAAGTTTATTCTATCTAAAACAAAATTTAACAGAACTCTGCTACGTACAGAAATTTAATTTCTGTTTTGTAATTTTTATATTTTTTTGCATTTATTTGTTATTATTTGTGTAGAAACTTATTATTATTAACTTCACAAATCACAAAAAAAATCGAAACTGGAAATTTTTCCATATCTTTACGTTTTACAGGCTTTTCAACATTTTGGTATACCTTTAGTATGTATGTTTGGATACAATTTTTCGTCCACGATTTTGTGAACACAAATCAACCGATTTGAATAATTCACAAATTTATTAGTACATTTGATTTGTATTACTAAGGTCACATGCTGATTAGTTTTTGGCAAAGGTAGGTCCAACCGTTTCAAAGATACGAGGCAAAAAGTGCTAAAAATGGTAGTTAAATTTTTGAGATAACGGAGCGTCCGATTTGAATGATTTTTATTTTTATTGACAAAATGAAAAACTGATAGAATTTTTGGACAGACATGATTGCTTCGAAAGATTCAAAATTTCTAAAAAAATTCAATATTCTCTAAAATCTAATTTTTTCAAAGTTAAAAAAATCAAAAATTTTAATATTTGGTACGGGAAGTTCTAGTAATTTGCCTTCAGGCAAAGGCTGGTATCTCCTACTCATTATCATATATTTATTATCTAATACTTTTGCTAAATATCCACTAAGGATAGTTGCATATTATATGGTAAAATAAAATCATAGGAATTAAAGAAAGGGTAATTTACGTGGATAAGTTTGATATATGCCAATGATATCAACGTTACCGACAAGTACCAAGTACAAGTACAGTTACGAATTTTTCACCAACAATATTTGAAAGTAGAGGGTAAAAGACGTATAACCAGCCATCACCTCACCTTGATTTTAAAGACGTTGCTATCGTAAGATAAGCGGCAATGTTTGAAAATCCATAACAAAAGTATTTTGTTTTCAGATTATAAATTGTGAGCACTGTCGTTTAGTTTACAAGACCTTAATATAATTTTTAAGTAAACGTTATTGAATTGTTCTATGAGAGAGTATTGTTAATTTTAAGTTAGACAACAGTTTTTTATGTAATCTATATAGAAGCTTACACATAAGTGGGGTAAGAAGAAGCAACTGAACCTTCAAACTGGCAATGGTGAAAATAATAAAAAAAATAATAAACAAAAAGTAATTTAAGTTCAAAAAGCAATTTGTCACGAGATAAATTAAATAAATAATCATTCCAACTCTGCTGCTGAATATTTCTCACAAAATTCTAGATCAAGGTTATACAGGTATATACAGGGTTTTCTCGGTAAAAAAATGCATTTATGAATATAATATATCATCTATATTGTTTGAATGATACAGCTTTCATTTCGTAAAATTCTTTTAAAATTACAAATAACGATAATTCCTGTCTGCTGCCTCCTTTCTGGCCATCTCATTTTACCCCGCCTATGGGGTAAAAAGGACCATGTGATAAATTTTTGAAGAACTGCAAATAAAACACACATTTCTATAATGATAGTTGTTTGCTCTATGAGAAATAACACATATTTGTGGTGATATAATTGGTTTGGTTTTCACAATATATTTGCTCAATGTCATATTGGACCTTCTTGCCTCGCCCTGCTCTATAGTATGGTTACAAAAAAAATATTGTATGTTTTGTTCTATTTTGAATGAATATGTTAATTCAAAAAGTTAATTGAAAGTAGTGTATGTATTTTATGTTAGAAGTGAATGTTGATTGCAATATAAAACAATCTTAAAAAACGTCAAAAACAATTCGTTATTGACAGCCATTTTATATATTAGAAATATTCCTTAAAGTAAACTTTTGTCAGTGAATGTCTTCAGTAATGGCTGTCCGAGATATCTTGGATAACAAGACAGTTACCATACGGTTTGTTGGTTAGGTCGTTATCTTGTTTAACCATGTGTGCACGGATGCTGTCCGCCACGTAACTAACATCGAAGATAAACGACTGCATAATAAAACCGCCATTCATATATATACCTCCGACCATCTTCGACCACCTCCAACCACCACCGACTCTCTAGAGGCGGCGGACGTCGAATCACAGACCAGGCCCAGAAAATATAATAAGATGCTACGATGCGTAAATGATAATAAGAAAAATGGAGTTACGACTGTAATTTTATTATATGGGTATATTTTTAGGAGAATATAAAAAATATTTCGGAGGGCTAATTATTAAAAATATCTTTTTAACAATTTTAGGAAAAATTGTTATCGTATTAATTGAATCATTCAACAAAGATGATATGAATATATATGTAGATTGACAAGAAGTGTATACATCATTTTATTATGTTTTTGCCAGAAAGCCATTCTGAATTTGAAATAGTATGTTTGTGTGTATGTGAGACAAAAATTGACCATATGGTTGGTTCGATTCCCGATACTGCGAAGCCTGACATCAGGCAACTTTGATGTCAAATTTCCACTTGAGGTCATAGATCTCAAATATAGCCTCAAATGAAAATCGCCTTTCGTGAGTATAGTTGCACATATAATAAAAATGTCAGCAAATTCTTCGAGCATAAATAATTAGTCATTATACCTAGTAGACACGCCGCTGGGTGTTGCTACTATCTTCTGGTTTATATTGTAATATAATCATTGTTAGTAATCTCTGCTTAATGTTAATGTTAATGTCCATGTAAAACAGATTGCAGAATGAATTAAATAAAAAAAGATGAAACTCGGAAGTTTCTTTCGACGTTTCAATGAACCGTTTCTTCACTATTAGCAGTTTATGAGTACTGCAAAAAACTATGAGTAGTTTTTTTGACGTTTGTTTAAATTAAAATTAGACAATTTACTTGGTATAACGATAGAGTACTTGGTCTTAATAACATACTAAACAGACTAAACCAACCGCCGCTGTGGTTGCTACTATCTTCTGGTTTATATTGTAAGATAATCATTGTTAGTAATCTCTACTTAATGCTGATATTCATGTAAAACAGATTGCAGAATAAATTAAATAAAAAAAAGATAAAACTCGGAAATTTTTTTCGACGATTCAATGAACTGTTTCTTCTTCACTATTAGCAGTTTTGTTTATCGATATTTGTACCCATTTCACCATGAAACATCACAACCCATTAATTAGGTGTCTGAATTACTATTAGTAGTTAGTCCATCTTTCCACAAAAATTGTGAACCGTTTTTAAAATTTAAAAGCCTTTCGTTTAATATAACTTGTTGATCGTGTTTATTAGTTTTTGGTAAAAACTGACCTAGAGATAGGCTTTATGGTCTTAACGAACATACAATAATATAATAAACCTACAAAAAGTGCTTTAATTAAAAATATTCCTTTATGTTTAAAAGAATTAGACGCAATTTCAAAACCTTCAACACCTATATTATAAGCATGTGTCCGTGAACTATATTCAATACTATTACAAATATTAAAACTGTGTTTGTAATATGATATCAATAGAAGTTTTTATTAACTTCCCGAAGGAGAAGTTTATGTTTTCATAAAAAAAATCTCGACGTTTAAAGCCATTCTGAATCGAATGAGACCAAATTTGAAAAAAAATTGTGTGTGTTTCTCCAAAGCGGCTGGACCGATTTCAGAAATTTAAAAGCCATTTGATGTATCTCAATGAGGACTATCGTTTGTTAGTTTTGTGCGACGATCTGCCAAGCCGTTTCTTTAAAATTAAAAAAAAAGTGAATAATAAATAATACTATCATGAAATTAGTTTTTCATTCAACATGTTTACATCAATTTTATTATTTTGATAGGATCATTATAGATTAATTGCGACATTAATATTTATGGAGAAGTTTCTTCTCGCCAGAAAATTCGATTTACTTATTTTGTCTTTCCGATGTTTCAAGTCATTCAGATTCGTTTGAGACCAAATTTAAAAAAAGTTCTGTGTGTATGAGACAAAAGATAAATCGTTTGACGAGACCAACTTGAAAAAAGTGTTGTGTGTATGCGACAAAAGATACTCTTCTTTCAACTACTCGACTTTAATGCCTCATGATCTAGAAAATTGATTATGAAGTATAAAATAATTTATGAAATTATTTTACTCGCATTTTAATCGTATAATTTTAATTATACATTTTCGCAAAAGCTCTGAATGAGTTTTCCTTCATGATGTTTGCTTAATCCGTTTCATACATCCTCTATAATTATTTCGTCAATTTATACAATTTCAACAATTTTCATGGAACACTCGAAGTATATACATACCTACTACATAGCGAGTTACCAGATACAGTAGGTATCTATTATGAACCAGAATTACATCATAATCTACAAGAGGGACTAGTACTGTTTACTTGATGTTCATACGATGTATTTGCATCTATCAAGTGCTCGGATTATTTCAATGTTATTATTTCTAAGTGGAGAGGATTCACTTCGCTAGTAATTACAGTCCCTTTGCCTCCGTCGCACATGCTTAGTTTAATACTTGCTGTAGGGTTGAACGCGAAGCTATTCGAACTGGATCCAGAAGAAAATTCATCCCTGAGTATTTATTTACAACTTACGATTTTTGTAGTTGTATTTCAAATATAGATTTTTCTAATGGATAAATCATTGAGTTCGGATTAATTCTGTTAACTTCCCAAAGTAAAAATATGTTTTTACCTTAAAATCTGACTTGCTAATTTGATGTTTTGAGCCAAAATTCAAAATTTAGAAACCATAAGATGGAAAACTATAACGACAAGGGTTGGTAATTTTGATATTGGTGAGTTTCTTATAATTAGGAGAAAAGTGTAAAAAAAGAAATAACATTTGAACATTTTATCTAAAAGCTGAATCTCAATTTTTATTGATTAAGTTGATTATGTATGCGTATCAAAAAGTTCATGCAACTTCGGTTTGGTATTTAGCCTTGAGGCAAGTTACATGAACTTCCCGATATATTTAAATAATCGACTTAATCAATAAAAAATAAATTAATTTATGAGTCATTAAAAGTATTCCGAGTGGATTTATTACACATAATTGAAAACGAACGAACTCGGAGTATTTTCTAAAAGCAAATTTTCAAAAATCAATAATTTTTATAATTGAACCAGTTTTCAGGACTTTAATGATTTATTATGTTCAAGACCAAGTACTCTATCATTATACCAAGTAAATAGTCTAATTTTAATTTTAACAAATGTCAAAAGAGCTACTCATTTTCTCAAACTTTGATAAATTTTTAAAATCAAACTATTTGTCTTAAGGCCGTAATATTTCAGTAAGTTCTATAAGACCATGGTATATATCGCTAAAAAAAATCCATAAAAATCGGCTTAAATTTTTTTTTCAACGGTTAATTACAAGAAAACGGCTCGGTAGATTTTCACCTAAAACTGATCAGTATCATTCCCAACTAATATCTTTCGAACAGTTTTTGATTTTTTAAAATTGGTTCGGTAGGATGAGCTTAAATGTGGACGAAAAGTTTAACACTTTTTTTTAAATTACAAAGAAACGGCTTGGCTGATCGTCGCACAAAACTGACAAACGATAGTCTTCCCCGAAATACATCAAATGACTTTTAAATTTCTGAAATCGGTTCAGGCGCTTTTGAGAAAACGTCGATCAAAAGTCTAATTTTGACAAATGTCAAAAAAACTAAACCAATTTTTGAAAACTTTGACGAATTTTTAAAGCTAAACGAGTTGTCGTAGGGCCGTAATATTTTAGTATGACCTAGAAAACTATGGTATCTACCGTCAAAAAAAAAATCATAAAAATCGTCGAATTTTTTTTTTTAAAAACGTTATTATAAGAAAACGGCCCGGCAAATCTTTACCAAAAACTAATCAGCACGATTCCCAACCAATATCTATCGAATGGTTTTTGAATTTTCAGAATCGATTCAGAATTGCGGGCTAAAACGTGGGCGAAAAAATTTTCACTTTTCTGCAATTTACAAAGAAACGGCCCGGCCGATCGCCGCACAAAACTCAGAGACGATAGTCCTCATCGAGATACATCAAATGGCTTTTAAATTTTTGAAATCGCTTCAGCCGTTTTAGAGAAAACGTCGATTTACGGCAAAAAATCTGTTCACACACACACACACACACACACACACACACATACTTTTTCCAAATTTGGTCTCATTCGATTCAGAATGGCTTGAAACGTCGAGAAAACATAAAATTAGCCATTCGGATTTTTTGATGAAAACATAAAGTTCTCCTTCGGGTAGTTAACTAGTCTAAAATTATATTCAACCGAAGGCCAATGAATGAACTTTTCGAATGATTAAAATGAAATAATATACAGACAAATTTTTTATTATATTGAAATCGTGTGTTATTAGGAATATAATAATAATAATAATACTAATTTTAATATTATTATAGTATCACTAGAATGTATCCTAGTAACTATTCTCTATCTGATGAGATTCTTAAAAAAAAATTACATAATACCGATGATATTTATATGCAGTAATGCACTCTAAAGGTTATTTTTTGATTATGATATTTGAGATCTGTGGTCTGAACTGAAAATTGAAATAAGTAAGTAGGTACTGTCTTACCTTAGAAAGTACTTTGGCTTACATCATCCAAGTTTCATGTATCCCATTTTTAATTATATACTATTTTGTAAGAGTAACTGAAGAATATAACGTATAAATTTCGAATTGAATTCGTAAACTAGTTGGTATTAAACTAATTGGTATTTTGCCTTAAGGCAAGTTACATGAATTCTCCGATATGTGTAAATAATCGATTTAATTAATAAAAAATAGATTAATTTATTAGTGATTAAAATTATTCCGAGCGAATTTATTACACATACTTGAACACGAACGAACACGTTTACTAGGAGTAGTTTCTAAAAGCAAATTTTCAAAAATCAATAATTTTTATAATTGAACCAGTTTTCGTAGGACTTTACTGTGTTTATCAAGACCAAGTACTCTATCGTTATACCAAGTAAATCGTCTCATTTTAATTTTAACAAACGTGAAAA
This sequence comes from Ctenocephalides felis, assembly GCF_003426905.1. Classification (NCBI taxonomy): domain Eukaryota; kingdom Metazoa; phylum Arthropoda; class Insecta; order Siphonaptera; family Pulicidae; genus Ctenocephalides; species Ctenocephalides felis. The sequence continues at coordinate 54,448,677 of NW_020537324.1, forward strand.
AAACTACTCATTTTCTCAAACTTTGATGATTTTTTAAAATTAAACTCCTTGTCACAAGCTCATAAGGCCGTAATATTTCAGTAAGTTCTATAAGACCATGATATATATCGCCAAAAAAAGTTCCATAAAAATAGGCTTAAATTTTTTTTTCAACAGTTAATTACAGGAAAACGGTTCGGTAGATTTTCACCTAAAACTAATCAGTATCATTCCCAACTAATATCTTTCGAATAGTTTTTGATTTTATAAAATCGATTCGGTAGTATGAGCTTAAATTCATTTTTGTTTAGCTTTTTATTTTTTATTTTTATTTACATTTATGCCAGGGTAAAGGTTAGTTGGTCCTTTTTACTTATAGAAGTTATAAAAAAAAACTATCTTATAAAACCATTGAATAACGTATACTTAAAAATTATATCAAGGTATCGTAAACTAAACAACAGTGTCCATACCGAAGAATCTAACAACAACAAAAAACTTTTGTTATGGATTTTCTAACATTGCCGTTTATCTCCTGATAGCGGCGTCGTAGGAAGCAAAATGATGGCTGGTTATACATTTTTCCACTCTACTTTCAAATATTATGTTAAAAAATTCTTAACTTTACTGGACTTTGAGATATCGCTGGTGGACCTTTTAACTTGCGGACATTTAACCTTCTCTACTCTATTACTCTATTTTATTAAAATAAATATAATATTTATGAAAAATTTCAATATTGGACAAATAATGCTGAAGAGTTGGAAATGTCATCATGAAGTAGAATAAGCAAATATTTCTAAGAATATATTCAAATATTGATAAAAATAATTAGGCCGAGCATAATCAATGACTATATACAATGATATGCTAGTATAATGCATTATATGCTTCATATTTATTTATTTATTTTTAAATATATAGCCCACAGATTTCTTCCAAGAAGACTCAAAAATACAATTTTTTCATAATGAATAACAATTAAAATATATACAAAATTACAATATATAGTTATTAACATAAAATACTTAACATAAAATTACATATAATACAGAATGTAACAATAATATTTATATACAGAATAAGATAAAATAATAAGATATTTGAAAAGAAAATAAAAAGGTTAACTTGAGCAGATGGAGATTATTTGATTAGGTGAAGTGTTGTGAAAATCTATTTCATTATTAATTAAGTTAAAGTTAAAGGACATAACTAAAATAGGCGAATTTAAGAAAGAATTATATTTAGGAGTAGGATAATTGAAAAATAATTGTAAACGCGTAGTCTTGGAACATTAAAGGATAGTTGGTTAAGAATAAGAAGACAGTCTATAGAATTATTGCAAAGTTTAAATAAGAACATAACTGTACAGATAAATCGACTTGAGGCAAGATAAGGAATACCAAATTCTTTTAGTAAAGTGTTGTGGTCAAAGCCACGTTCAGGGTAAATTTTATATGTTTTATAATGGAGATATTTCAGAAATTTCCGCTAAACCTTCTCTATCGCATCAGACTTGTTGATTTGATGAGGATACCAGAATGCAAAATTTAAATTACAGCTTTTCATTTAGTGTGCTTCATATGCAAAATTTAAGTTACAGCCTTTCATTTAGTTTCATACTTCATAAATAAGAAAATTTACTTTGAATTATCTAATCAGTATCACAATATCTATGACTACAAAAAATAAAACAAAAAAATATTTTATCACGTACTGTACATTCCATCTGTTACAGTTCAGTGTGTCGTTTTAATTTTTCCCCAAATGCCTGCGCGAACAAAAAAACACACCGCAGTAATAGAAAATCTGGACAAATCCTCTCAGCGACCATGTATAGCCCCCTCTGAGACCAACATTACACGCTAACTCTCCTACGCGGGGATCACGGTGAGCAGTGGCGCCAAAAATATATTTAAACCGAATTCTTCCGGACAGAACATCAAATAATAATGGAAGATATTATGTATTTCATAGTGTTTCTATTATTTCCAAATATAGTGTATTTATCAAAATCATTAAAATATCAACACCAAAACTACATTCTTTAATATAGGCTGGAGTTAGGTCTGAAGGTCCGCGGGTAAAAAGGTCCACTACCGATATCTTAGAAATTTTACTAACAATATTTGAAAGTAGAGGGCAGAAGATGCATAACCGACCATCATTTTGACCCTTATGACGTCGCTATCAGGAGAAAAACGACAATATTTGAAAATCTGTAACAAGTATTTTCTTTCGTTGTTAGTTTCTTTGGTGTGAACACTGTTGTTTAGTTTACGAGACCTTAAGATAAGTTCTAATCATAAGATTAAGTTATTTAATTGTTTTAAAAGATGTATCGTTATTTTAAGTTAGATTGAACTAGATTAATTGAACTAATTAGAACAGATGTTTTTATATAACCTCTATAATAGGTAAAGTAGGTGGGGTAAAAAGGACAAACTGAATCTTTACCTTAGCAGAGATGTAAACAATAAAAAATAGTATATAAAAATGTAAATTAAGTTAAGAATAGCATTTTCACAAGAGATGAACTAAATAAATAGTAATTCTAGCACTGCCAATGTGGCGGGAATAGCTCACTCAGTAGCGTTCTCGACTCACACGCTGGAGGAACTCGGTTCTAACCTCCACCAATACCAGAATTAAAAATATAAAATATTAAAGTAGATTAAGAATTGGTTATTTGTAGAATACAAGAAAAAATTGTATTAGAAGTAAGAAGAAAAAAAAAGTTCAGTTTAGAAGATGAGAAGAACATATTGAGAAACAAGAAGAAGAAAGAAAATTGAATGGAAGGTTATGATATAAGAAGAGATAGTATATATATGATAAATATATAAGAAATGTGTAAGAATTGTATAGAATATGATGAAAAAAAAGAATAATGTAGGTGGCTAAAAATGCTGTAAAGCGGAGGCCAATAAAATTTAAAAAAAAACACTGCCAATAACCTTAGTGTTGATGCCATATAAATAAATAAATAAATAAATAAAAAACTTTACTGCATTATTGGTGCAGATGAAATTTATATTTTGTATTGGTTGAATAATATAGCTATTATTTTGTGAAATCTCTTCAAAATTAAAAATAAGACATTGAATCTGTTTGTTTCCTGGTTGTATAATTTTAACCCGCTTATGGGCCCAGATGACAAATTTTTGAAAAAAAGCAAAAAACATAGTTTTACAATGAGGAATTAGCTAGGCATTTTATTGGACATAGTTATATAGTTGTTTGTTTGATATGTGCTATTGGTTTGAATGTAGTTGATTTGGCTTTCAGAGTATAGTTGCCAAAAGTCAAATTTGTACCCCGCCCTAACCTCATCACATAGAAATGCAATTTTTATAAAGAAATTAGTTCATAACGTTATAGAGAAAGTTTGTGGTTAAACCTGACGCAGCCAAATTCTTTTAAAAATTACACTTACGGATAATGTCGAAAAACCAGATATAATTAGATAGTGACTTTATAAGATCGATTAAAAAGATGTATAATGAATGATTTCAAGAAAATATAATTTCTTGGAAAAAAGGTTTATTACTTTGAGGATCTACGAAAGATAGGATACATTACAATGGAGGAATATAATGGTTATTTTGTATGAAAGGTATTAAAATATGTTTATATAATTTGCTTAAAACAGGGTTGAGCCTTAGACGTTAACAAATATTAAAACTAGTGGTGAATGGCATCGTGCCTTAAGGCAAATTGCTGGAACTTCCCGTAGCTTAACTAAATATTCGAGACAATTTTTTCCTTAGATACCATATAAATTTCAATCTGTCTTCAGGACACATTCAGTAATTAGATTGTAGGTAGTGAAAAATGAAATGCTTAAGAGGTTACCCAATAGTAAACCTTTTAGTTATGAACTGTAACTAATCATGACAAAATATTTGTAAGTCTAGAACTGAAAATAGAGATCATTATGTACGCATACATGACATACAAAAACCAATTATAAGACTAAACATATACAAATAATATATGAATATAAAGACTGTATTAAGTAAATACATATATAAATAATCTCTATATAAAACCAAGAGAAATATTAAATGTTTTCAAATAGATTATTATATAATTTACAGAAAAATAAATAAACAAACCTTAATCTTTCGAATTTAAAATGAAAGACATTGTCTTATATTTATGATAATTATATAAACTGCATAGTTAAAATTAATTATTTAAAACATATAAGTGAGTGTTAGAACTTTAGCCAGAATCCTTTAAAGAAAAAAAACATTAAACTTAAATAATTTTTTTCTCCCAAAAGCAATTGTTTTGTAAACACAAGCAGAAAGTTTTTGGAACAATTCAAAGCGGATGCTTAGTTCTCTCAAAAACTGCCATCTTTTGCACATTTAGCTACGTATCTTCGAAACGGCTCGACCTTTGTCAAAAACTAATCAGAACATCTCCCTATCAATAGGAATTGAATGTTTCTTAAACCATCCAAAATCGGTTGATTCGTGGGCCTCATAAAACACACACACGCACACACCAACAAATATCAATATTTTCTGAGATAAGCAAAAATGTTCAAAACCTTCATAACATAAAGAAATACAAAAATATTCCATTTAGAACTTTGGACGATTACAACAACCTACTACACGGGAAGTTAAAAAGAAACTCTGATGTCAAACTCCAAATTAGCATAAATTAATTGATTTTATTCAATATGTTCCATAAGTCAAAATCTTCGCTACAGAATTCGATTTCGATAAATTAACTTAAAACTAGAATCGCTTCAGCCCTACGCCCCACTATAGCCTTTAGCCTGTTCTATGCCGAAAATGCGACGAAAGCAAAAGAATATCGGCGAACGAGTAGTCGAACTGATCCTCGTGTGTACTGTGTACCCGTCGTATAGAAGCAACTCTCTCTCTGCGGGTCGCATCGACAAAGTATAAGTTATCTATCTGAATCTTGTTATCCGTTGGGGCGTTTTGAAGTAATCCAATGACAATATTATTTTATTTTAATATGACCCTATAATCTCATATTGTTTTCTCGATTACGAACGTTGCATGGGAAGAGTTTGCTTGGATTTGAAATATCGATTGGTATAGATAAAATACATGCTACAGGTTTAATACGTTTATGGACATAACTGAAACGATTTGTTAACTTACGTACGGTAAGTTATAGAAATTGTCAAAAAATCGAAAATAAAAATTTTTGCATAGCTTCACGTTTCAGCGGTTTCTGAACCTCAGAAAAAACATTCAACATATAAATTGAAATATTTGTAAATAGTTGGCATTTTCCGGGCTGTCTTCTGTATTACATTAAATCTGACGTGAGTTCAAAAATTGATATATACTGATAAGTATATATGAATTATAGAAAATCTAGTTGAAAGTGGCATTTTTCCTTAAGACAAGTTGCTTGAACTTCCAGATGGGTGTAATAATTGACTTTATCAATCAAAATTGGGACTTAGATATTTAGATAAAATTTTCACGATTTGGTAAATTATGTACGTAGTTCTAGAAATTATTTAATAATTTAAAAGAATAGTAACATTTTTTACAAAAATAGATAAGTTTTGTTAACTATTCAGTTACTTACTTTCTAATTCCAAAACGATTTCTAATTAACTTAAGTGACTTATCACATTACAATAGCGACTTTTGACACAAATTTTTTTTTTTTTTTTTTTTGAACTCAGTTTTATTTAGCAATCAGAAATACATAAAGATTCCTATGAGCTAAAATGACAATATTTATGAGTGATGCCTAAGAAGAACTCCAATGAGAACTTCTCAGTTTTACAATTAGTATGATATATTAGACCTAATCTAAGACTAAGTCTAAGGGCCATTGTCGTTTCAACCTCCTAATGCCAAAAGGTTGAGTAACGTCAGCTATAGAAGGATTCAAATGTGAGACACAAATTTTGACATCATATTTTTTCAAAATTTGATGAATTTTTAAAACTAAACTGCTTGTGGTAGGGCCGTAATATTTCAGTATGTTACATAAGACCATGATATCTATCGCTAACAGATGTTTTATCGGCAAAAAAATTGTTTCAACATTTTACATTTAATTTTACAAGAAAACGGCTCGGTAGATGCTTACTTAAAACTAATCGGTGTCATTTCCAATCAACATCTCTCAGTTTTTGATTTTTTGAAATCGATTGAAAATTTTGAGCGAAAACGTAGACGAAAAGTTTCACCACTTTATGCAAATTACAAAGAAACGGCTCGGCCGATCGTCGCACAAAACTAATAATTTCGAGATCAAATTAAATACATTAGAGAACGTTAAAATAATTATCTTGAAAGAATAATGGACGGAATTTCAAATATCTCATGTAAATTTTAGTATCAAATCTGCAACAAAATGAATATGTTCACAACTGAAATAGAGCATTTTTAAAATATTTGTGTATACTAAGCTATATTTATCGGTCAAAAATGATCATTAGACATATGCTCTATGCAGCTGAAGCGGTGCGATTGCTTTAAAAAAGGGCAAAATTTTCAAAATATTTAAAAATAATAGAACATTTTTTTCCAAAAGTTTTTTTCAAAAAAGTCATTTTTTTCATGAATTTATATATCTCAAAAATCAATTTTTTTTCAAAGATTTAAAAAAAATATTTTTTTTAAAAAATAATAATTTTTGGTACGGAAAGTTCCAGCAATTTGCCTCAAGACACGATGCCATACACCACTAGTTACTTCGTATATTTTCAATTTGACAAATATCTATCCGGTGTCCCAAGTTTGTATCTTTGTTCCTATGCGACGCGCCGTAAATTATCCCGCTCAGACGTCGTCTATCGGGGCGCCGTCGTATAAAAGTTCGCAATAGCCAACAAGATGCTCTTAACTACAAAAAACGACAATAAAATAACACATTACAAGCAAAGTTTATTTCAAGTTTCCTTCGAATTCAATTTAACTCGAAGGCGGAACATTGGCGTATAAATAGATCGTTATACGAAACAGACAGAGATGAAGCTTTGACTGAAGGGGAAGGCAACTCCTGAACTCACGTCCGATGTACTGTAATAAAAAAGACAGTCCGGAAAATGACTACGATTTAAAAATATATTATATTGGTCTTATAAGCAGAAGTGATTTTTACAATTTGAGTAATTTCAAATACTCCTGTTCAAAAGCAATTTTGTTCAATTAATACAATTAAGTTTAAGAAAGAGTAACCGCTTGGGGTTATCCTTAAAAAAAATAGTTTTTGCTTATAAAATGAATAAAAGATATTTAAATTTATGTTATTTGTTCCAGTGCACCAAAGATAAAGTCATAGATAAGGAAAAATAAAGTAATTTAAAAAAAAATCAAGATAGTCATTTTATATTTAACAGCAATCATACCTATCGAATCCTATAAGCCATTGCGCAAATTTTTTAAGGACGTGGCTCACTATGTGACAAATTTCTTATTGAATACTGATGTGTGCTTAAACTATTTTCGCTTAGAAACATGTTGCAATTTATATACCAATGTGAAGTCTATATCTTCAAGTAATAACCGATGTTACTACTACTGGACATCAGGGTGTCCGAGGCATATATTGAACCTAAAAGTTTTGTTGATTCGGGATTCATAAACTTGCTCAATATATGATTTCAATAATAAAATTTCTGCAATACAGATGTTTTCTTTACTGATGCAACAATGTGCTGAAAAATTATTTTCACGTGGATACATGATGGCAATCTATATATCCATGTGAAATCTATAAATACAAGTAAAAACTGTAAAAGTACAGCTTGACATCAGGCTGTCTGAAGCATATATTGAATTTGAAATCTTTGACTCGAGGTCCATAAGTTTAACTATTGATCGATCAAATTACAAATCAATTAGCAATAGAGGAGCCCAAAGTCCTTTTATAACATTTTCTGGGATATTTTTAAAAATTGGTGGAGATATTTTACTTAAGAGCAAATTTTCACAAATCAATAATTTTTATAATTGAACCAGTTTTCGTAGGACGTTCATGGTTTAGTATGCTCATTAAGACCAAGTAATCTATCGTTATACCAAGTAAATCATAGAATTTTAATTTTAACAAACTTCGAAAAAACTACTCATTTTCTCAAACTTTGATGAATTTTTAAAATTAAACTACTACGACCATGATATACATCGCCAAAGAAAGTTTCATAAAAATCGGCTTAAATTTTTTTTTCAACAGTTTATTACAAGGAAACGGCTCGGTAGATTTTCACCTAAAACTAATCAGTATCATTCCCAACAAATATCTTTCGAACGGTTTTTGATTCTTTAAAATCGATTCGGTAGAATGAGCTTAAATGTGGACGAAAAGTTTAACACTCTTTTTCCGAATTACAAAGAAACGGCTCGGCAGATAGTCTCACAAAACTTACAAACTATAGTGCTCATTGAGGCACATCGAATGGCTTTTAAATTTCTGAAATAGGTTCAGGCGTTTTTGAGCAAACGGCGTCGATGAAAGGTCTAATTTTGACAAATGCCAAAAAAACGATACCAATTTTTGCAAACTTTGACGAATTTTTAAAGCAAAACGAGTTGTCGTAGGGCAGTAATATTTTAGTATGATCTAGAAGACTATGATATCTACCGCAAGAAAAAAATTATAAAAATCGTCATTTTTTTTAAAACTTTATTACAAGAAAACGGCCCGACCGATCTTTACCAAAAACTAATCGGCACGATTCCCAACCAGTATCTTTCGAACGGTTTTTGAATTTTCAGAATCGATTCAGAATTGCGGGCTAAGACGTAGACGAAAAATTTTTCACTTTTCTGCAATTTATAAAGAAACGGCTCAGGCGATCGTCGCACAAAACTCAGAAACGCTAGTCCTCATCGAGATACATCGAATGGCTTTTAAATTTTTGAAATCGGTCGAACCGTTTTTGAGAAAACGTCGATTTACGGCAAAAAATCTGTTCACATACACGCAAACACACACACACATACACGCACATATACTTTTACCAAATTCGGTCTCATTCGATTCAGAATGGCTTGAAACGTCGAGAAAACATAAAATTAGCAAATCGGATTTTTTGATGAAAACATAAACTTCTCCTTCGGGAAGTTAAAAAATTCTTTAAAAGTAATGAAATTGATTGAATTTCAATATATCTATTTAAGATTCTTTTATGTACCTTCATCATTTTGGAATTGTTGAATTTGAATGGTTGTTTCTGTTCTTTATGGCGCATTACGCTTGACTGATCACTTGTGCGTGATTCAATAACACGTTGGAGATGCCAAACACCGAGGTGCACGAAGATAACAATTTCTTAAGTAGGTATAAGGTCAACCCTCTTAGAACGCGGCGAGTGAGTAAGTACCGTGTAATATGGAAAAAGAGATGTAAAAAACTGGGATTTAACGTACAAACCAGGCATTTTAGTAGCGCGTTCTATGGGAACCAGAATTAGTACAAAACAAATAAATTTTACTGCGTTTTTTGTTAGTGCAACACGTGTTGTGGAAGAGCTCTGACACTACTAAAATCAATGTCGTACACAACTACTATATAAATTGGCATGTTTATATCGTATACAAACATATTGTAAAAGATACAATATGTCAATAAAATATCTAGTAGTAGTAACTAGATCCACACATAGGTTGCGCGAAAAGAATTTATGGGATATTAAACAAAAACCGCGCTAAAAAACACCGTGTTATAAGAGGGCAGTTGCAATTTCAGCTCCGCGTAGTATGGAGAGCACGCCTCCAGAGTACTTCATTATAGGAGGATTGACTGTACATCATCAATAAGCAAATTTGACTAATAATTAAATAATTATTTCATTTTCTATTAATTATGGTTGAAAAGGAAATTGGCACTTTATCTAAATCAACGTAGACTCTTGATTAGAACCAAATTTACAACTTAATTTTATTAATTATTAAGAATTAAGAACACATTTTTGTGTTTTTATATAGAATATTATTATAATTTATTACATTAAATATTATAATAAACATTATTAATATCATTTCTTACAAAATTATCAGTCATCAGAATTTCCATTATATTATTAGAATAAAGCATATGGCATATGACATTTAATCAATCGGGAGTGTTCCACGATTGTCGGCAACGCTCGTTATTTTTATGCACTAATTTGCCATTTGCATGAAGTATAAGATCTATGGATCCACCCCATAAAATAAACAATGTTAATAAAAAGTAATAAAAAAATGCCATCAATAATTTGTAAACGCACTATTGTTCATTTAAGTTGAAGTTCTGTAATTATTATTTATGCCTAACAATATAGCCCTTAAACTAGTGCAACTACCAAATCAATATCAAATACTAAGCATGAAATATAAAAAATAATCCTACCTTTGAAATCCAGATATAATTTATTATAATTATATGAAGTTCTGCATCGATGCAATGTAAAAATCTCAATTGAACACTTTATTTGAGGAACCGAGAAATGCCAAAAATTGTGGATGACAAGACGCTAGTCCTCCATATTTTAATTATGTTTTCTTCTTCACTAAAACACTAAACTATTTTAACACACATTTTAAAAACTTGTTCATAATAAAATAACAGTAAGAAGAACTTTTCGGTACAACAACTTAGACACTTATCACTGCCATACAAATATATAAAACGCCATTTTAAGTTTTCCGATGGCGTCCATAGTTGATCCTCCATATTTTGAATATGATTTAATTTGCACTGAATCACTAAATTTTTATAACACGTTTATTAAATTTGTTCATAATTATAATAACAGTAAAAAAATATTTTCAATACAACAACTTCTACACTGATGACTGCACCACAAAAATATAAGACGCCATTTTGAGATCCAACATGAAGCTTGAAGTAGATCAATATCAATTTTCATATTATCGATAAAACTAAAATGTAATCCAACTAAGTCAGTAACTTAAGCCATTGGCGCAAAATATAAATTTATGCAATTGATTTTTGGTAACAAAAATCTGAAATCTAATCTGAACTTTTTAAAAAATGCACATAATATTATATATTAAAAAATTATTAAAATTATATATTTATTATATTATATATTTAAATTTTATTTAAAGCCAGAGACAGTTTATTTTCACTAGGAAAAATATTTAGATCTATTTTTTAAGTAAAAAAAGAAATCACATCTGCTTCACGTCAAGCTGGCCGAGGTAGGTATCAAACTGGAACCTTGTGGCATTCAGGCTCATATTACTGGTTATATGAATTGATTTCATAATGTGAATACATTTTCTGTAAACTTAAAGTAAATGGAATAGAAAACACTTTATAATTCATAATATTTTATTATACTTCTGATAGCTACAATAAATATGTTATATAATTTATATACAATTTATAATTCTATAGGAACAATTTAACTATATAGACTAGATCATAACAATCACTATCTAATATATTTCACTAATATTTAAGTAGAAGCTAGAATGATTTTTGTACAAAATAACACATGTATGTTGAGATACAGTTTCACAATATGCCATAATTTTAAATTTCTACTTTTAATATTGAGAAAAAAATCCTTATGGTATTTATATTTAGAGATATTCGAGTTGAAGAGATCAATTATTATTATTTTTTAATAAATATTGTGATTTAATTTTGATATTGCCTCACAAAAATAAAATAATATTATGTGACTGTTTCACAATAATTTTAACTAGTTGTAAGTTTCATACCAAAAGTTCAAATAAACAAATTTCAATAAAAAAATTAACACGGAGTTATAAGCTTCAAGATGAAATATCAGTTTATCTTTCAGTCATTACAAATACTCTAATGTTATTTTACATTTCTATTGCAGTAATTTTTCAAACAGATTTTTTTAATTACAAGATTTCAAATTATTAATATTCAAGATTAATCAAATATATTTTTGCTTTATAACAAATCAAAAAACTGTGTCAGATGTCGGATCACACATTCACATAGAAGTTTTTTTAAATAAATGAAATAATACTTAGCGCAATTTGCATTAATAATTATTTTTATTGGAGACTTAAATTATGCAAGATTTATCTAATAGATTTATCATTATTATATTTTAAGAGATCATATATTGTTATTTATTATAATAAATAAAATATCACAATAATATCAATGCTGAAACATGACTAGATGCTCGTTATGAACATAGAACTTGGAAAAGAATTAATAATATTAACAGATTTTTCAGAACTATTGATTATATTGACTTAGACTATTCTGTAATATATATTTATATTTAAATTACATATTATTTTCAACAAGATGCGATAATGTTCAGAGTCATTCATGTCTTTGAATAAATATCCAATTTTATACAGAAACGTATCAGACAGAGTATTTAATATCACGAGACTAGAGTTTTCGAATTACCTATGGAATTAAATTATTATAAATTTAACTAAACTCTAGTGATTGAGTCGTCGTTTTGGCTATTCAAACAGTTTCTTGATTTTATTCCATGTAAACATTCTGAGCAGTCGCATTGCATATCCTCATCTGCAACAAAATAACAACGATTTAATTTAAAAAATATAACACCGATTTTGCCTTATCAATTAACTAATTAAAAACCGAAACCGAATTGTTATCATGCTGAAACAGATCAGATCAGATAGATCATCAGAAATGCGTAAAATACCTGTATATTAATACTGAGACATGCCATTTCAAAGCATTATATATCTCTAAAAAACCTAAGACATGTATTTTACGCATTTCTGAGTATGTTATTTGCTTTTTATTAAGTTACGTCAAAACTTAGCAATATGTCAATAGTTCGATTTTTAATGTGAGATGCGAAAAAAACTTACAAATGACTTAATTTGAATTTTATGCTTTAATTTTATGTGTTTTTAATGTAACTTATAATTCGAATAATGAAAGAATTCCAGGAAATCATTGTATCTTTATCTAAAAAGCAATGACATGACCCAAAACTATCGCACACTAGCAAAATCTAATGGATTTCTATGGTTCAAATTATTTATGCAATCTTAAATTTAACGTAATGATCAAGCTACAAAAATCAATTTGCTTAAGGCACGATGCCATACACCACTAGTTCTATCTATGATGATTTTTTTTTACTAAAAGGCAACAACCTAT
>NW_020537324.1:54462765-54495816 GCF_003426905.1 Ctenocephalides felis
AAAAACGGTTCACAATTTTTTGTGGAAAGATGGACTAACTACTAATAGTAATTCAGACACCTAATTAATGGGTTGTGATGTGTTTCATGGTGAAATGGGTACAAATATCGATAAACAAAACTGCTAATAGTGAAGAAACAGTTCATTGAATCGTCGAAAAAAAATTCCGAGTTATCTTTTTTTTATTTAATTTATTCTGCAATCTGTTTTACATGAATATCAGCATTAAGTAGAGATTACTAACAATGATTATCTTACAATATAAACCAGAAGATAGTAGCAACACCCAGCGGCGGTTGGTTTAGTCTGTTTAGTATGTTATTAAGACCAAGTACTCTATCGTTATACCAAGTAAATTGTCTAATTTTAATTTAAAAAACGTCAAAAAAACTACTCATAGTTTTTTGCAGTACTCATAAACTGCTAATAGTGAAGAAACGGTTCATTGAAACGTCGAAAGAAACTTCCGAGTTTCATCTTTTTTTATTTAATTCATTCTGCAATCTGTTTTACATGGACATTAACATTAACATTAAGCAGAGATTACTAACAATGATTAATTACAATATAAACCAGAAGATAGTAGCAACACCCAGCGGCGTGTCTACTAGGTATAATGACTAATTATTTATGCTCGAAGAATTTGCTGACATTTTTATTATATGTGCAACTATACTCACGAAAGGCGATTTTCATTTGAGGCTATTTGAGATCTATGACCTCAAGTGGAAATTTGACATCAAAGTTGCCTGATGTCAGGCTTCGCAGTATCGGGAATCGAACCAACCATATGGTCAATTTTTGTCTCACATACACACAAACATACTATTTCAATTCAGAATGGCTTTCTGGCAAAAACATAATAAAATGATGTATACACTTCTTGTCAATCTACATATATATTCATATCATCTTTGTTGAATGATTCAATTAATACGATAACAATTTTTCCTAAAATTGTTAAAAAGATATTTTTAATAATTAGCCCTCCGAAATATTTTTTATATTCTCCTAAAAATATACCCATATAATAAATTACAGTCGTAACTCCATTTTTCTTATTATCATTTACGCATCGTAGCATCTTATTATATTTTCTGGGCCTGGTCTGTGATTCGACGTCCGCCGCCTCTAGAGAGTCGGTGGTGGTTGGAGGTGGTCGAAGATGGTCGGAGGTATATATATGAATGGCGGTTTTATTATGCAGTCGTTTATCTTCGATGTTAGTTACGTGGCGGACAGCATCCGTGCACACATGGTTAAACAAGATAACGACCTAACCAACAAACCGTATGGTAACTGTCTTGTTATCCAAGATATCTCGGACAGCCATTACTGAAGACATTCACTGACAAAAGTTTACTTTAAGGAATATTTCTAATATAAAAATGGCTGTCAATAACGAATTGTTTTTGACGTTTTTAAGATTGTTTTATATTGCAATCAACATTCACTTCTAACATAAAATACATACACTACTTTCAATTAACTTTTTGAATTAACATATTCATTCAAAATAGAACAAAAAATACAATATTTTTTTTGTAACCATACTATAGAGCAGGGCGAGGCAAGAAGGTCCAATATGACATTGAGCAAATATATTGTGAAAACCAAACCAATTATATCACCACAAATATGTGTTATTTCTCATAGAGCAAACAAACATTATAAAAAATGTGTGTTTTTATTTGCAGTAGTTCTTCAAAAATTTATCACATGGTCCTTTTTACCCCATAGGCGGGGTAAAATGAGATGGCCAGAAAGGAGGCAGACAGGAATTATCGTTATTTGTAATTTTAAAAGAATTTTACGAAATGAAAGCTGTATCATTCAAACAATATAGATGATATATTATATTCATAAATGCATTTTTTTACCGAGAAAAACCCTGTATATACCTGTATAACCTTGATCTAGAATTTTGTGAGAAATATTCAGCAGCAGAGTTGGAATGATTATTTATTTAATTTATCTCGTGACAAATGCTTTTGAACTTAAATTACTTTTTGTTTATTATTTTTTTATTATTTTTCACCATTGCCAGTTTGAAGGTTCAGTTGCTTCTTCTTACCCCACTTATGTGTAAGCTTCTATATAGATTACAAAAAAACTGTTGTCTAACTTAAAATTAACAATACTCTCTCATAGAACAATTCAATAACGTTTACTTAAAATTATATTAAGGTCTTGTAAACTAAACGACAGTGCTCACAATTTATAATCTGAAAACAAAATACTTTTGTTATGGATTTTCAAACATTGCCGCTTATCTTACGATAGCAACGTCTTTAAATCAAGGTGATGGCTGGTTATACGTCTTTTACCCTCTACTTTCAAATTGTTGGTGAAAAATTCGTAACTGTACTTGTACTTGGTACTTGGTACTTGTCGGTAACGTTGATATCATGGCAATATCAAACTTATCCACGTAAATTACCCTTTCTTTAATTCCTATGATTTTATTTTACCATTAATATGCAACTATCCTTAGTGGATATTTAGCAAAAGTATTAGATAATAAATATATGATAATGAGTAGGAGATACCAGCCTTTGCCTGAAGGCAAATTACTAGAACTTCCCGTACCAAATATTAAAATTTTTGATTTTTTTAACTTTGAAAAAATTAGATTTTAGAGAATATTGAATTTTTTTAGAAATTTGAATCTTTCGAAGCAATCATGTCTGTCCAAAAATTCTATCAGTTTTTCATTTTGTCAATAAAAATAAAAATCATTCAAATCGGACGCTCCGTTATCTCAAAAATTTAACTACCATTTTTAGCACTTTTTGCCTCGTATCTTTGAACGGTTGGACCTACCTTTGCCAAAAACTAATCAGCATGTGACCTTAGTAATACAAATCAAATGTACTAATAAATTTGTGAATTATTCAAATCGGTTGATTTGTGTTCACAAAATCGTGGACGAAAAATTGTATCCAAACATACATACTAAAGGTATACCAAAATGTTGAAAAGCCTGTAAAACGTAAAGATATGGAAAAATTTCCAGTTTCGATTTTTTTTTTGTGATTTGTGAAGTTAATAATAATAAGTTTCTACACAAATAATAACAAATAAATGCAAAAATATATAAAATTACAAAACAGAAATTAAATTTCTGTACGTAGCAGAGTTCTGTTAAATTTTGTTTTAGATAGAATAAACTTAGTATGGGTGCAAAATTGAAAATTGGTTGATCATCTTTACGTTATAATAATAATACTCTGATATAGTAACTATGAAAAAGCTAAGAGCTAAAAAATATGTGACCATATTATGATGTGGATCAGCATATCAATAGTAAACCCTTTTTCTCTAACGTGAAATGTCGTTAAGAAATATCTATAAAAGACAGTAGAGAAATATCTATAAAATGTAATAAAATAAAAACATTAAATAAATAATATTATTTATTGAATAGTTTTAGATTTTAACTTTTGCAAGATATTTCGTAAATGTTCATTATGTTTAGATAATAATTGCATTCGCGTTTCGTTAGCCTCAATTTGGTTTTCCATATCTCGTATAGGTTCGCATTCAACCTTCTTTGTAGAAACATCAGAAAAAATCGGGATTATACAATAATATTAGAAATTTTTTTCGTACTCTTTCAATTTTAATTCCATTTCTTGGATACAACTATCTTTTTCCATATTTTCTTCTTCTGAAATTTTTAAACCGTTTTTGAAGTATATCTAAATCAACTTTTAAGCCATCAATTACCTTTTCTTTCATCGGTGTATTGTTCTAATTTTGATATCATTTCAATTGATTCTGCATGTCTGTCTTTTAGTTCATCAATGTGAGAATTAAGCATTTCTTCAACTTTTTTGTTATTAGATATAAGTGTCTCTGTGTGCATTTCTGTCTCCTGAAATCTTTCATAAGCGATATTGCATTTTTAATGTTACTTTGTAACTCCGCTTCGAGACTGCAAATAGTTTTCATGAGTTTAGTATTTTCTGTGCAATACTTTTGCATAGATTCATTTTCAATTTCTAACTTCTGATACTCTCTAGCATCAAACTCTAGTTTAGCTTTACATTTATATAATTCTAATTCTAACTCAGACTTGGATTTCGTAATATTGTCTAATTTAGCGGTGAGTTTTTGGGATTCTGTTTTAATAAAGATATTTTGATTCCAAATCATGTATCTTCTCTTCATAAGATGTTTTAATCGCTTCGGATTTATCTCTATATTGCTTAATAGTTCTTAAATAGGACTTTAAATCAAGCTCTATGTTTTTAGTATATGTTTGCATAATGAACAAATCTGTAGTTTCCAGTAATTCTTCTGGTGTCAATTTGTTTTGTTGTGTTAAACAAACATTTGTCTTGCATATTGTTTGAACATATTTAAATAACTCATTCACAATATTAATAAATTTTTTAACAATCGTCTGAGCTGTAATGCAACTTGCGCATTGTTGCAACGTACAAACATCTGTTTGAGTTCCATATCAGTATATCGAATATTACCTGTGATTTTAATTGCAGTAATTGTCATTTTTGTGATTCCTCGGCGGAGTTCTTGCAGTTTGTTCCAAATTGCATTTGCTATAGTTCCCAAAGTCATGCTGGTCAAATAGTAAACATTACTTGGTCTGACATCTGAATCTGTCCTTACCGGCAAAGTTTCGATATAACTCAGGATCAAATCGAGAAAGTAATAAATTTTGTCATGGAGAATTTCAAGCAAAGTAATATACTGTTCCCCAGCGGTTTCTTTTTCTTGGAAAATTTTTATGCTGTCAGCATAACTCAAAGTTTGATCTAAATTATCATTTTGCAGCCATGATTTTATATTTTCAGTTATTTTAAATATATCCTTGAGATCTGATAAAGCTGCTGTTATAAAATCTTTTCTAATTTTTGGCATATTTTTCTCATGTTTTGTTGAATTTCAATTATACTTACTTAGGCTGGTATTTTGTTTATATTTTGATATGTCAAAATCGTTTGATAGATTTTCATTAGCATCGACCGTAAAATAAAATATTTTCACCTATATCCTATAACAGTTCTACTGAAATTTATTAAAAATGTATTTATTAAAAACTTGAAAACATTTTTAACTGACTGAACTAAATAATTATTTTATCATATTTTATAACGTATTAAACATATTGAAAAAGTAAAAAAAAATTGTATATGATTGTTTAATCCAGAGTAATAAATATTTTCATCATGAAGTAAAATCAATTATGAGGTGGAAGAAAGTTTTGGGGAAAACTATTAAAAAAGCTTCTCTTCTAAGACAAAAAGACTATTTTAGTGCATGGATTGATTGAAAGCATAGCATGTATAAGGTGAAAATGAAAATATAAAGAAACTTTGGTCATACATAATTTTCTGAAGCACTTTCTTTTTGCGCAACCATAACCAATTTTTTCTAGATGAAATATATGTATCTTTTTTATGGATAAACGATTGAAAAATTCAAGAAGCAATCGATTTCTATTGATAGGAAGATGTGCTGATTAGTTTTGGCAAAGGCAGATCTAGCGGCTTCGGAGATATGGAGCAAAAAGTGCTAAAAATGTCAGTTTTTTAAGAGAACGAATCAAACGATTTGAATGATCCAAAAAACATTCGATTAGTAATGATGGGGAGAAGTGGAGATTAGATTTTGGCAAAGTCAGGTCCAGCCGTTTCGGAGACACAGTGCTAAATGTGCAAAAAATGGCAGTTTTTGAGAGAACCGATTTGAATGATTTAAAAAACTTTCTGCTTTTGTTGGCAAAACGATTGCTTTTGAAAAAATATTCTTTTTAAATTTTCAAAATTAAAAAAAAAATCGGTTTTTAATTCTAATGCTAAAGTTCTAAACATCATAATACTTCAAATAATTATGAAAATCTATTTGAAAACATTTAATATTACTCGAATATTTCATTAAAGCACGGGAAGTTTCAACAATTTGCTTTAAGGCACGTTGGCATACACCACTAGTTACAGATTTTTATTCAAACCTTATTTGTTCTACTGAACATTTTTTTCGTGTACAAGCGCTTGCCCGTCGTCAACGTTACATACAAAATGTTTGATCAATATATTACATTACTCTCGATATGTTGACTGTGTCATAATATATTTATAGTAAATAATAAACAAAAGTGAAATTCATGATAAAATAATAAAACAAATGAAGTTTACAATATTTGTGTGTTCTAAAAAAGTGATTACCAAGTGATTTCAAACATTAAAAATGATGTCAAATTTGAATATCATCACGTCTACAGAGGTTGAGCTTACATAGAGAGTTTCAATCATTATGATTTTGAAGAAATAGGCAGCTCAGGCTGGTTGCTACGCCATAAGAGACTTCAAGAGTTAAGCCAGCAAGCTGTGATTGAAGCATCTGATTATCGGGAAGAGTATGTCAAAAATATGTTTATAACTTTAGAGAAAGTACCAGAACTTGTTTACGAAGCAATATCAATTTCCGTCTGGCGTCAAAAAATCTTGCCTAAACTATTGGATCTTCGACCAGAAGACTGCCCGACTAATTTAACAGTGTATATTGTTCTCATGCACGAACTAACCGCAGCAAATTTATTGGAAACTGTGATGTTTCATTCCGATTCATGTGTGCAACTAGATGACAAAATCTATGATTTATTAGATTATGCTGCTGAAAGTGTAAGCGTACTTATATCACTCGTTTCTTCAGGGTACAAAATGGAAGGTCCTTTAACCACAACAGCAGGACTCACGAACGAGGAAGAGTTTGATTATCAAAAGAAACATTTTCAATTTCAACTTGGTACATTATGTACTTCAATTTTATGCTATATTGTTGAACATTTGCCAAAATTACCAGTAGGTGTTGGAGCTAGATTAGTTGTGGCACACGATCTTCCGCTAATGATGGCAGAACTGATTTCACTTCAAATGTGGGTTAAGCAAGACGATAAAGGTTGGCATAAGTATATAAATGGCAAGTGGAAGCATGTAACCGGAGGCGATATAATAAAAGTAGCTCCAGTAGAAGGACAAATATGGATATGTTTAAGGCAACTTTTGTTAGACCAATCCGTAATGTCGTATTATGAATTATCAGATTTCCGTAGAAGCAGATTGTCGAAAGTCCAACGATTTCTGCATGATACATTTATAGATCAGCTACCACCATTATGTGATCTTAAACACTTTTTAGTAACTATGTCTTTAACGTCACAAGGTGAACAGTCGAACAGAAAAGCAATGTTATTAGAAATAGTTCCCGAAATCAAGAACGACCTATTAATAAAATATCGCGGCAAGTGGAAAGATATAGCACTAAAACAGGCTGAGTTGCTGTTTCGAAAAGATCATGAAGCTATGATGGATATAGCAAAAACTATAAGTGGATCTTATAGCAATGAAGCTTTGGAATTTTTTGATCAACAAGGTGAAACAATTTGCGGTAATTGTGGCAAAGGTGCAAATAAGAAGTGTTCTCGATGCAAGGGTGAGTGGTATTGTGGACGTGAATGTCAACTACAACGTTGGGCTTTACACAAGGACATCTGCGACCAACTGGTCAAAGAATTTACTGTAAAATAATAATAATTTTCTTTTATTCCCATATGATTTAATACTAACAATTAATAGCTTGGTTTTCGTGATTTATTACTAGAAGGTTTTAATATTAAGTGTTAATACAACTTTTAATAAAATATTAAAAATTTCCGTTGATATATATTTCAGTTTAAAATTAGTGCAGCACAAAATATGTTTTAATTCTATCTAAATCCATATTTCTGTAATGTAACTATTGAAAAAAATAATGTTAAAACTCATATGTTTTTTATTGATTTTATTTCATTGTCTTCATCAATTTAGTTAATTATAAGACAAATTATTTTTAGTTTTTCACACATATTAACTATGCGATTATTCTGAAATATATTGTTTTCACGGATGTACAAAATATATGCAATTTGAATTAAAATTTTATTGATCAAATGGAAATGCATATTTTTTATTTCAGATAATTATTAACTTCCCTAATAATCTAAACTGATTTTTTTTAGATTTCTTCACGTTTGGAAGGTTTCTGAACATTTTGGCATACCTCAAAAAAATGGATGTTTGTGCATGTCTGAGTGTATGTATGTATGGATACAATTTTTCGATTTCAAAAACTTAATTTCCTATTTTCGCACTCTTTATCTTCGACACACAACTTGCTAAAAACTAATCAGCACATTTCCTTAAAAATAAGAATCGTATGCTTTTTGAATCATTCACATCGGTTAAGCAGTGCTCCTAAAAACGTCGACGAAAAATTGTATCTATATGCATATTACATACACACATACACACACATCCGTTTTTTTGTAAGGTATGCCAAAATATTCAGAAACCTCTGAAACGTAAAAATAGGTAAAAGTTTTCATTTTCAATTTTTGGACGAATAATATAACCTTTACCCTACGGGAAGTTAAAAAACTAGTTGGTATTGGTATTTAGCCCTGAGGCAAGTTACATGAACTTCCCGATATGTGTAAATAATCGACTTAATCAATAAAAAATAAATTAATTTATGAGTGGATTTATTACACATAATTGAAAACGAACGAACACTTAACGTGTATCGGAGTATTTTCAAAAAGCAACTATTCAAAAATCAATAATTATTATATTTGAACTAGTTTCCGTAGGATTTTAATGGTTTAGTACGTTTATTAAGACCAAGTACTATATTGTTATACCAAGTAAATCGTCTAATTTTAATTTTAGCTAACGTCAAAAAAAACTATACTCATTTTCTCAAACTTTGATGAATTTTTAAAATGGAAGTACTTGTCGTAAGGCCGTAATTTTACAGAAAGTTCTATAAGACCATGATATATATCGCTAAAAAAAATTGCATAAAATTCGGCTTAAATTTTTTTCAACAGTTAATTACAAGTAAACGGCTCGGTAGATTTTCACCTAAAACTAATCAGTATCATTCCCAATTATTATCTTTCGAACAGTTTCTGATTTTTTAAAATCGGTTCGGTAGGATGAGCTTAAATGTTGACGAAAAGTTTAACACTTTTCCAAATTACAAAGAAACGGCTTGGCAGATCGTCGCACAAAACTGACTAATAGTCCTCATTGAAATACATCAAATGGCTTTTAAATTTCTGAAATCGGTTCAGGCGTTTTTGAGAAAACGTCGATGAAAGGTCTAATTTTGACAAATGCCAAAAAAACGATACCAATTTTTGCAAACTTTGACGAATTTTCAAAGTTATACCCATAGTCATAAGGCCGTAATATTTTAGTATGATCTAGAAGACTTTATTATCTGCCGTCAAAAAAAATAATAATAAAAATCGTCGACAAAAAATTTTTTTAACACTTTAAAACAAGAAAACGGCCCGGCCGATCTTTACTAAAAACTAATCAGCACGATTCCCAATCAATCTCTTTCGAACGGTTTTTTGAATTTGCATAATTGGTTTAAAATTTTTCACTTTCCTGCTATTTATAAAGATCGGCCGATCGTCCCACAAAACTGACAAACGATAGTCCTCGTCGAGATACATCGAATGGCTTTTAAATTTTTGAAATCGGCCCAGTCATTTTTGAGAAAACGTCGATTTACGGCAAAAAATCTGTTCACATGCACGCACACACACACTCACACACACATACTTTTTCCAAATTTGGGCTCATTCGATTCAGAATGGCTTGAAACGTCGAGAAAACATAAAATTAGCGAATCGGATTATTTGATGAAAACATAAACTTCTCTTTCGGAAAGTTAATAATCATCACAGAAAATTAATCATCAAACCAGATTATAGACTTCCAAACTCTGTTTGCTGTTCAAAAGAATAAAACTTGCACGTATCGTTCCCGGTAATAAATCGTGATTAAATTTTGTTATCTAATGCATCGCTTCAAAGTCATTCTATCACAAATGCCTAATTTAAATACGTAATAGTTTAATATATTCAAATGATGTCTATAACTTGTCTAACATATTGCAAGTATAAGTACACATAAACATGCCATTTGTACAATAGTAGTCAGTCAGTAGTCATCTACGGGCGCGACGAATGCCGCAATCAATTTTGCAAAAGTCAAGGGGAGAGCAGAGTACCTACTTGGCGGCAATATGCTGCGTGACAATAACATTATTTTTATTTCAAAGGATTATGTTTAATTCACACATAGTGATTTACTGACTTGTTTTTCGTTTTCACAATTATCGATTTTTCGTCTGTTCCGTGATTTTTATTGTATGGCCTATTTCTGATTCTTAACATTTTTAAACAAATTCAAACAAAATACTATATATGGATAAAATGGCCCAGTGTCCTTATTTGAAAATTCGCTAGATTTATTAACTTTTCCGTAATTGTATAACATGAAAAATTGGCTAGTTTTATTCACTTTTTCGTAACTGTATAACATGAAGAAAGTTATACTAACAATCCTATCAGATGTTAAGCGTCATTGTCACTATCTTGTCGCAGTAATCAGTTTAAATTCAAACATATTTTACGCCCTGAAAGGTTTATTTTGCGGGTGTTTTTTCATGTATTTTGTGGACTCTTTTATCAATATTTGTAATTGTTAACATCCCGTGTGGTAAGTTTTGTAATCGTCCAAAAATCTAAATAGAAATTTTTTGCATATCTCCTCGTTTTGAAGGTTTCTGAATATTTTGGCATACCTTAGAAATAATGGATGTATGTGTGTGTATGAATACAATTTTTCATCCACGTTCTCGAGCGCACGGATCAACCGATTTGCATGGTTCAAAAAAATCGATCCCTATTGATAGGGATATGTGCTGATGAGTTTTTTTGGCAAAGGTAGGTCCAGCAGTTTTGGAGATAAAAGGCAGAGAGTGCAGAAAATAGAAATCGTGTTTTTGAGAGAACGCAGCATCCGATTTGAATGCAAAAATATTGAAATCGTAATGATGCGGAGAAGTGATGATTAGATTTTTGAAGCGAAATAAGCAAAATTGGCAGTTCTTGTGAGAACTAAGCATCCGATTTGAATGATTCAAAACACTCTCTGCTAGTGTTGACGAAGCTATTGCTTTTAGGGGAAAAAATTGTTTTTCATTTATTTTTTTAATTTCCAAAAAATATTTTTTTTTACTAAATTTGTTCTTCTAATATAAATTTACAATATATATATTACTGGTATGCTAATGTCCTAAATAGAAGAAAATGACTTATTTGTGAACTGCTTTCTCAAAAATTATCATATTCTTACCCTATATGTCATTTTGTCCGCACTATTTGAACAAAATGGTTTTTTAATAGATTGCATTTTTTCTGAATAAATGTGTTATTACAGTTCCTATTAAAGTAAAATTACTGGTGGTCAATGCATCAAAAATGACTAAAAACGATTTGGTTATATCAATAAATGAATAAATATTATTAAAAAATAAAACACCAAGTCACTTTGTCTGTAAGTAGCATTTTCCCTTGTATGTCGCATAAACTTTGTGGTATACATGAATACATGACTTGATCAATAAGAGTTCAGATTAAGCAACTTTTAAATTGTGACGATACAATTTCAAAATTTTGATGTGACTCAATATAAAATATTCCCAACTTTCATAATATTTATGATTATTTTTACAATTAACGTACACGTTTTGTATTATCATAGTATTTCAGGATGTTCGTTAAGATCGTGACCTCTATCATAATATTTTTTTTATCAAAGTTGTCAGTAAAAATTAACAACCATCAACAATAAAGAAACAGCCCAAATGATCTTTCTCAATATCACGAGTTCTGACTGGTATCTGTGGATCAGACTTTAAATTTTCAAAATCGATTCAAATATTTTTAGAAACATGGACGAAAAATTTAGCATTTTACTTAAAATTACTTTACATTTAATTAATTTACATTACATTTTTTTTAAATTACATTACATTAAATAGCTTTCAAATTTTGTTACAAATTTGAGAAAAACTCACCTACACAAACATACTTTTCCTAATTTTGGTCACAATCTAATAAGTACGATTCGAAATGTTGTAAATAAGGTCGACATAAAATGAGTAAATCGGGTTTTCTGGAGAGAACAAAATTTGTACTTGGAATCTTCTATGTTCTTAAGAACTTTTCTTTTAGAACAAAAAAACAACTTTAATTTATCATAATTTTGAAATGATCACATAATTAGTTTGAGATTTTGTTATTTATTTCAAATCAAAATCTTTACCATCAACTTTAATTAGGCCTTATTATATCCACTATCAATAATCATTGATCGTTGCCAATTAGGAAAAGTGTTAAATTACTATCAACATTTTCAATCTTATATATCCCAGATATCCACAAATCTCAAAAAAGGGTTTCCAGATCTAAGTGTTCATAATTGATTATCGCAACACTGAAATCAATTCGTCAATTTCATCGTCAATAACAACATTTTTGCCACTCAAAAACCGACAATAGATTGTTGAAAAAATACAAAACATCTGCTTTGATAATATCTACAATCAAAATCGCTTACGCCCTTCGCGTGTAAACATTATACCGAACAGGGGCGAAGTCGCGCATCTGCTGAAGGGTGAAAAAAATTAAATAAGAAAATTATAGATAAAGAACAAATATACTATGGAAATATAATATATGTTTTCAATGTTCTAATGTTTCAAATTATAAAGCTGCTCGAACGATTTTTGACTATCAACTAACTACAAAATAATTTTAAAAATTATTTTCCGATTATTGTTTATTTCTTGAATATTAAAAATAGACATAATAAGGGGTACTGGATACGACTATGCCACCTTTTTTTCATCAGCCATAATTTTGTTGATTTACAAATTAGCTAGAAGAAAAGTAAATTGAATTGTAATTTGAACATTGGTCTACGTGGAAATACTGAAATACTGTCCTTAAATACGATGGGACTGATTAGTCATAAAATCTAATCATACTAGAAAAGGGCATGTGTCGCAACCCCCAAAAACAATTAGTATAAACACCAAGCTTTTAGTATTGGAAAACGATTTTTATTATCAGAAATTTGTAACACAACACTGCTTATGAATATAATATAACAATATATAACAGAACATATTTTTTTAAACAAAGTTAATAAGATAACTTTGTAAAACCTTTTTTTCCCTAAATCGAATTTTCCTTTCCTTTTCCCTTTTGCATTTAGTCTTACAAAGTTAAAATGTTTTTATCTGTTCAACCTTCATCCAAAAAGGACAAGCAATACATGGCACAACCGTACCCAACGCACGCTTTTGTATAATGTAAAATCAGTGTATCCTGAAAAAAAATTGTTAAAGTTACTAGGTGAATCGCACAGTATTTTCAAATATATTCTTTGGTGAATAAATTCTTTGACTATCTGAAGAAAGGAACATTCCTTATCCCCAAAGCATAATACTTTTTTTTTAAAATGAAGTTTTTAGTTCAGGAAATCAAAATCATAATTAATAAGAGCTATTCAAAATAAATTGAATGGAATCATGTGCCCAAACGCCTGAAAAAAAAGACATGAATAAATAATCATTTTAAATTTTTACCTTCTCTTATTATGCCCTCCAAAATTAATTTATATATAAATATAAAGTTATTTGTATGATATGTGATATGAAACCATTTACAAAATATAAACGTTAAAAAAATTTATATAAAATAATGAAAAACAGCATGATTATTTGTCTAAATTGCATCATTTATATTACAATTTAATATGTATCCAACTGTTTTTAAGATTTGTTTCATCTATAAGTAATTCCATAAAAGTAGAATATGCTATAATAATATTATAACATTATTGATCGTATTTTTTCCAATAAACTAGGAAGGAGATGATTGTGTTTCGCTCAAATTAAAACTTCAAATAGAAACACATTACATATACGGTAGGGCGGGGCACGAAGGTCCAATTTGACTTTGAGGAATTATATTATGAAAACCAAACCAATTATATCACAACTTTACTAAACAAAACTTGCAGCTAATTCACCATTGTAGAAATGTTTTTTTTAAATTAAACTGTTTATCAAAAATTTGTCACGTACGTCAAATAGACCACGTGGTCTATTTTACCCCAAAGGCTGGGTAAAAAGACTGCCGTCGGGCAAATAGTTACAATGTCTTATTTTTAATTTAAAGGAATTTTACGAAATAATAGCCACATTATCCAACTAATTCAAAATCAAATTTTATGGGTACATTTTTACAGATATATCACTGTGTACAACTTTGATCTAGTATTTTGTCATAAATAATCATCAGTATAGTTAGAATAAATATTTATTTAACCCATCTCTTGTAAACTTGCTTTTTGTAACTTATTTTACTGTTTCATTTATTATTTTTAATTGTTTAACCATTTTTCAAGATAAAGTTTCAGTCGGTTTTTACGCCACCCACAAGCCGGCATATACAGATCATATATATAAAATAAAAACTACTGAATCTAACTTTTAGAATTAACAACATATCTTATAAAACAATTAAATACCGCATACCTAAAAGTTATATTAGGTCTCACAAGCTAAACAACAGTGCTCAAAAACAAAAAAACTAACAACTTAAGAAAATACATTTACTAAGATAGCGACGTCGTATGAATCAAGGTAATCACTGATTATACACTTTTTTTTACTTTACTTTCAAATATTGATGTTAAAATTTTTTTTAATTTGCTTGTTTTTGAAATATCGGTAGTGGACCTTTAAGTCCCGCTCTACCCAGCATAAGATGTATATGATTATCTCAGCAATAAAAATAATTAATTTATCAAATGCTTCCAAATCGATCTAACCAAATGTCTTATATTATGCTTTAGTAATGAATAACAAATATATAAACATATTTAAATTAAAAAAATAAGTATCGAGTATATGAAAGTCTTTATATAACAATATCATTGCTATTGGAAGTGTACTTTTTTATTATTATTATTACTATTTTTAACAATCAGATTACAATATAATCTATAAGTAAGTGGACTTATATATTATATATTATATTTATGCCTATGATTATAATTAAATTATAGAAAAATCTAATAGACGACTTAGTTCTGCCCTGTAAAACCTGCGATTGTGTATGTTTTGTTGCGTAACATATGCATTTGCAACAGGGGCGCGTCTATTAAATATGATGTGGTGAAGGGTTACATTCAAATTCGAGATGGTCAATTAAAAAAATAAAGCATTAAAATAATCATAATTCAACGTCAATTCGTCACAGAGACTTGTTAAAAGTATAGTCGATCGTATAAATTTTTAGCTAGATCTAAATCAATTTTTGTGACTTCACACCTGGATAGAAAAAGTAATAATTGTATTTTACTTAAAAAAAAAAAAAAAAACAAAACAAAAACTAGTAGTGCATGACATCGTGCCTTAAGGCAAATTGCTGGAACTTCCGGTACCAAAAATTAAAAATAAAAAATAAAAATATTCAATTTTCTTTTTGAACTCTGCAAAAACTTTTTGAACTTTGAGATTCCTAATATTTTTGAAAAAATTGTTCTTTGAAATATTTTGGAAATTTTTAACTTGTTTTCAAAGCAATCGCCATACTAAAATAAGCGCGTGTAACAGATAAACATTGGTACGGAACCCATAGAAAAGTAAACAAAATTTGTTCTTATTATTAAAATATCTATAAAATATGTGATAATTTGATGAGTATATGTCTAATGATCATTTTTGTCAGCCAAGTGGCATTTTTTTCACTCTTTTATTGGATCTCCGAAACCGCTAGACCTGTCTTACAAAAAATTGTAAAATAAAAAATGGAATCACATCATATCATTACATGGTTCAAAATGAGACTAACCAAGTACAGTATCTTGCATTTCACGATCAGTAAATTTTGATGAAACCGTGACGATGATAGATTTGATCTTGCTAACAAAAGCTGTAAATTATTATAGTGCTACAAAATGCGGTTTAAGTATAAAACTACATGAAGTTTTGGAGTAATTAAGTAGTGTCAAAAATTCTGGATTATATAATCACAATCTTAAAAGTTTCTAAATCTCTATTCTTATTCATTAAGACGATATATCAAACCATATCGGAAAGTTATTTCCACTTGCTTTGAGACAAAATACACGTATTATAGTGCCAAAATATAATGGACTGTGTATATATATATATTACATTTTATACGTATATACAGTATAAAATGTAAAGTATTTATTTTTTCATACTTGTGCCCGAAAATTGTCTGTAGGTATTACAACCTAAGCTCTAGTAATTTCGTGTCTTTAAAGTGTGATAATCTGCTCCACGGTTTTAAAAATCTGCGAGATGGGCGCCACTCTATATAATCGCATCTGAGAAAGATTGCAATTACTATTTCAAAAGAGTTGATAATTGATATTAAAAGAAAGAAAAACCATTTTCGAAAAAAAACCCTTTTGTGAATAAAATAATTAAATTTGTTGGTAGAGTTGATAGAAAAAATAAATGAGAATTTAATTGCGACTTTTTACGTAGTGTAAGTGCAAAAATTTAAATAATAAAAATAATAGGCATTTTGCCCGACGGCTGATCCTTAAGGTGAAAACTTGCTGAATTTTTCGAAATTTAGTATTGAGTTCAGTAGTGATATTAAAACTCTACATTCAAAAGCATTTAACTGAAAATTTACCCATTTACTTACATTTTCTTAATATTAATATTTAATCATACTGTTGTAAGTAGTAATAGTAGTAGAATCCTATATCTAAGACAGTTTTTGTACATTTCAAACCTCGGTGCTATTATAAATTAAAAATATATTAAATCAATATTTTTTAATTAAAACAGTTATCTTTACCTTATAACACCAGACAAAATTATCACACTTTTTTTCCTAATGCATAAAACGTGAATTTTTAAAAATTGTAGACTAACTTTCGATGGATCATAATTCCTGGTATTAAAAAAGCTTACTCGTATTTTTGCTTACAATTCCAGAATTTTCTCTCCATATCATTGACACAACCACTAATTCATTTCTATACACCAAAAACATATATTAATATAATACATACGAGTATATATATATATATATATATATATAATATATTTATAATATTAAATTAGTATTATAATAATTTTAAATTAATAATTATTTTATGAACACGATAAAGTAAAATTAAATCTAAAATTGATTATTTCATATACCCTTTCTTACAAAGGGTTAGGCAAAAATATACTTCAAAATAGATTTTATAGTTATTTGTACTTCAATTAATGATATAAATCTAACTAAAAATGCAAAACAGAATTGTAAAATTATTTACTTGTTTCCTTACAAAATAATTACCTATTAATTTGTAACTAAATCACTCTGTATTCTTTCAAAAAAAATATAATCTTGCGCAAGTACTCATTGAATATAATCGCACCTTCGTCTAATTAATCAAAAATAATCACATGAACAAAAGCACGTTAATTATTTCATTTTTCTCTAGTAATACTTGTAATGCATCAGTATATACATTGCGCTCTTTTGAAAGCTTAAATAAAACGCTTTTTATAAGTATAAGTCTTTTATAATGGAGCTTTTTACATTGAAAACATATTTGTATTTTAATGATTCGTCCACTTCTTTGCTGTAAATCCTCTAATGATCCGTTATTAAATATTTAAAAATATCAGAAATGATATTCAATTCTTACATTTCTTTTCGAATACCGGATTTGATTTAATTGTTTACTTTTCCGCACAATTTTCTTCATTTTCAATAAGGAAGAGCATAAAGACCTACTTCTTCCATAAGCTGTAAACACATAGGTACTTCTGTATTGATTAATATTTATCTCTTGACGGTATAATATGGCACATGTTTTCATGTTTTTTGTTATGATATTTATTTCGAGTGCTTTCCCATTTCAAAAAAATATATGCTATAGATTTTCAAGCATGAGAATCATTTTCAATTCTAATTTTCTTTTGCAACAACTGCATTTATAGATAATAAAGAGCAATTGTCAAATGTAATAATTAGACCAAAAGAATTTCAAAATTGTACCTGATATATGTAATCTATAAAAGATCTATATCTCTCTAATATATATTTATATGGCTATTGAATATATAGTTTTATAATTAGAATTAGTTAATTAGGAAACAATATAAATATACTAGCTGACCCGGCAAACCATATAAAATATTTTTGGTGTAAAATAGTATGACTATGTCTCCGAAAGGCACTTAGCGACTTAGCATCATATATTTGAGCTCTATAACCTCAAGTGAAAATCTGTTACCTTCCTGCATGATATATAACTGGGCGAGGTTGAGTGGTTGTGGGTACGGTTGTGCCTTTTTTTTTGATCAGCAATAATTTTGTTCATTTACCAGTAAGCTGGGAGAAAAGTACATTAAATCGTAATTTGAATACTTTTCTACGTGAAAATATTTAAATACACTCCTTAAAAATGATGGATTTGTCATAAAATCAAATCATACAATCATACAATCCACTAGACCTGCCTTCATGATCAATTCTTCGTTTTGTCAATACAAGTAAAATGTTTTTTGAATTATTAAAATCGGACGCTCCGTTCTCTTAAAAACTGAGTTACCATTTTTTGCACTTTTTGCCCCGTATCTTCGGAACGGCTAGACCTGCCTTCGCCAAAAACTAATCAGCACGTCTCCTTATTAATACGAATCGAATGTTTTTGAATTATTCAAATCGGTTAATTGGTGTTTCCGAAATCGTCGACGAAAATTTGTATCCGCACACACACACATGCATCCATTTTTCTAAGGTATGCCAAAATATTCGAAAACCTTTGAAACGTAAAGATATATAAAAATTTTCATTTTCAATTTTTTTGCGATTACTATAACTTGCCCTACGGAAAGTTAATAACAGTTATGAACACCTAACCTTTTTAAACATAGTTAACAAGAATTCTTGGTGAACTCTTTTTTTCTTGAATTATATTTGCCTTTTCTTTTTTTCGTGTTTTGTCTTGGTTAAATTAGATTTTTTTATCTGTTAAATCTTCACCCACAAAGTTTGTCACAACTGTAACCTACGCACACTTTTTATATCTAAATTTATTATTTTGTCAATTAAGACTTATGGAGTCTTATAATACAAAACTCCTTACTTAGGTAATAAAAAGAATAATCAAATAAAATATATAATATACATAATAAGTAACAAAAATTAAGAAACTAAAGGAAATAATAAAATAAAGTGATAAATAAAAAATATAAATGAAAAAATTAGCTTGGTGAGAGGTGTTGCCAACTAATGGGCCGATTCTGCCACATAATAGAAAAATGTTATGACAAGTCCATTTTACGCGTCAACTTCCATACATTATTCAGGCGTTTTACACATAAACTGCAACGTCACTTGTGTGATAGGATGCTCGGTCAGAAAGACCCTGCTATTTAAGATCGTGTTTTCGACATTTGTGCGGTTTCTAGGTTAGGTCTATTAGGTCTATCTAACAACCTGAGAAAAACGCCTGACTGCAACCACATGACTTTTATCAATGTTTAGAACAAATTAGTATGAAAAGTTCTTCATAACATAGCCTCACCATAACATTGGTCTGTTGTGCGGCAGAAACGGTCCATAAGTTTATACTGCAGCGGTAGATCACAGGGCCATTTCCATTTCAGTCGTCTGGTTGGTCTGGGCAACGTTTTAATAGCTGGATTTGTGTGCATTTGCAGTTTGTTAACCTTCTTGATATTATTTGTTCGTGGACTGTTTTGATGATTAGATCTTTATGGAGGCAAAAGTTGGAGATATACCATTTGCAAGTAAACGTAAAATTTTATTTTGACGTCTTTGAATGGTATTAATTTATTTATTACATCCCCAAAGTTCTGTGCCATAAGTTGAGATGCGCATGCTAGCCGTTTTGTGGATGAGGACTTTGTTTTCAAGTGATAAATTCCTTTTTTTGCCTAACAGCCAATAATAAACTTTTATTTTAATTGTATTTGTTTTTTTCTTGTTAAAGATATTGCTCCCTCCTCTAATTTTCCAATTTAAAGTCAAGGTGCATGCTTAATTATTTTACACTGCTACAATTCGGAATGATTGATTTATTGTGGAGGACAGGAGGACTATTGACGCACACTTTTGAAAACAAATGATCATTATGACTGAGTTAGACTGACATAAGTTATCTAAGAAAGAGACAGCAAAATAACAAACACAGTGTTCTATATGTACAATTACTAGTTATTATTAAAAAAAATTTGAACAACTTCCTTTTGACATACTTTTGATCTTTAAAAGAAATGAGATCTACAGATCATGTTAATGTATAGTATAGAGGCACTATGAGAGGCACTGACTCGCAATGACTGAAAGCAATAATGGGAACTTGTTTGAATAATCATACTTTATTTTTCTCCCTTTGGACCCCATCTCAATTATAGTTTAGCAGTTATGACGATAGTCACCACCGCAGCCTAGCACAACCGTACCCAGTCTTCGCTACTGATGTTTGCTTTTTGCTAGCCTTCTGTACTACCACACCACGACTGGCTCTATATTGCGGAATAAATATTTTTCTTGCAAACCAGCAAACAATCAAATGTTTGTTCGTTCCCGTATTGATAAGCCAGAAGTGAGCAAAAACGGCAACATTATCACGAAACCGAATCGTGTTTCCTACATGGAGCTTAAGTGTAGCGTCGCTCATTAAAAATCGACGCCGCGCGGACCGCGATCTCTGAATGCTAAACATCACCGCTAAGCGGCTTACCGGAGAGCATTCCACCCATCGGAGTCGTCTCTAGATCATAATAATATAATTCAGCACGTTTTTGCTCTTCTTTGAAAAGTATGCACACGCGCCGCTGTTCAAAGCGGAAATGCGAAAAAATATATTGTACTACAGCGAAAAGAGATCATTCTTTATTTTGCGTTTTTACATATGTCTACATGCAAATAGGGTACACGTGCATATTCGCCGAGCTAATTGTGAGGTTTTGGTTAATAAAAACGGAGTTGGCTTTACGCAGATTAAGCAGATTGCATGTAAAATATGTGTGCGTTTTGTTTTAATACATAAGTAGCAAATTAATGCTTGATAGACGTAGAAATGTGTAATAAATTCGAATGCTTCAATGATCATTTACGAATGTCTATATTATTCCCCAATCCACTTTATTGTATTTATGGTATTTGTTACAATTAAGGTAGAGCGGCGCTAGTTGAGCATAGGGGCAAGTTGAGCAATCGAAATATCTCGAAAACTTTTCACTGTCCGTTTAGGCATCATATGGCAGAAAGATAGAGGTTTGGTAGAAATAAACATCCCGTGATCGCTAGTGGCCGCTGGACAAATGAGTGAGGCTCACGGGCGTTTTGTTTATTTTGAGACCAAAAAGTAAAAAAAGTAATTCATCACGAGTTTTCGTCTGGTTTAGTCATATGTCATTTATTTTTAATCAGGTAAATATTATTCTTCCATATAATTATAGTACTTTTAATATGCACAGAGGTTCTGGATATAATTCTTACGATTGTTTTTATAAACTCACTATTATTTTGAAATTCCGAGTTGGGGTTAGTTGAGCATAGTTGCTAAACTTGTTCTGTCACTAAGACAATTACCATTAACTTCCAGAAATTAATTATTATTTTAAAGATTTAGGCTAAGTCTATGAGTAATGATATAAAGAAATAATGATTTTAAACAAAAATACTGAATACAATGGTAAAATAATTTCTAAGTTAATTAATCGTTAATTATTCAAAGCAAATTACTATAATTTTTGTTTTCTCTGTCAATAAAGACTATAAATATAGAACTCGTTATTAAAAACTGATTTTATTTCATCACTGATCGAACCTATGATTTCATTATACTTTCTTAGTGCTCAACTTGCCCCATCTATGGGGTACATTGAGCATACTTGACTTTTTGCATTTAAACAGCTGTAGCCTTTAAATTTTACTTACAGTAGAACCTCGATTATCCGGACTAATTGTTGTCGATAGGCATCCGGTTAATCGAAAATCCGGATAATCCAAATTATGAAGAATAATGTTTTATTTATCAAAAATAACAAATACATACATAGATATCAACAAAAATCAATCCACTACTTGCCACAAACCATTCATCGTCGCCTAATTTTTCATTTAACTGTAATGCCTTTTCACAGATATCGGTTGTCCTGTTGATCGTTTTTGTAAAAACCAACAATATAAAGCATCTTCTAAAAGTTAATTTTTCGGTCTCTTCATCATTTTCCGATTTTCACTCCCCTCTTCACTATCTAACTTGCAAGTGTACGACAAAATTGAATCGGCATTTTTTTTAATATCGCTTATAGTGGATGTACCTACACCATACCTATCAGCTAACTTACGGCCGGTTTGCCTTTTTTAAAGATTCTATAATAATTATTTTATATTTAAGGGATAACATTGGCATGTTTAAAAATGCCGCGCGAGACATCTAAACAGCGGCGCGGGCGGGCGGGCGGACGGTATATGCAAGTTCCGACGCGATTAAGTCCGGATATCGCGAATTCGTATAACCGAGGTCCGGATAATCGAGGTTCTACTGTATTACCAAAAAATAGTATTAACACTTTTGTTAAGCGATAAACAACAAATCCATTAAGCCGTATAGCAATTTATTGAGACTTTTCATCGAGGAGCTATATCCGTTTGAGTAAAAATTTGCTCAACTAGCCCCGCTATACCCTACGTGTATGATATCGGGTATAAAGTCGATATTTGTGAATCCCATCTTACAATTTGATTAAAACATCACAATAGTTTTATAACCTAACTTCAATTTAACAATATCTCAATCTCAATGAGCAATAGTGCCAAACAGATAAAACGTATATTAAAACTAGTTGGAAGTGGCATTTTAGACAAAAGACAAAGTTGCATGAACTTCTCGAAATGTTTAATAATTGACTCAATCGACCAAAATTTAGATTAACATGTATAGATAAATTATTAAATTTAAACATTATCATTTCCATTTGATATTTCTCTAACACATTTATTATAATTTAATTATAGTAATTATAGTGCGAAACACGTGCTCGTATATCCTAAAATTCTACCTTATTTTTCCAAATTATGGCTTGGTCGATTTTTTTGCAAACCTAATCGCGTCTCATCCTAATCGAATTCATTCCAATAGTTTTCAAATTTGTGCAATTCAAATTTTGACTTATCACATCACAAAAATACTTTTTACACAAATTCATATATTTTTTCATACTTTGATGAATTTTTAAAATTAAACTATTGTCGCAGGGCCGTAATATTTTAGTATGTTATTTTAGGACTATGATAACTGTGAACAAAAAAGTTTCATCGCATAGTTACTATATAACATCTTTCGAATAGTTTTTGAAGTTTTAATATCAATTCAGAATTTTGAGAAATGCTAATACTTATCGAGTTACATCAAATGGCTTACATCGAAATTTTTGAAATCGGTTAAGCCGTTTTTGAGAAAACGTAGACGAAAGGTCAAAAATCGGCTGACACACAAATCCATACATACACACACATATACTTTTTCCAAATTTGTTCTCATTCGATTCAGAACGGCTTGAGACGTCGAGAAAACATAAAAGAGAAGTTTGTTTTCATCAAAAAATCCGAATCGCTAATTTTATGTTTTTTCGACGTTTCAAGCCATTCTGAAGCGAATGAGACCAAATTTGGAAAAAGTATGTGTGCGTGTGTGCGTGTATGTGAACAGATTTTTTGCCGTAGATCGACGTTTTCTCGAAAACGGCTGGACCGATTTCAAAAATTTAAAAGCCATTCGATGTATCTCGATGAGGACTATTGTTTGTCAGTTGTGCGACGATCGGTTTCTTCATAAATCGCAGAAAAGTGAAAAATACTCCGAGTTAACGTGTTCGTTCGTTCGTTTCCAATGATGTGTAATAAATCCACTCGGAATACTTATAATCACTCATAAATCAATTTATTTTTTATTGATTAAGTCGATCATTTACACATTTCGGGAAGTTCATGTAACTTGCCTCAAGGCAAAATACCAACTAGTTTTACATTTGGATCCCACGATATACCTCGAAATGATAATTACTTAAAATTTTTAACTTCCCGAAGGAGAAGTTTATGTTTTCATCAAAAAAATCCGACTCGCTAATTTTGTTTTCTCGGCGTTTCCAGCCATTCTGAATCGAATGAGACCAAATTTGGAAAAAGTATGTGTGTGTATGTATGTA
The DNA here is from genome assembly GCF_003426905.1 of Ctenocephalides felis. Taxonomy (NCBI): domain Eukaryota; kingdom Metazoa; phylum Arthropoda; class Insecta; order Siphonaptera; family Pulicidae; genus Ctenocephalides; species Ctenocephalides felis. Next base: position 54,486,940 of record NW_020537324.1, read on the forward strand.
TGTGTGAACAGATTTTTTTCACAATTAATGTTGTCATAAGAACAACCTCATCATTTCGACAACGGTTTCTAATTGTAAGTATATTTTAATGGCATATTTCCAAGGGTATATTGCAGGATTTCAGATACGATCTTGTTCAAAAATTGCATAGAGATAATTGGTATATGGTAGAATCGTTAAAGCATTATTAGGATGTAGTGTATATCGCCTATAAAAAATTTAAGGGGTGAACTTTATGTTACGCCTCTGTGCACGTGCCAAACACGTGATAACAATTGCACAAAAACGTATCACAATATAATATCTAACATTTTTTTTTGCATTAAGCATTATTAATTTATAAAATACGATTTATCGCTTCAGCAGTGGCAGAAACGTTCTATGTTTTGTAGTTATATTTGTTTTTGTAAAATAACTAATCTTTATTACTCGAATTTTTATTTTGAAATAAACCTACATTTGGAATAGAACATTATAGTATATCGTAATGGAATTAACGATTTAAAATTTGTCATTATGCTTATGAGCTATATGATATAACATATTTACTCGCCGACATTTATTAACTTTGTTTATTCACATAAATGTACTTTTCAACTTCCCGTAGAGTAAGTTATATTTATAATATATGATCTCAATGAAAGTTTTTGCATATTTTTACGTTTCAAGACCTAAACATTTTGGCATATCATAGCGAAAGAAATGCGTTAAGGCATTCCAGGTTATTTTGTTTTTTATAAATCAGGACTCCGACTAGTTTAAAATTGTAGCACAACAACTAACACTATTTTATACTAAAACAAAGATTCCTATATCGAATGTCTTGAATGAAATTTGTTCTACCAAATTAACTGTCCACACTGCAAAAATCAATTAGCCAAAACTTGGTTTGTAAAACGACTTCAACTCAAAAACAATTTTAAAAATCCTAAACAATTTAAAACCATGCTAACGAACCACATCAAAATGTAGAATTTTTACCCGAGCATACTCCATTTTGAGGAAAATTTATTGCAATAAATAAAATGACCTCAGTCTGATGTGCGAATCCAATATCTGTTATCTGGACAGTATTTCCAGATTGCTTCCAAGGCAATGAAAAACGTGCAAATACCCCAATCAAAATTAGTTTCATACCATGTTGGAATCTTGGTGATTTTTTTTAATCTTTTATTCATTAAGTCACCAGCTAGTTCATATATATTACAACATTATTTGTGAAAATTGAAATAAAAATTTAGTTTTTAACTTCCCGTAGGGTAAGTTATAGTAATCGCAAAAACTCCAAAATGAAAATTTTGATGTATCTTTACGTTTTAGGACCTTCTGAACATTTTGGCATACATAGAAAAAAATAATTGGATAAAAAAATTTGTCCACGATTTTGGGCGCACGGATCAACCAATTTGATCCGTGAATATTCGATGTCTTGATGAGGAAATGTGCTGATTAGTTTTTGAGGAAGGCGGGTCCAGCGGCTTGGGAGTTATGGAGCAAAAAGTGCTAAAAATGTAAGTTTTCAAGAGAACGGATCAACCGATTTAAATTATTCAAAAAACATTTGATTCATATTGACGAGGTGGTGCGCTGGTTAGTGCTTGAAAACACAGATTCAGCCGTTTCGGAGATACGGAGAAAAAGGGCTAAAATTTCAGTTTTTGAGAAAGCGCAGCATCTGACTCGAATGAAACAAAAACATTTTGTTTGTTTGAAGAAACTATTAGTTTTTTGGAAAAACAAAAAAAAATAATTTAGAAATTTAAAAAAAAAAAAAAAAATCAAATATAGTATTTCAATTATAACTCACTATATAAATAATTTTAACTTTGCGTTTCAGTATACATAATTCTTATGTTAGAAAAATAAAATAAGATTCTTTAGATCGAACTCCGCTTATTATTATTTTTTTTTTGCTCTTCTTGTAAACATATTTATAATATACGTTGTCATAAAATGTATAATGTATAAACTCTATATTTTCTAGTCTATAAAATACGAATAATGAAAGTTGCAATATTTAAATAACATATATAATGACTTATTGGAAAACATGTAAAAATTTTCGACTACTTCATTAAGGTACGGAAAGTTCCTGCAATGGTACGCTTATTAAAACAAAATCTGGTCTAGTTTTTGCAAAGAATAAAGATGACTGGCAAATAGCCTTTAAACAAATACCAAAACATTTGAAGGAATTGGAAACACAAGGATACAAGCTTGTTATATTTACTAACCAAGCAGGCATTGGTAAAGGAAAAACTGACCCCAAAGAATTTAAGGGCAAGGTTGAAGCAATTTTAAATAAGTTAAATATTCCAATGCAAGTTTTTATTTCAACCACAAAAGAAATTTATAGAAAACCACTTACTGGTATGTGGAAAAAGCTGACAGAACAGAAAAGTTGTGGAGTTTCTGTATCCAAAGCAGATTGTTTTTATTGTGGTGATGCAGCTGGTAGACCAGATATATGGGCACTTGGCAAAAAGAAAGACTTTTCTGCTGCAGATAGATTAATGGCAAAAAATCTGGGAATTTCATTTTACACACCTCAAGAACACTTTGAAAAAGCAAAAGTAGTACAGTGGAATAAACCAGGATTTGATCCTCCTTCCTTAAAAAATTTGAATATTTCTAGATTTGACCCACCTAATGCAAAACTAATTCAAAGTGAACAAGAGGTTATTGTTTTAGTGGGTTGTCCAGGGTCCGGAAAATCTTTCATCAGCAAAGAACTTGTATAACCTGGATATGTTCATGTAAATCGTGATACATTGGGTAGTTGGCAAAAATGTGTTGCAGCAATGAACAATGCTTTGCAGAATGGCAAAAGTGTGGTTGTGGATAATACAAATGCAGATAAAGAATCTCGCAACCGCTACATTGTTGGGGCTGGAAAAGTAAAAGTTCGTTGCGGTGTGATCATTGCAGACATAATAATATATTCAGAGAACTAACGGATAAAACACATGAGGAAATTAAAGATATGATACTTTTTTCTTATAGAAAAAATTTTGTTGAACCAACATTAAGTGAAGGTTTTGCAGAAATATTTAAGATAAATTTTATTCCACAATTTGATAATAAAGAACATGAAGAACTGTATTATATGTATTTATTGGAGAAATAAAATTGTAGAAATGTGCTTTAAGGCGCGATGCCATCACCACTAGTAGTTTTCATAGATAAACAAGGTATGAATTCATCATATTCTAATATTGTCTAGGCAATGTGTCTAATTAAAAAATATTCATGTAATATAATAGTTGACCTGTGTTGCCTGGCAAATACAAATTTACCGCCAATACTGTCGGATGCGGAAAACGATGCCGTGTGCAAGCATGCGCGTATGACGTTGACAGCCAAGTGACAGCTAGCTTTGACATCTTCGTCAATCCGCATTAAATTAACCTCACTTTATACAAATGTGCTCATGTGAATCTGGAATAAATAAATTAATAAAATATGCCTGTATATCACGATGAAATAGAAATTGAAGATTTCGAATTCGACGAAGAAGACAATACTTACTATTACCCATGTCCTTGTGGAGATAGTTTTCAAGTTACTAAGGTATTTTAGCGGCATGTGATTTTCACTTATTTCCTCTAAAATGAATTTACTTAATATTTCATACAGTAAAATTACTTTAGGAAGAATTACAATCAGGTGTGGAAATCGCCACTTGCCCCAGCTGTTCCTTGGTTATCAAAATAATCTACGACATTGTAAGTATACATATTATTTATTTATTTACTCAATGCACATGGCAACTATGCAATATAATTGCATTTTTATAAATTGCAAACTAAGAAATAAAAACTAAAGAAAACAGATGAGAAAATTTTAAATTCATAAACAGCTTTTAAAATATATACACAACACTTAATATAAACTACAAATATGCAACGATAAATAGACACTACTATATGAAACTCTTAATAACTTTAATTGTTTGTTATGATAGTCATTTGAGGATAAATTTTTTTTACTTTTAATATTTGTTACTGACAGTCTAAATACATGAATCTGAGATATTATATCATATATAATAAATCTTTAACATATATAATATTCTGATCATTGGAGCTATAATTTGACTTCGATTAACTAAGAGGTCTTTTTAATTAAAATTTGACTTTTATTTTGTTAGAACTGTATTAAATTGCCTTTATTATATATATATATATATATATATATATATATATATATATATATATATGTCTACTTATTTGCTTCTTTTGTAAAAATTGCTTGATGTGTACTATTATTTTCTAACTCAAGTTAATTTAAGATATGATTATTATGATACTTTTGTCTATTTTATTTGCCAGTGAATCCTTTTTATATTATTATAATACCAATTTGTACACAGTTGCTTTGGTTAATTCGATCTTTAGCATTGCATTAATTGCTTTTGGTTTTTTATGATGATCGTGGCTCATAAAGCTTTTCATTATTGATTGTTTGCATTACATTTTCTTTAATAAATATACAATGTATCTTTAGTATTATTAAGGAACTGGGTTGCTAGTTATCTTGCGTTTGCGAGCCAATGATTTACTAAAGATTGTCAATTTTTCTTTAAAATCAGATAAACTAAAATCATTATAAACAGAAGTGTTTTTCGATTATATAATTATATTTTTGAAATTCAGTGATTGTTATGACTCATTGTCAGCCATAGAAAATATATAAAATAAGTTATTCTAAGAAATAAATTTACTTAAAGTTATCTTCTAAAATTTTAAATACTGTATATAATCATTTATATATAATATATCAATATTCATATTACTATTACCCAAATAATCATTCATATTAATATATAATCACATACATATCTCAGTATTTATATTAAATAAATATTAGTATGAATTGAATAGTTTTTTTTTGTTTTTAGGACAACTTCAAAAAAGAATTAGAAGAAGAAATTGAACCTTCTAGAAATACTTCAAAGACCATTGAATCAAATTAGCACCGAATGAAAATATTTATTTTTTTACTTATATAATATATTTTTATAAATTTTGAAGAATTATGGCAGGCCGAGGTAGAGGTAGAGGTAGGGGTGGCCCTGGTAGCAGCATGAGTTTTACATCTGATCAATTAAACGCAATGGGTTTAAGTGGACCTGCTTTAAGAGCAGAATTAAACCAAGCCATTATTGGACCTCCATTAACTTTTCCACCATTGATGAATAAAGCTCCTCCTGTCACAGTATGTCAATCAACTATATATTTAACTATTATTATTATTAACTATACATCAACTATATATTTAATATTAAAGTTATGTAAACAGAGATTCAAATAATATGTAGATTGTTTCTCAAATCTTTCTCAAGGTTGATTATAAATTGAAAAGTTTGTATGAATATTAAATTCATTGTTTCATATAAGCATATTCGTTGTATATATCATTTTCAGATATTTCATGCGTAATTGTAATTTTATTACCAGGATTGGTTTGCAAAGATTAAATTTGAGCCTATACATTTCGAAAACGCGGGTCAAAAGTTCTAAATTCGGGACAATTGTTGCTCTTAAAAAAAACTGATATAGTAGGTTAAAAACCTGCTTTACCCAGATCACCTTACTGTTGCTTCATATTTTTACTTTTAAAGACAAATGCACTCTTTTATGAAATTAACTATCTGTTTGGTTATGTCAATATGTTATAAAAGACATGTATTAAATAATTTGTTATACATTGGTCAAATTAATTGTTTGACTATTACAGATTAGTCCCTTAGAAGAATATATATTGATGTTAAAAAGAGAATTGAATGAATATTACAAAGAGAATGCTATCATGCCTAAGAGTAAAACTGTAGAGAAGTCCATTGTTCAGCCTTATGGTAATCGATATGCTGTGAGTATATGTAATTTATTTGTCGGAAATCAGTTGAATAACTTCATTGCTTCTAGGAAATTCTAAACAAAACACAAGAATGTACATTTGTTTGGAAACATTTGCCATTAGAACTGAAACCAGGAGGAATTAAGAATAGGCAAAATATAAAATTAAGTACAAAGAAAACAAAGACAATTGACATTAACTCTAGGTGAGTTTTTTCAAGCTATCCATATTTATAATATTGTAGCATTGTATAATTGATATAATGTCGTCTTATAAGGTTATATGCCTATTTGATGAATTTGTAATATGTCTCCATAGGAGGTTTTAAATTGAATACGGTAGAAAAAATAAATCCATCAACATTTGCTCTAAATAGTATAAATGCAAAAAATATGCTTGCAGAATATATGCAATGAACTCACTTATATGTAAAAATGTGATTATCAAAAAACGTATTTACGTTTATGAAAGAAAATATGTTCATTAAATATAATAGATTAATTTCCAATCTAACTTCCATATATCATGCACCCAAGCAAGTCGGGTTAATTGACCCATTATTATGTAGAAATAGGTATACGAAAAGCGGCGGTACGATTAGTGTTATGAAGCTGATTTCCTAATTGGCTTTAGTTTTTTTCTACTTAATGTTATTCGTCTAATCAACACACTCATAATATATACAGGTAACCCCCGCATAACGCGGTAGTTAAGTTCCAAATTATGAATCCGTGTTATACGGAACAAAGAACTAGTACAAAAAGAGGGGTTACGTTCCAAGAATTCAAAAAAAACAAGCTACAAATCATGATTTATAATAAATATTGTTATATTTATTGATTTTATAAGGAGTAATGTACATTACATGAATATGTTTTTTTTTCGTCATAATTAATAAGTAAGTGCTATCCAACACGCTCCTTTTTTCGCAAGATATCTCCATCATCCAATCAGTTTTCTATACCTTAGATCCGTGCATTATTTTTTGCAAAAAAATATATTTGTGATTATTGGCTTAGATATTTATATATAAGCAAGAAGATATTTATATATTTACCACATACAAAGTTATCTTTATTTAAATTTATGATCATTTTATTTAAAGGATCTTTGTCTAATTGACTAATTGTTTAGATAAGCCTAAAATTTCTATAGAACTATTTTTGCACTAGTTTCATCACATTTATTGAGCTATTGTACTGTGATTTTACTAATTTAGATTAAATAAAGTTTGATTTGTATAGGTTTTACTATATTTTTTATTTTATGAGAGATTTGCTCAATTGTGAAACCGTGTGTTAGAGCGAACCATGCTTCAAAAGTACCGTATTATAAGGAGGATAGTGTCAAATTTAAACCGTGTTAGAGCGAATCCGTGTTATAGAAGTATCGTATATGCGTGTATATCTATATATATATATATATATATATATATATATATATATATATATATATGGCTTATCATATCCGAAGCCAGATCGGTTAGGATTTGATTCCGCTTCATAGAGTAGTTATATCCACTTAACAACCCCACGACTCTGACAACTTTGAAACGTTTAACTTGACACAAATGTGTTCTATAATGTTTTATTAACATATCTAAGGATTTATTAAAACTTTAGAAATCGTTTACAAATAGTTCAAACATTTTAGATCATTTTTTAGAATAATTACTGTTTTATGCATACAAATATCAAATTGATGGGTAACCTGGGAATCAAAATCATTTTTATAATTATTTTTGAAGAGAAAATATAGAATTCTTTGAATATGTTTATATTTATATGTAAATAATGCAGTGAACCTTATGCATGAAATAAGAACAAATCTGTTGTATAATATTTTTCACAAAATAATACCTCACATTATTTTATTTTCCTCTCCGAGAATTAATTATACATTTAGGTTACTATTATATTAGCATACTATTACTTTTACACAATAAAATACCATGAAATCATAATTTTGTAAAAGTTATAATAGTAAATATTTTATAGCTGGGGTTGTGTATACCATTGAAAAGAGGTCATTTACGGACAAGCTTATTATATACAGAATATAGAATACAAAATAGCATATTTTTGAGACATTATATACCTAAAAAGTCCTAAAACTGGCTGTGAGGCGAGAAAAACACCGCATCTTTCGACCCAAATCTTTGTATTAGTAAAAAATCTCAAGCAAATATCTGCACCAGTTTAGGGAAGTCGGATATGACAAATCCTATGATACAACTCCGCTGGGAGTGAGTTACCAATCTCTCTCTCTCTCTCTCTCTCTATATCTATATATATATATATATATATATATATATATATATATATTATATATCGTAATATATATATTATATCGTATATATATCTCTCTCTATTCAAAATAGTAATTCAGTGATGTATTAATGAAAAGTTCAGTAATAATATATTAGGAACTTTGAATCTCGAAATGTGCCAATTCAATTTCATGCATGCTAATTGCTTGCTTATGGCGTTTCAATTTAATCGTTGACCGCCGAAATTTGTAAATTTTTGGGTGTTCGTTGTGTACACGTGTGCCTTATAATTTTCAGATAGTTTCAAAATTATTCGTCGTTGTCGCCCAAAATTCTAAACTTTCGGGTATTCAAGAACTATTTGAAAAAATCAGTTGGAAATCGTGCTAGTTAGTTTTTGCTAAAATTGTCTGGTCACTTCATTGTTATTGTTGATTTTTCCGCGGTGTTAATGAAACTTTCCATATTTGTTATTTTAAACTAGTTGGTATTGGTATTTTGCCTTGAGGCAAGTTACACGAACTTCCCTATATGTGTAAATAATCGACTTAATCAATAAAAAATAAATTAATTTGTGAGTGGTTAAAAGTATTCTAGTGGATTTATTACACATTATTGAAAACGACGCGTTAACTCGAAGTATTTTGTAAAAGCAAATATCAAAATCAATAATTTTTATGTTTGAACCAGTTTCCGTAGGACTTCAATGGTTTGGTATGCTCATTAAGACCAAGTACTCTACAGTTATT
>NW_020537324.1:54496816-54549189 GCF_003426905.1 Ctenocephalides felis
TTATTGAGACTTTTCATCGAGGAGCTATATCCTTTGAGTAAAAATTTGCTCAACTAGCCCCGCTATACCCTACGTGTATGATATCGGGTATAAAGTCGATATTTGTGAATCATCTTACAATTTGATTAAAACATCACAATAGTTTTATAACTAACTTCAATTTAACAATATCTCAATCTCAATGAGCAATAGTGCCAAACAGATAAAACGTATATTAAAACTAGTTGGAAGTGGCATTTTAGACAAAAGACAAAGTTGCATGAACTTCTCGAAATGTTTAATAATTGACTCAATCGACCAAAATTTAGATTAAAATGTATAGATAAATTATTAAATTTAAACATTATCATTTCCATTTGATATTTCTCTAACACATTTATTATAATTTAATTATAGTAATTATAGTGCGAAAAACGTGCTCGTATATCCTAAAATTCTACTATTTTTCCAAATTATGGCTTGGTCGATTTTTTTGCAAACCTAATCGCGTCTCATCCTAATCGAATTCATTCCAATAGTTTTCAAATTTGTGCAATTCAAATTTTGACTTATCACATCACAAAAATACTTTTTACCAATTCATATATTTTTTCATACTTTGATGAATTTTTAAAATTAAACTATTGTCGCAGGGCCGTAATATTTTAGTATGTTATTTTAGGACTATGATAACTGTGAACAAAAAAGTTTCATCGCATAGTTACTATATAACATCTTTCGAATAGTTTTTGAAGTTTAATATCAATTCAGAATTTGAGAAATGCTAATACTTATCGAGTTACATCAAATGGCTTACATCGAAATTTTTGAAATCGGTTAAGCCGTTTTTGAGAAAACGTAGACGAAAGGTCAAAAATCGGCTGACACACAAATCCATACATACACACACATATACTTTTTCCAAATTTGTTCTCATTCGATTCAGAACGGCTTGAGACGTCGAGAAAACATAAAAAGAGAAGTTTGTTTCATCAAAAAATCCGAATCGCTAATTTTATGTTTTCGACGTTTCAAGCCATTCTGAAGCGAATGAGACCAAATTTGGAAAAAGTATGTGTGCGTGTGTGCGTGTATGTGAACAGATTTTTTGCCGTAGATCGACGTTTTCTCGAAAACGGCTGGACCGATTTCAAAAATTTAAAAGCCATTCGATGTATCTCGATGAGGACTATTGTTTGTCAGTTGTGCGACGATCGGTTTCTTCATAAATCGCAGAAAAGTGAAAAATACTCCGAGTTAACGTGTTCGTTCGTTCGTTTCCAATGATGTGTAATAAATCCACTCGGAATACTTATAATCACTCATAAATCAATTTATTTTTTTTATTGATTAAGTCGATCATTTACACATTTCGGGAAGTTCATGTAACTTGCCTCAAGGCAAAATACCAACTAGTTTTACATTTGGATCCCACGATATACCTCGAAATGATAATTACTTAAAATTTTTAACTTCCCGAAGGAGAAGTTTATGTTTTCATCAAAAAAATCCGACTCGCTAATTTGTTTTCTCGGCGTTTCCAGCCATTCTGAATCGAATGAGACCAAATTTGGAAAAAGTATGTGTGTGTATGTATGTATGTGTGAACAGATTTTTTCACAATTAATGTTGTCATAAGAACAACCTCATCATTTCGACAACGGTTTCTAATTGTAAGTATATTTTAATGGCATATTTCCAAGGGTATATTGCAGGATTTCAGATACGATCTTGTTCAAAAATTGCATAGAGATAATTGGTATATGGTAGAATCGTTAAAGCATTATTAGGATGTAGTGTATATCGCCTATAAAAAATTTAAGGGGTGAACTTTATGTTACGCCTCTGTGCACGTGCCAAACACGTGATAACAATTGCACAAAAACGTATCACATATAATATCTAACATTTTTTTTGCATTAAGCATTATTAATTTATAAAATACGATTTATCGCTTCAGCAGTGGCAGAAACGTTCTATGTTTTGTAGTTATATTTGTTTTTGTAAAATAACTAATCTTTATTACTCGAATTTTTATTTTGAAATAAACCTACATTTGGAATAGAACATTATAGTATATCGTAATGGAATTAACGATTTAAAATTTGTCATTATGCTTATGAGCTATATGATATAACATATTTACTCGCCGACATTTATTAACTTTGTTTATTCACATAAATGTACTTTTCAACTTCCCGTAGAGTAAGTTATATAGTGATCTCAATGAAAGTTTTTGCATATTTTTACGTTTCAAGACCTAAACATTTTGGCATATCATAGCGAAAGAAATGCGTTAAGGCATTCCAGGTTATTTTGTTTTTTATAAATCAGGACTCCGACTAGTTTAAAATTGTAGCACAACAACTAACACTATTTATACTAAAACAAAGATTCCTATATCGAATGTCTTGAATGAAATTTGTTCTACCAAATTAACTGTCCACACTGCAAAAATCAATTAGCCAAAACTTGGTTTGTAAAACGACTTCAACTCAAAAACAATTTTAAAAATCCTAAACAATTTAAAACCATGCTAACGAACCACATCAAAATGTAGAATTTTTACCCGAGCATACTCCATTTTGAGGAAAATTTATTGCAATAAATAAAATGACCTCAGTCTGATGTGCGAATCCAATATCTGTTATCTGGACAGTATTTCCAGATTGCTTCCAAGGCAATGAAAAACGTGCAAATACCCCAATCAAAATTAGTTTCATACCATGTTGGAATCTTGGTAATTTTTTTTAATCTTTTATTCATTAAGTCACCAGCTAGTTCATATATATTACAACATTATTTGTGAAAATTGAAATAAAAATTTAGTTTTTAACTTCCCGTAGGGTAAGTTATAGTAATCGCAAAAACTCCAAAATGAAAATTTTGATGTATCTTTACGTTTTAGGACCTTCTGAACATTTTGGCATACATAGAAAAAAATAATTGGATAAAAAAATTTGTCCACGATTTTGGGCGCACGGATCAACCAATTTGATCCGTGAATATTCGATGTCTTGATGAGGAAATGTGCTGATTAGTTTTTGAGGAAGGCGGGTCCAGCGGCTTGGGAGTTATGGAGCAAAAAGTGCTAAAAATGTAAGTTTTCAAGAGAACGGATCAACCGATTTAAATTATTCAAAAAACATTTGATTCATATTGACGAGGTGGTGCGCTGGTTAGTGCTTGAAAACACAGATTCAGCCGTTTCGGAGATACGGAGAAAAAGGGCTAAAATTTCAGTTTTTGAGAAAGCGCAGCATCTGACTCGAATGAAACAAAAACATTTTGTTTGTTTGAAGAAACTATTAGTTTTTTGGAAAAACAAAAAAAAATAATTTAGAAATTTAAAAAAAAAAAAAAAATCAAATATAGTATTTCAATTATAACTCACTATATAAATAATTTTAACTTTGCGTTTCAGTATACATAATTCTTATGTTAGAAAAATAAAATAAGATTCTTTAGATCGAACTCCGCTTATTATTATTTTTTTTTTGCTCTTCTTGTAAACATATTTATAATATACGTTGTCATAAAATGTATAATGTATAAACTCTATATTTTCTAGTCTATAAAATACGAATAATGAAAGTTGCAATATTTAAATAACATATATAATGACTTATTGGAAAACATGTAAAAATTTTCGACTACTTCATTAAGGTACGGAAAGTTCCTGCAATGGTACGCTTATTAAAACAAAATCTGGTCTAGTTTTTGCAAAGAATAAAGATGACTGGCAAATAGCCTTTAAACAAATACCAAAACATTTGAAGGAATTGGAAACACAAGGATACAAGCTTGTTATATTTACTAACCAAGCAGGCATTGGTAAAGGAAAAACTGACCCCAAAGAATTTAAGGGCAAGGTTGAAGCAATTTTAAATAAGTTAAATATTCCAATGCAAGTTTTTATTTCAACCACAAAAGAAATTTATAGAAAACCACTTACTGGTATGTGGAAAAAGCTGACAGAACAGAAAAGTTGTGGAGTTTCTGTATCCAAAGCAGATTGTTTTTATTGTGGTGATGCAGCTGGTAGACCAGATATATGGGCACTTGGCAAAAAAAAAGACTTTTCTGCTGCAGATAGATTAATGGCAAAAAATCTGGGAATTTCATTTTACACACCTCAAGAACACTTTGAAAAAGCAAAAGTAGTACAGTGGAATAAACCAGGATTTGATCCTCCTTCCTTAAAAAATTTGAATATTTCTAGATTTGACCCACCTAATGCAAAACTAATTCAAAGTGAACAAGAGGTTATTGTTTTAGTGGGTTGTCCAGGGTCCGGAAAATCTTTCATCAGCAAAGAACTTGTACAACCTGGATATGTTCATGTAAATCGTGATACATGGGTAGTTGGCAAAAATGTGTTGCAGCAATGAACAATGCTTTGCAGAATGGCAAAAGTGTGGTTGTGGATAATACAAATGCAGATAAAGAATCTCGCAACCGCTACATTGTTGGGGCTGGAAAAGTAAAAGTTCGTTGCGGTGTGATCATTGCAGACATAATAATATATTCAGAGAACTAACGGATAAAACACATGAGGAAATTAAAGATATGATACTTTTTTCTTATAGAAAAAATTTTGTTGAACCAACATTAAGTGAAGGTTTTGCAGAAATATTTAAGATAAATTTTATTCCACAATTTGATAATAAAGAACATGAAGAACTGTATTATATGTATTTATTGGAGAAATAAAATTGTAGAAATGTGCTTTAAGGCGCGATGCCATCACCACTAGTAGTTTTCATAGATAAACAAGGTATGAATTCATCATATTCTAATATTGTCTAGGCAATGTGTCTAATTAAAAAATATTCATGTAATATAATAGTTGACCTGTGTTGCCTGGCAAATACAAATTTACCGCCAATACTGTCGGATGCGGAAAACGATGCCGTGTGCAAGCATGCGCGTATGACGTTGACAGCCAAGTGACAGCTAGCTTTGACATCTTCGTCAATCCGCATTAAATTAACCTCACTTTATACAAATGTGCTCATGTGAATCTGGAATAAATAAATTAATAAAATATGCCTGTATATCACGATGAAATAGAAATTGAAGATTTCGAATTCGACGAAGAAGACAATACTTACTATTACCCATGTCCTTGTGGAGATAGTTTTCAAGTTACTAAGGTATTTTAGCGGCATGTGATTTTCACTTATTTCCTCTAAAATGAATTTACTTAATATTTCATACAGTAAAATTACTTTAGGAAGAATTACAATCAGGTGTGGAAATCGCCACTTGCCCCAGCTGTTCCTTGGTTATCAAAATAATCTACGACATTGTAAGTATACATATTATTTATTTATTTACTCAATGCACATGGCAACTATGCAATATAATTGCATTTTTATAAATTGCAAACTAAGAAATAAAAACTAAAGAAAACAGATGAGAAAATTTTAAATTCATAAACAGCTTTTAAAATATATACACAACACTTAATATAAACTACAAATATGCAACGATAAATAGACACTACTATATGAAACTCTTAATAACTTTAATTGTTTGTTATGATAGTCATTTGAGGATAAATTTTTTTACTTTTAATATTTGTTACTGACAGTCTAAATACATGAATCTGAGATATTATATCATATATAATAAATCTTTAACATATATAATATTCTGATCATTGGAGCTATAATTTGACTTCGATTACTAAGAGGTCTTTTTAATTAAAATTGACTTTATTTTGTTAGAACTGTATTAAATTGCCTTTATTATATATATATATATATATATATATATATATATATATATATATATATATGTCTACTTATTTGCTTCTTTTGTAAAAATTGCTTGATGTGTACTATTATTTTCTAACTCAAGTTAATTTAGGATATGATTATTATGATACTTTTGTCCATTTTATTTGCCAGTGAATCCTTTTTATATTATTATAATACCAATTTGTACACAGTTGCTTTGGTTAATTCGATCTTTAGCATTGCATTAATTGCTTTTGGTTTTTTATGATGATCGTGGCTCATAAAGCTTTTCATTATTGATTGTTTGCATTACATTTTCTTTAATAAATATACAATGTATCTTTAGTATTATTAAGGAACTGGGTTGCTAGTTATCTTGCGTTTGCGAGCCAATGATTTACTAAAGATTGTCAATTTTTCTTTAAAATCAGATAAACTAAAATCATTATAAACAGAAGTGTTTTTCGATTATATAATTATATTTTTGAAATTCAGTGATTGTTATGACTCATTGTCAGCCATAGAAAATATATAAAATAAGTTATTCTAAGAAATAAATTTACTTAAAGTTATCTTCTAAAATTTTAAATACTGTATATAATCATTATATATATATCAATATTCATATTACTATTACCCAAATAATCATTCATATTAATATATAATCACATACATATCTCAGTATTTATATTAAATAAATATTAGTATGAATTGAATAGTTTTTTTTTGTTTTTAGGACAACTTCAAAAAGAATTAGAAGAAGAAATTGAACCTTCTAGAAATACTTCAAAGACCATTGAATCAAATTAGCACCGAATGAAAATATTTTTTTTTTACTTATATATATATTTTTATAAATTTTGAAGAATTATGGCAGGCCGAGGTAGAGGTAGAGGTAGGGGTGGCCCTGGTAGCAGCATGAGTTTTACATCTGATCAATTAAACGCAATGGGTTTAAGTGGACCTGCTTTAAGAGCAGAATTAAACCAAGCCATTATTGGACCTCCATTAACTTTTCCACCATTGATGAATAAAGCTCCTCCTGTCACAGTATGTCAATCAACTATATATTTAACTGTTATTATTATTAACTATACATCAACTATATATTTAATATTAAAGTTATGTAAACAGGTATTCAAATAATATGTAGATTGTTTCTCAAATCTTTCTCAAATTTGATTATAAATTGAAAAGTTTGTATGAATATTAAATTCATTGTTTCATATAAGCATATTTGTTGTATATATCATTTTCAGATATTTTATGCGTAATTGTAATTTTATTACCAGGATTGGTTTGCAAAGATTAAATTTGAGCCTATATATTTCGAAAACGCGGGTCAAAAGTTCTAAATTCAGGACAATTGTTGCTCTTAAAAAAAAAACTGATAGTAGGTTAAAAACATGCTTTACCCAGATCACCTTACTGTTGCTTCATATTTTTACTTTTAAAGACAAATGCACTCTTTTGTGAAATTAACTATCTGTTTGGTTATGTGAATATGTTATAAAAGACATATATTAAATAATTTGTTATACATTGGTCAAATTATTAATTGTTTGACTATTACAGATTAGTCCCTTAGAAGAATATATATTGATGTTAAAAAGAGAATTAAATGAATATTACAAAGAGAATGCTATCATGCCTAAGAGTAAAACTGTAGAGAAGTCCATTGTTCAGCCTTATGGTAATCGATATGCTGTGAGTATATGTAATTTATTTGTCGGAAATCAGTTGAATAACTTCATTGCTTCTAGGAAATTCTAAACAAAACACAAGAATGTACATTTGTTTGGAAACATTTGCCATTAGAACTGAAACCAGGAGGAATTAAGAATAGGCAAAATATTAAATTAAATGCTAAGAAAACAAAGACAATTGACATTAACTCCAGGTGAGTTTTTTCAAGCTATCCATATTTATAATATTGTAGCATTGTATAATTGAAATAATGTCGTCTTATAAGGTTATATGCCTATTTGATGAATTTGTAATATGTCTCCATAGGAGGTTTTAAATTGAATACGGTAGAAAAAATAAATCCATCAACATTTGCTCTAAATAGTATAAATGCAAAAAATATGCTTGCAGAATATATGCAATGAACTCACTTATATGTAAAAATGTGATTATCAATGACTTAAAAAAACGTATTTACGTTTATGAAAGAAAATATGTTCATTAAATATAATAGATTAATTTCCAATCTAACTTCCATATATCATGCACCCAAGCAAGTCGGGTTAATTGACCCATTATTATGTGTTAATGAAGCTGATTTCCTAATTGGCTTTAGTTTTTTTTACTTAATGTTATTCGTCTAATCAACACACTCATAATATATACAGGTAACCCCCGCATAACGCGGTAGTTAAGTTCCAAATTACGAATCCGTGTTATACGGAACAAAGAACTAGTACAAAAAGAGGGGTTACGTTTCAAGAATTCAAAAAAAACAAGCTACAAATCATGATTTTATAATAAATATTGTTATATTTATTGATTTTATAAGGAGTAATGTACATTACATGAATTATGTTTTTTTTCGTCATAATTAATAAGTAAGTGCTATCCAACACGATCCTTTTTTTGCAAGATATCTCCATCATCCAATCAGTTTTCTACACCTTAGATCCGTGCATTATTTTTTGCAAAAAAATATATTTGTGATTATTGGCTTAGATATTTATATATAAGCAAGAAGATATTTATATATTTACCACATACAAAGTTATCTTTATTTAAATTTTATGCTCATTTTATTTAAAGGATCTTTGTCTAATTGACTAATTGTTTAGATAAGCCTAAAATTTCTATAGAACTATTTTTGCACTAGTTTCATCACATTTATTGAGCTATTGTACTGTGATTTTACTAATTTTAGATTAAATAAAGTTTGATTTGTATAGGTTTTACTATATTTTTTATTTTATGAGAGATTTGCTCAATTGTGAAACCGTGTTAGAGCGAACCCATGCTTCAAAAGTACCGTATTATAAGGAGGATAGTGTCAAATCTTAAACCGTGTTAGAGCGAATCCGTGTTATAGAAGTATCGTATATGCGTGTATATATATATATATATATATATATATATATATATATATATATATATATGGCTTATCATATCCGAAGCCAGATCGGTTAGGATTTGATTCCGCTTCATAGAGTAGTTATATCCACTTAACAACCCCACGACTCTGACAACTTTGAAACGTTTAACTTGACACAAATGTGTTCTATAATGTTTTATTAACATATCTAAGGATTTATTAAAACTTTAGAAATCGTTTACAAATAGTTCAAACATTTTAGATCATTTTTTTAGAATAATTACTGTTTTATGCATACAAATATCAAATTGATGGGTAACCTGGGAATCAAAATCATTTTTATAATTATTTTTGAAGAGAAAATATAGAATTCTTTGAATATGTTTATATTTATATGTAAATAATGCAGTGAACCTTATGCATGAAATAAGAACAAATCTGTGTATAATATTTTTCACAAAATAATACCTCACATTATTTTATTATTTCCTCTCCGAGAATTAATTATACATTTAGGTTACTATTATATTAGCATACTATTACTTTTACACAATAAAATACCATGAAATCATAATTTTGTAAAAGTTATAATAGTAAATATTTTATAGCTGGGGTTGTGTATACCATTGAAAGAGGTCATTTACGGACAAGCATTATTATATACAGAATATAGAATACAAAATAGCATATTTTTGAGACATTATATACCTAAAAAGTCCTAAAACTGGCTGTGAGGCGAGAAAAACACCGCATCTTTCGACCCAAATCTTTGTATTAGTAAAAAATCTCAAGCAAATATCTGCACCAGTTTAGGGAAGTCGGATATGACAAATCCTATGATACAACTCCGCTCGGAGTGAGTTACCAATCTCTCTCTCTCTCTATATATATATATATATATATATATATATATATATATATATATATTATTATATATCGTAATATATATATATATCGATATATATATATATATATATATATATATATATATATATTATATATCGTAATTCAAAAGTGAATGTATTAATGAAAAGTTCAGTAATAATATATTAGGAACTTTGAATCTCGAAATGTGCCAATTCAATTTTAATGCATGCTAATTGCTTGCTTATGGCGTTTCAATTTAATCGTTGACCGCCGAAATTTGTAAATTTTTGGGTGTTCGTTGTGTACACGTGTGCCTTATAATTTTCAGATAGTTTCAAAATTATTCGTCGTTGTCGCCCAAAATTCTAAACTTTCGGGTATTCAAGAACTATTTGAAAAATATCAGTTGGAAATCGTGCTAGTTAGTTTTTGCTAAAAATTGTCTGGTCACTTCATTGTTATTGTTGATTTTTCCGCGGTGTTAATGAAACTTTCCATATTTGTTATTTTAAACTAGTTGGTATTGGTATTTTGCCTTGAGGCAAGTTACACGAACTTCCCTATATGTGTAAATAATCGACTTAATCAATAAAAAATAAATTAATTTGTGAGTGGTTAAAAGTATTCCGAGTGGATTTATTACACATTATTGAAAACACGTTAACTCGAAGTATTTTGTAAAAGCAAATTATCAAAAATCAATAATTTTTATGTTTGAACCAGTTTCCGTAGGACTTCAATGGTTTGGTATGCTCATTAAGACCAAGTACTCTACAGTTATTCAAATAAATAGTCTAATTTTAAATTTAACAAACGTCAAAAAAAAACTACTCATGAATTTTTAAAATTATACTACTTATCGTAAGGCCGTAATATTTCAGTAGGTTCTATAGAACCATGATGTATATCGCCAAAAAAAGTTCCATGAAAATTGGCTTTAATTTTTTTTCAACAGTTAATTACAAGAAAACGGCACGGTAGATTTTCACAAAACTTTCCAAAAACTAATCAGTATTATATCCAACTAATATCTATCGAACAGTTTTTGATTTTTTTTAAATCGATTCGGTAGTATAAGCTTAAATCTGAACGGAAAGTTTAACACTTTTTTACAAATTACAAAGGAACGGCTCGGCCGATCGTCGCACAAAACTGAGAAACGATAATTCTCATCGAGATACATCAAATGGCTTTTAAATTTCTGAAATCGGTTCAGTCATTTTTCAGCAAACGTTGATGAAAACCGATACTAATTTTTGCAATCTTTGGCGAATTGTTAAAGTTTAACGAGTTGTCGTAGGGTCGTAATATTCTAGAGTGATCTATAAGACTATGGTTTTTACCGTCACAAAAATAATAATAATAATCGTCGAAAAAAATTGTTTCTAATACTTTATTATAAGTAAACGTTCTAAATTCAACTTTATTAAAGTTGAACTTAGAACATGTATAATAGAAATTGGAATTCTAATTTATTATTTCTTAATGACAAACGAAGCTTTTGTTCTCAAAATAAGTACATAGTTGAAACCTTAGTAAAATCAATTCTTATTAAATTGATTCAATTAATTACACATATTGGGAAGTTTATGCTTTCTTTAAGGCAAAACGCCTAATTCAAATTTATTATTTTACAATGTTTTCTTTTTCATTACAAATCTGTAATTTGCTTTAACACCAAAAATAGTTATTACTAATTTAAGCAAGTGTTAATTTTTTCCAGACTAAGCATTCTGGAGCAAAATGAATTGCAAGGTGGAAAGAAACGTAAGTTAGATGATGATGATTTAGAATTGTTAAATAAGGAAGATAATGATGTTGAAGACAAAGAAGAAGAACTGGATGATGAGCATCCTGATGAAGAAATGGACACAGGAACAGATTATGTTTGTGATTACTTTGACAACGGGGAAGCGTTTGATGATGAAGATGATAATTTAGATGAACCTTGTTTTTAAGCAATATAATAATTATATTTTGTGAAGTTATTTTATAAATCAGATATTTTATAAAATATCCCCCATTTGTGTAAAAATTGTACATAGCATGTAAATAATTTTTTTGCTTACTTTTATTTTTTTTTCCCAATTTTTTTTTCCAAATTTTTTTTCCTAAATTTTTTTGACCAAAAATTTTTTTCCCAAATTTTTTTCCCAAAAATTTTTTTCCCAAAAAATTTTTTTCCCAAATTTTTTTCCCAAAAAATTTTTTTCCCCAAATTTTTTTTTCCAAAATTTTGTTGCCCAAAATTTTTTTGACCAGAAATTTTTTTTCCCAAAATTTTCTCCCAAATTTTTTTTCCCAAATTTTTTTTTCCAAATTTTTTTTCCTAAATTTTTTTGACCAAAATTTTTTTGACCAAAAATTTTTTTACCAAAATTGTTTCCCCAAAAATTTTTTCTCCAAAAATTTTTTTCCCAAAAATTTTTTTCCAAAATTTTTTTGACCACAAATTTTTTTCCCAAAATTTTTTTTCCAAATTTTTTTTCTCAAATTTTTTTGACCAAAAATTTTTTTCCCAAAATTTTTTTTTCAAAATTTTTTGGAGCAAAAATTTTTTTTCCAAAAATTTTTTGACCAAAAATTTTTTTTCCCAAATTTTTTTTGACCAAAAATTTTTTTTCCCAAATTTTTTTTGACCAAAAATTTTTTTTCCCAAATTTCTTTCCCAAAATTTTTTTCCCAAAAAATTTTTTTCCCAAAAAATTTTTTTCCCAAAAAATTTTTTTCCCAAAAATTTTTTTTTTCCAAAATTTTTTTGACCAAAATTTCTTTTCCCAAAATTTCTTTTCCCAAAATTTTTTTTTCCAAAATTTTTTTGACCAGAAAATTTTTTTGACCAGAAAATTTTTTTTCCAAA
The DNA here is from genome assembly GCF_003426905.1 of Ctenocephalides felis. Classification (NCBI taxonomy): domain Eukaryota; kingdom Metazoa; phylum Arthropoda; class Insecta; order Siphonaptera; family Pulicidae; genus Ctenocephalides; species Ctenocephalides felis. Next base: position 54,509,325 of record NW_020537324.1, read on the forward strand.
AATTTTTTCCCAAAATTTTTTTTTCCCAAATTTTTTTTTCCCAAATTTTTTTTTCCAAATTTTTTTTCCTAAATTTTTTTTGACCAAAAATTTTTTTCTCAATTTTTTTTTGACCAAAAATTTTTTTTTGACCAAAAATTTTTTTCCCAAATTGTTTTTCCCAAAAAATTTTTTTCTAAATTTTTTTCCCAAATTGTTTTTCCCAAAAAATTTTTTTCTAAATTTTTTTCCCAAAAAATTTTTTTCTCCAAAATTTTTTTGACCAAAAATTTTTTTTACTAGAATTTTTTTCCCAAAAAGGTTTTCCAAGAGATATGGCCAAAAAAAAGTTGAGTTGGTATGGCCTGTTTTGGCGTAATTGGTAGAGTAATGGCTTCGTACGAACAGGGTAGCGAGTTCGAATCATATCTCCAGCTAAAAAATGGAATTCAGCAGTGTACGATTAACATTGTGGTATTTATTTATTGTTGAATAACACAGTTAATATTTAGATATAACAAACTAACAGGTCACATGGCCAAAAAATAGTTGCATAGCCATGGCCTGTGTTGGCGTTATTGGTAGAGTTATGGCTTCGTATCAACAGGGTACCGAGTTCGAATCTTACCTCCAGCTATTAAACGGAATTTAGCAGTGAGCCTAACGTTGTGGTATTTATTTATTGTCGAATAACACAAAGTTAATATTTAGATATAACAAACTAACAAGTTATAAGGCCGAAAAAAAGCATAATCCATGCGGCCTGTGTTGTCGTAATTGGTAGCACGATGGCTTCATACCCACAGGGTACCGAGTTCGATTCATACCTCCGGACACAAAATTGTGTACGAGGCATGCACGGAATCACATCCGGTCGTATTTATTGTTGAATAACACAAAGTTAATATTTAGATATAACAAACTAACAAGTTATGAGGCCGAAAAAAAGCATAATCCACGCGGCCTGTGTTGGCGTAATTGGTAGCACGATGGCTTCATACCCACAGGGTACCGAGTTCGATTCATACCTCCGGACACAAAATTGTGGACGAGGCATGCACGGAATCACATCCGGTCGAATTTATTGTTGAATAACACAAAGTTAATATTTAGATATAACAAACTAACAAGTTATGAGGCCGAAAAAAAGCATAATCCATGCGGCCTGTGTTGGCGTAATTGGTAGCACGATGGCTTCATACCCACAGGGTACCGAGTTCGATTCATACCTCCGGACACAAAATTGTGTACGAGGCATGCACGGAATCACATCCGGTCGAATTTATTGTTGAATAACACAAAGTTTAATATTTAGATATAACAAACTAACAAGTTATGAGGCCGAAAAAATGCGTAATCCATGCGGCCTGTGTTGGCGTAATTGGTAGCACGATGGCTTCATACCCACAGGGTACCGAGTTCGATTCATACCTCCGGACACAAAATTGTGGACGAGGCATGCACGAAATCACATCCGGTCGAATTTAGGACACCAGGTATGATTCCGATTATCCGGACCTTCGATTATCCGGACCTTTAATGTTGCGGACTTCCGATAATCCGGACTTCCGATAATCCGGACCTTTGATGTTGCAGACTTTCCGTTATCCAGACTACCGATAATCCGGACCTTTGATTTGCGGACTTCTGATAATCCGGACTTCTGATAATCCGGACCACCGAATTTCCGGACTTCCGATAATCCGAACCTTTGATGTTGCGGACTTCCGATAATCCGGACTTCCAATTAACCGGACTTTCGATTATCCGGACTTCCAATAATCCGGACCTTTGATGTTGCGGACGTCCGATTATCCGGACTTACAATGATACGGACTTCTGATAATCCGGACCTAGTTACCGTTGCCTAGCAACCGTTTAAATTTTAGAAAAATGGGTAATCCGTCGCCTTGTTACCGTCTGCTAATTTTTTCGACCAAAAACGGTTGCTAGGCAACGGTGAAAATGTTGTAACATAGTTGCAACGGTTGCTAGGCAACGGTGAAAATGTTGTAACATAGTTGCAACGGTTGCTAGGCAATATTTTTTCCAAAAATTATCAACTTATCAACAAAATTTTCGCAAAAAAATGTCCGCAACCGTCGCCTAGTTACCGTTGCCTAGCAACCGTTTAAATTTTAGAAAAATGGGTAATCCGTCGCCTTGTTACCGTCTGCTAATTTTTTCGACCAAAAACGGTTGCTAGGCAACGGTGAAAATGTTGTAACATAGTTGCAACGGTTGCTAGGCAACGGTGAAAATGTTGTAACATAGTTGCAACGGTTGCTAGGCAATATTTTTTCCAAAATTATCAACTTATCAACAAAATTTTTGCAAAAAAATGTCCGCAACCGTCGCCTAGTTACCGTTGCCTAGCAACCGTTTAAATTTTAGAAAAATGGGTAATCCGTCGCCTTGTTACCGTCTGCTAATTTTTTCGACCAAAAACGGTTGCTAGGCAACGGTGAAAATGTTGTAACATAGTTGCAACGGTTGCTAGGCAACGGTAAAAATGTTGTAACATAGTTGCAGCGGTTGCTAGGCAATATTTTTTCCAAAATTTTTTTGCTCTAATAGGGACATAGTAACCGCTGCCTAGCAACCGTTGCTGTGCGGATTATCGGAAGTCCGCAACATCAAATAATTTTTTCGACCAAAAACGGTTGCTAGGCAACGGTGAAAATGTTGTAACATAGTTGCAAAGGTTGCTAGGCAACGGTAAAAATGTTGTAACATAGTTGCAACGGTTGCTAGGCAATATTTTTTCCAAAATTTTTTTGCTCCAATAGGGACATAGTAACCGCTGCCTAGCAACCGTTGCTGTGCGGATTATCGGAAATCCGCAACATCAAAGGTCCGGATTATCGGAAGGTCCGGAAATCAGAAGTCCGGATTATCGGAAGTCCGGAACATCAAAGGTCCGGATTATTGGAAGTCCGGATTATTGGAAGTCCGGATTATCGGAAAACCGGATAATGGGAAGTCTGCAACATCAAAGGTTCGGATTATAGGAAGTCCGGATTATAGGAAGTCCGGATTATCGGAAATCCGCAACATCAAGGTCCGGATAATCGGAAGTCCGGATAACCGAAAGTCCGGATAATTGAAAGTTCAGATTATCGGAAGTCCGCAACATCAAAGATCCGGATTATAGGAGGTCCGGATTATCGAAAGTCCGGATAATGGAAAGTCCGCAACATCAAAGGTCGGGATTATTGGAAGTCCGGATTAACGGCAAAGTCCTGATAATGCAAAGTCCGGATAATCGGAAACATACCGGGTGTCCTAAATTCGACCGGATGTGATTCCGTGCATGCCTCGTCCACAATTTTGTGTCCGGAGGTATGAATCGAACTCGGTACCCTGTGGGTATGAAGCCATCGTGCTACCAATTACGCCAACACAGGCCGCATGGATTATGCTTTTTTTCGACCTCATAACTTGTTAGTTTGTTATATCTAAATATTAACTTTGTGTTATTCAACAATAAATTCGACCGGATGTGATTCCGTGCATGCCTCGTCCACAATTTTGTGTCCGGAGGTATGAATCGAACTCGGTACCCTGTGGGTATGAAGCCATCGTGCTACCAATTACGCCAACACAGGCCGCATGGATTATGCTGTTTTTCGGCCTCATAACTTGTTAGTTTGTTATATCTAAATATTAAACTTTGTGTTATTCAACAATAAATTCGACCGGATGTGATTCCGTGCATGCCTCGTACACAGTTTTGTGTCCGGAGGTATGAATCGAACTCGGTACCCTGTGGGTATGAAGCCATCGTGCTACCAATTACGCCAACACAGGCCGCATGGATTATGCTTTTTTTCGGCCTTATAACTTGTTAGTTTGTTATATCTAAATATTAACTTTGTGTTATTCGACAATAAATAAATACCACAACGTTAGGCTCACTGCTGAATTCCGTTTAATAGCTGGAGGTAAGATTCGAACTCGGTACCCTGTTGATACGAAGCCATAACTCTACCAATAACGCCAACACAGGCTATGGCTATGCAACTTTTTTTTGGCCATGTGACCTGTTAGTTTGTTATATCTAAATATTAACTGTGTTATTCAACAATAAATAAATACCACAATGTTAATCGTACACTGCTGAATTCCATTTTTTAGCTGGAGATATGATTCGAACTCGCTACCCTGTTGGTACGAAGCCATTACTCTACCAATTACGAAAAAAATTCTGGTCAAAAAAATTTTTTTGAGAAAAAAAAATTAGGGAAGAAATTTTAGGAAAAACATTTTTGGGAAAAAAATTTTTGTAAAAAAAATTTTGAGAAAAAAAATTTTTGGATAAAAAATTTGGGAAAAAAAATTTTTTGAAAAAAAATTTTGAGAAAAAAAATTTTTGGAAAAAAAAATTAGGGAAAAAATTTTAGGAAAAAAATTTTTGGGAAAAAAATTTTTGGGAAAAAAATTTTTGGAAAAAAAATTTTGAGAAAAAAATTTTTGGATAAAAAATTTGGGAAAAAAAATTTTTTGTAAAAAAAATTTTTTGAGAAAAAAATTTGGAGAAAAAAATTTTGGGAAAAACATTTTTCGAAAAAAAATTTTTGGGACAAAAATTTTTGGATAAAAAATTTGGGAAAAAAAAATTTTTGAAAACAAATTTTGGGAAAAAAAAATTTGGGAAAAAAAAATTTGGAAAAAAAATTTTTTTGAGAAAAAAAATTAGGGAAAAAATTTTGGAAAAAACATTTTTGGGAAAAAAATTTTTTGGAAAAAAAATTTTGGGAAAAAAATTTTTTTGAGAAAAAAAAATTAGGGAAAAAATTTTGGGAAAAACATTTTTGGGAAAAAAATTTTTGGGGAAAATTTTTTGAAAAAAAAAATTTGGAAAAAAAATTTTGGGAAAAAAAAATTGGGAAAAAAAAATTGGAGAAGAAAATTTTTGGATAAAAAATTTGGGAAAAAAAATTTTTTGGAAAAAAAATTTTTGGAAAAAAAATTTTGGGAAAAAAAATTTGGTAAAAAAAATTGTGAAAAAAATTTGGAGAAAAAATTTTTGGGAAAAACATCTTACATCGAAAAAAAATTTTAGGAAAAAAAATTTTTGGAAAAAAAATTTTTTTGAGAAAAAAACATTAGGGAAAAAATTTTGGGAAAAACATTTTTGGGAAAAAAAATTTTGGGAAAAAAATTTTTTGGAAAAAAATTTTGGGAAAAAAAATTTGGGAAAAAAAACTGAGAAAAAAATTGAAAAAAAAAATTGGGGGCAAAAAATTTTTTGGAAAAAAATTTTGGGATAAAAAATTTTGAGATAAAAAATTTTTGGAAAAAAAAATTTTTGAGAAAAAAATTTAGAGAAAAAAATTTTAGGAAAAACATCTTTGGGAAAAAAAAATTTTGGAAAAAAAATTTTTGGATAAAAAATTTGGGAAAAAAAATTTTGGGAAAATAATTTTGGGAAAAAAAATTTTGGTTAAAAAAATCTTGGTCAAAAAAATTTTGGGCAAAAAAATTTTGGAAAAAAAAATTTTGGTCCAAAAAATTTTAGTCAAAAAAATTTTTGGTCAAACAAATTTTGGGAAAAAAAATTTTGAGAAAGAAAATTTGGTCAAAAAAATTATTGGGAAAAAAATTGTGGTCAAAAAAATGTTTTGTCAAAAAAATTTTGGGAAACAAAGTACAAATTATGCTAAAATACTTGTAAAGATATAATTATGAGAAAACTAATATATTAATTTTTCCAAAATTGACATAAATTTTTAATTGAACATATTAAGTTAATAACTTAATGTAAAAACTAAGAAATTATTTTGAAATATTGTTATATTTATATTGATATGATTCGTAAATTTCAAATTCAAATAATTTATTGCTTAGTAAAATCTTAGTTGTATTTCATCACAGTAGTTTTAAAACTTACATTAGTTTTAATTATATTATTTAGATTACAATCACACATATAATTAAATATTATATATATGTATATAAATATATCAGGCGCACATTTAATGTGTTTGTACGTTGCAGATTCACATAAATTTAACAAACTTAACTAGTTATTATTAATAAATATACTTCATTCATAATTTATTGACTAATATAATTTTATTTTTGCGAAATTAGAAAATAATTTAAATACTAATACAATAATTTACATTTCATACTTTTTTTACTAAAGTAATTTATTCCCTATGCACCTATTTCATTCAATCTATTGGAAAAGTGGTAAATCATGGAAGGATCTAAAGCAAGGGCGAGCAACCTTTTTAACCCTCGGGCCAATTTCATTTTCAAAATTTTATCGCGGGCCGCACGTAATTTATATATATATATATATACTAGCTGACCCGGCGAACGTTTAGTCACAGGAAATATTTTTAGAAAATCATTAGTATTAGAAATGACTAACTAATTCTCAATATATAAATATGTGGTATATAAATGAAAGGGTCAGCTAACACAAATTACATTGATAATTTACTCACTACATCGCTAAAATACTAACATACATATTTGAGTTAGGTTATGCTATTCTTAGCGAAACGATTGGCATTTCAATAACTCTGAAAAAAAAATTCAGTTTTCTCTAAAAACAGTTTCATCTTCAGATTTCAATATTAAATTTCAATTTTTTTGCTAGAATTGCTCCTTCTGCAAGCCATTCAAAAACTATGTACTTCTAATGCAGGTCGGAAAATATTTGTACAGTAGGATAAGCTTGCAAATCAGTAAGTTTTATTGGAGGTAACCATTTGGTTGCCATTATCTAAGAATTATTTTTCAAATGTGGATAGAGCGGATAAAAAGCTTTTTATAATCCCAGAAAAATCTTGATCGAATTTCAATTAAAAACTTTCACAAAAAAGGCGATAATAAATATTTGATCGATTATCGAGCTAAATAAAAAAGGATTGGACTACTTAAATGAGTATTATAGAATAATGGAAATTTGGAGTAGTATGTAGTTTTCCATTTCGCATTAAAAAACTTAAAATAAAGAATAAAATTTTTAAAAAATGTTACGTTCGTACAACCCGTGATAAAAATAAATTGCTATTTCTTTTTAAATACAACTGAAGCTTTTTCATAAACTCAAAAGTCTGAACTAAAAGTCAAAAGATTTGTTGACTGAGCGCGGAAAGAATGTAATAGCAACAAAATTACAAAATTGGCACAAAGAACAAATATACATAATTGAAAAAAGTATATATTTTATATAATTACGAGTGTATACTGTAAATATAAATACAAAATAATAACAAATAATAGTTAAACAGAACAACTAATTTACTTGAAAATTTTAATGAGAAATTTGGCTTTTTTTTAAATTTTGTTCTCTATTTTTTAATGCGGAAGGTAGCAACACGTATGCAGCTTTGATATGTTTTTCTCAGTTTTGATAGGTGGTAATTTTATATGAATTCCATGGTTGAAATTAACACAGGTCCACTAAAAAAGTTGTCTCGATTGGGTGTGTGACATATGTTTTTCGAATTTTCCAATGTACTTTTACCGCTGAAGATAAATCTATAGTCAAAATTGGAACACAAAAAATGGAAAAACATTTGAAAACTGGCACAATCTTCAAACTAGCATTTTTTCTGAATTAATGAATTATTATCCAGCGACTTTTCTTTTGTGGACCTGTGTAATTGTTCGCACACATTCGTACTTCCAAAAAAAATAATTTGATCTGTTTTTTTTTTCAAAAGCAAAAATTTCTCAGGGCTGACATGAGATTTATAAAAAATTGCGATTTTGCATGGTAAAAGGCGAAGAAAACATTTACATGAAAACATCTGTTTTGTTAGCTTTGAACATTTGGAATCACAATTAAAATTTGTTCATATTTTCTTTTTCTGAACACGAAATACTGCAATGGATATTGTTCTTTATTTCCAAAATAACGAAAGTACTTGTTCTTTCATATCCAAAAGCAATTGTAGTTTACCATATGGGTTGTATACTCCTTTAAGCATTGCATCACTATTGAGCTAACTTTGTTGGTATTGAAAAGCACATCGCCATATTCACGCTCTAAATTGTTAAGAAGTCTTTAAATTCACGATGATTTAAACCTCGCGACAAGCTTTCAATTTTTCTTGCAATATTGTTAAACTAATATTTAAATTAATATTTATTTTATCGGGAAATGCTATTTTTGTGAACAACAGTTCTTACCAGTATTTGACAGACAACAAAAATAGCAGTTACAGCCGTATTTGATAAAATATCTAGAAAAATAATTTGTAGTTGAGAAATGCTTGGAAAAAAAAACCTTCGGCGGGCCGCGGGTTGCTCATCCTTGATCTAAAGGATCTTGAGGCAGTGATTCGAAGCGTGCTATATGCATGCGTGTAATAATAGTTGTAAATTATGCGAAAATATCTATAGCAATTTTTATAGAAATACATGGATAATTTTTAGTTCATATTATTAATAGCATAATGTAAAAAATTAGAAATCAATTGAACTAATTACATTCAGTAATTTCATATATACACATCAACTCCTGTCCTTGACCACGTCATTGAGATCCATATGAGTGTCCTCGTCGCACAAAATCTCACTGAAAACTTAAAAACTTTTCAGAAAATTTCCATAGAAAAAGCGGGAATTTCACAAAAAGGATCAATTACTATAAATAATTGACAACTATATATACAAAGTTATGTATAAACTAAGATGACAATACTCATGAAATTGTTGTGCCAGTAGCCTAAAAAGGAATTTGATGAACTTATATTGAGGAAGCAAAAATAGAAGATTACACTGGTTTAATTGAAACCATTGCCATTGTGAACGTCGCTAATATAAAATTTTCAGTAAAATTATTTTGCGATTTTCGTTGCCAACCGATAACACTTCTTTAATTAGTTTATTATATAATAATGAATAACTCAGACTTGCGAGCGTTGATCAAAAAAGATCATTTACTAAAGGATAGATAATATACATAAAAATTGTCAATACACATGAAATTCAACGGTCACATAAAATTTGACAATTTTCAAACATAAAATTGGATTTTATGAATCGATAAAATTTTGTATAAAATCAAAGATCTTCACAGAATTTCAAACTGAAAAATTGAAAAAATCAAAAGTTTCGGTAGAATCTTCATAAAGCATATACAAACTTTTTAATTTACATGTACAACAACCTTTTACCTTTATTATCTTTTATAAGTGGTGAAAGCAGATTAATTAAAAGTGAGTTTTTTATAACAACATGTTTGTAATTTTAATGAAAATATATTTTATACGCGAATATTTTGTCCTCATTTCATTTATTCAAATTAATCAGGTTTATCTTCTCTATTTGGACTACTACGTTGAATTATTATTGACGTAGTATTTCATACAGATTTTTAAGAAAAATAGATAATTGAACATTTTGCAAAATAATTAATGATTAATTAATTAATACTTAAAATCTTCGACAAACTTGCGTTTTGCAGTAATGATAAATATATATTTAAGTAACGATTTTTCAAATACCTTTTCCAAATTAATGCAATAGATGATAAAATGTGTTAAATGAAAGTGTACACGTTTTATATATAAGCATAATAAAAGTGAATTATTAAAACCTAACCTCCAAAACACACAAGCCTCAAATAACATTTCTATCATAAGTGCAACCTCCAGACGTCTCTTTGATAACACATACATAAAGTTAGGTTTTATGTGTAAGTCATACTTTTTCAATAACATTTTTATAAATATTAAAGTCAGGCGATACTTCTGGAAATGTAACATTTCGCGTATTGTTAATTAGTATAATTAATTGATTATTACTAGCAGTAAGAATATAATCGCAGTATTAATAAGTACAACAATAAATAATATCTATGTAAAAATAATAAATAATTTATATTCATTCAACAAAATACAATATAACATAATATAGTATATACATATATAACTGCTTTTCATTGGTCTTGTATTCATTTTTTATCTTTGGTATAATAGGGAAAATTATGATTCGTAATTTTTTTATCCCTGGCCATCTCTTTCATCGTATTAGGAAGTCCATAAAGTAAATACAGTAATATACCTGATAAATTGGTAAAATAATTATATCTATGCAACATTATATATATATATATATATATATATACATAGATATATTTTGTGTATATAAATAATTTATACATGTACTGATATATATATATATATATATATATATATATATATTTATTTATATATTATATATATATATATATTATATATATATATTATAATTTTATGCATACATGCAATACCCATACATTTAATTATAGGTTAATTTTAATGTTAATATCATACAATAATAGATCTACACTTATGGTTACAATAACGATAAACAATTAATAAAATATGAAATGCAAATAAAATTTAAATTTTATAGTTGAATAAAATAGTACTCAATAATCATTTAATTTTACTAAAACAATGTTTTAAAAGAAAATTGATAATTAAAAGTTAGTCTATCATCTAATTGTCTGTCAATAGATTATTAAACTAAAGTGTGCATAAGAAGTTATTTAAAAAAAATCGATTCATGTAGTCATTATAAATCATTGTGAACAGAAAATAAAAACTTATTTTTTGCGATGTGCAATAGAACAATGTTTTATTTTAACTTTCCTGGTAAATTATAGTAATAGCAAAAAAATTGAATTTGAAAATTTAAAATTTTTAAAACTTAGTTTTTGGTACGGAAAGTACCAGCAATTTGCCTAAAGGCACGATGCCACGCACCACTTGTTATTATTTCAAATATGAAAATAACTAGTTTTTAAGAAACCAAAAAATAGTTTTTTGAATCATTCAAATCAGATGCTTAGTTCTCTCGAAAACTGCAATTTTTTGTACATTTAGCTCTGTATCTTCGCCTTCACATCTTCTCCCAATCATTACAAATTGAATATTTTTTTGATCATTCAAATCGGATACTCCGTCCTCTTAAAAACTCTATTTTTATTTTCTGCATTCTTTGCTCCGTATCTCCGTAACGGCTGGACCTGCCTTTCCCAAAAACTAATCAGCACATCTTCCTATCAATAGAAATCGAATAGTTTTCGAACCATTCAAATCGGTTGATCTGTGCGCCCGAAAACGTGAACGAAAAAATGCAGACACACAAAACACACACACATCAATTTTTTCTGAGGTATGACAAAATGTTTAGAAACCTCTAAAACGTGAACATATGCAAAAAATTTCATTTTCAATTTATTTGCGATTACTATAACTTAACCATCGGGAAGTTAAAAATTAGCATCTCAGTATGTCCTCACTATATATACTATTTTGTCAGTACTATATAGAAGAAATGGTTTTTGTAATTGGTTGTATTTTTACTTAATAAATATGTTATTTATAGTCCCTACATAATTAAAAAACTAAATTACAGGTAGTCAGTTAACCAAAGATGAGTGAAAACCATTGAGACTGGTTATGATATCATTAAATAAATATCATTGAAAAATAAATCACCATGTCATTTTGTTCCCATCTAGCAATTTCAAGCAATAAAAATTTTTGTTAAAAGTATTTTAAGCATGATAAAAAATTATAATATGAATAAGTTTACAATAACAAAAAAATATCAAATCAGCTCCCTAGATATTATGTTATTTTAAGTTGTGCAATATACGTTTAAAAAATTTACTAACAGCAATAATAAGTGATAGTATTTCATTTTACCATTTCCTAGAAATAGTTTGAAATAAATGCTGCGATCAAGAAAAACATTTTTATAATTTAGTAAATTATGCGTCATGCTCTTCATTATTATGTTCAGGCAGTATTGAGATTTGTTCACTTTGTTTTGGTTCTACTTGTGACAGTCTAAAAGCGAGAATAGAGTTTAGTTTGTCTCTAAGTTCTGCTCGCGACATGACATTGGCACCATCATTGATATTATTCTCTAGTTTATCGCTTTTTTCTTCCAATAAATTAGGAGGCATTGAATCATTTAATATTTCCGGCGATGAATAAGGTGTAACTGTTACTAATGCATAATTTTTGTTTGCAATTGCATTTGTTTCGGGTTGCCGCTTTCCTTGCAGTTCTAAAGTTTCTTGGTTGTTCAATAATTGTGTCTCATTTATATTTTTATGGAGTACATTCTCTGGTCTATGCCTCAGATTACTTTTTCTGTTCTCTAATTCTTCAAATAATGGGATCACTGAAATTCTTAGCTTATTTAAGTTAGCCGGTGTAGAGTTTATTTTTCTTAATATTTCTGGAGTAGGCATTTTTGGAGGACTGGGTATATTAAAAGGAGTGTTAGTACTTGTAGACAGATCAGTCGCATCAATTGAATCTTGAGCTATTTTGCTCAATTGACTATTTTGCTCAATTGGAACTGACTGAATAGACGGAATTCCTTCAATACTTTGACTTCCAATTCCATCTCCAAGAATTTTCTCTAATTTTTGGGCGAATAAGGAACTTCTAATTGACGCTGAGTCAGAATTTTTATCTCTGAGCTTTACAGAACTAGATCCTGTATTAGTTTTATCAATTTCGGGTTTATAACAATCATCACTTTGAGAATTCACCAGTCCTGCAGGATTAACTATTTGAATATTGTCATTACAGTGAGCTTTATCATCGTTGTCTTTGAATTCTTCATTTTTGATATCGATTTCATTTTTAGTTTCACAGGTATCGGGAAAATCTTTCAGCGCTCCGTCACGTAGTAAGCTAGATTCAGTGGAAGATATTGAACTACTTCTAATTGATTTAATGGATGAGTTATTGCTTTTTGAAGAGCTTTTTCGAAGTTCAGGAGACGATTTAAACGTGGAAGATTCGGTATCTTCATTTTGTAATATGTCATCAAAATAGGCCATAACAGTTTCCGAAGGTTCAAAAACTTGGTCAGATCTTTCATTTTTTAGTACATGTTTTTCATTTAGTGAATCAACATTTTGTTGAAGGTCTGGTGAATATTTTTCTTCTTTATCACAACTATTGTTTGTTAATGTTGTTGCTAAAGCTTTCGTGGGCATGACTAAGTCTGGTAAAACGACCAAAGATTCATGCATTGAAATGGGTGATTGCTTTACTTCCTCCATTGTTTCAATTTCAACACAATTTTCATAAGCATAATTTATATTATGGGGCAGCTCTACGCTGGGGATAGGATTATTTCTTATAGGTATCTTTGAACGAGGCGTTACGCTTCTCCAAGTGGTGTCATCATTTTTGCGTACACAATGTCTCGTCAGAACAAAAACTAAGAATCCTATAATAACATAAAATATTCCGATAATAACATGAAAACTTATTTAAGATGACTTGGACTTGAATTATGATAATGATATGAACAATTCCAAACGATTTAAAAAATGATATCATTAATTGTATTGCCTAGCATTCTTCAGATTATGAACCCATATAAAATATTAAAATTTTAATAAATAAATTGTATATATGAATTTGTATGATTCTTTCTATGAGACTACATATCTCAAGAAAATATACCCAAGCATTAGGCAAACATAGTTATTACAACCCATTTTAGAATATTTAGGTAATATTTTACTTATTTCATTAGATTAGATACACGATATAAAATTAAAAGAATGATATTTTTGATCTTCAAAATTGGTGCAATTATAGTCTTTATAAATTCACAAAATATTTACCTATTGTCATCCATATCCCAAATCGAATCCACGTGGCAGGGTCCAGCATTAGTATTAGTAAAATGTTCACAAAAATACTAATTGCAGGAACGTATGGAACGAGTGGTACCTAGTAATAAATATAATTTCAATAAGGAAGAAAATACAAAATTTTCAATAAATAGTATATTTCATTTTATATCTATTTTTGGGAAATAATTGAAAATTTTGTTTGGGGACTTAATAAGGTTATAATTTTGCTTGTTTCTGAGTTCTGCTGCAGTAGTATTCAAATATTTTCCTCGCTTATAGCGAAAAATAGTCAGAAAACATGAATTTAAAGATTAGAAATTTTGCTTTTTTAGTTTTAATTAATATCATTAATAATAATATAATCATTAACTAGTGGAGTGTATGGCATCGTGTTGCAAAGTTAAAATTAGTTGTTTAAAGTATATTAGAACTATAGTCAGAATTAAAAATAAAATCTGAATTATTTTTGATAAACAAAAAAATTTTTTTTTTGAAAAAAAAAAGTTGAAACAATTTTTTTTTCCAAAATTAATTATTTTGTTAAGACAAAGGGTTCTTTGAATCATTTAAATCGGATGCTTAGTTCTCTCAAAAACTGCCATTTTTTACACATTTAGCTCCGTATCTTCGAAATGACTGAGCCTGCCTTTGCCAAAAACACTTCTCCCAATCATTACCAATTGAATGTTTGTTAGATCATTCAAATCGGATGCTCCGTTCTCTCAAAAACTCGATTTCTATTTTCTGCACTCTTTGCTCTTAATCTCCGTAACTGCTAGACCTGCCTTTACCAAAAACTAATCAGCACATCTCCCTATCAATAGGAATCGAATACTTTTTGAACCATTCAAATCGGTTGATCCGTGCGCCCGAAAACATGACTCGAAATTTGTATCCATACATACACACACACACATCCATTTTTTCTGAGGTATGCCAAAATGTTCAGAAACCTTCAAAACATCGATAAATGTAAAAATTTTCAATTTCGATTTTTGGCCCATTACAATAACTTACCCTAGGGAAGTTAATAATTTTATACAATCTAGAGTTCCGCAGTACCTAGGTGTTAAAAATTTACGTTTGAATTAAATTAACAGTGAAACTACTTTAATTATTCTTTTGTATTGATAATAAAATTTTGATATAAAACAATTTCATAAAAATTATTATATTGATTCTCTTCAATTGCTATATTTTTCAAAAAAAAAAATCAAAATAATAAAAAATTCAACCTTTTGTGTGTGTGCGTTTGTGTATGTGTGTGCGGATTCATATTTTCGTCGACGATTTTACGAACACGAATCAACCAATTTGCATGATTTAAAAAACAATAGATTCTTACTGATAAGGAGACGTGTTGATTAGTTTTTGGCAGAAGCAGGCCTAGCCTTTCAGAGATACGGGGCAAAAAGTGCCAAAAATGGTATATCAGTTTTGGAGATAACGGAGCATCTGATTTAATACTTCAATCAATATTTTACTTGTATTGACGAAATGAAAAACTGGTCAAATTTTTGTCAAAGCAGGTCCAGCGTCTCCGGAGATCCAATAAAAATAATGTCAAAAATAAACATTACACATATGTACATCGTACTATAAGATATTTTATAAAGATTGTAATAATAATTACAAATTTTGTGTACATTTATATGGGTTTACACGTTAGACGACTACGCGACGCTTATGCGCTTTGACACCAAATCAGCTATGCAGCGCGATCGCTTAAAAAAATGTTCAAAGTTTTCATGAAAAATCAAAATACAAAAAAAATCAAAATAGAAATTTTTTTTTTCAAAAGTTATTTTCAAAAATTTTTAATTTTCTCAAAAATCTAATTTTTTCAAAGTTTACCAAAGTTTTTTTTAATAATTTAGTTTTTGGTACAGGGCGTTCCATCAATTTACCTTAAAGCACAACATATGCAGCACTAATTACATTTTTTATTAGTTAGCGGATCAATTTTCTGGAACAAACAATGTGTCCTGCTTATGTATACTCAACCCTCCGATAACGCAGTGAGTTTAATATGGAAACCATATAAAAACTCCGATTTAACGCGCACGATCCAGACTAATTCGTAGTGCGTTGTATGAAAACCGCGCTATAAAAAATTCATAATCAGTACAAATCACATCATTTGTACCGCGTTATTGATGACCAATAAATGCAAAAGATATGATAAACTCTAAATTGTTTAAATGAAATTGAAAAGTTCATATTGAAGAGCATAATCGGAGGGTTGGCTTTACTACTTTTGTAGTTTAAATTTAAAAATTAGCTTACACTGAATGTGTCTGGTTTGCCGCTACTGGGTTGCCGAGCCATGGCGTAGACGTTTAACACCAGAAGCAATGACAAGAAGGTACATAAGACGATTATCCATGGCTCCCATTTGCTTAGTGCCTTCTCGCCATAAACTAGACTTAAACCGAGAGCCAGACAAAGAATTCCTTAAAATAGAATGCAGAAAATGTTTATACAAATTAAAAGCGTAGACAATACAACGATTAAATAATAATTGTACGTTCAAAATTAGAATACGGTTCGATTATTTGGTATCCTCATCAAATTAACAACTCTGATGCGATAGAGAAGATTCAGCGAAAATTTCTGAAATACCTTTATTATAAAACATATAAAATTTACCCTGAACGAGGCTTTGACCACAACGCTTTACTAAAAGAATTTGGTATTCCTTCCCTTGCCTCACGTCGATTTATCTGTACAATTATGTTCTTATTTAAGCTTTGCAGTAATTCTATTGACTGTCCTCTTATTCTCAATCAACTATCCTTTAATGTTCCAAGGCTATCTTCGCGTTCACAATTATTTTTCAATTATCCTACCCCTAAATCTAATTCTCTCTTAAATTCGCCAATTTTACTTATGTCCTCTAACTTTAACTTAATTAATACTGAAATAGATATTCACAACACTTCACCTAATCAAATAATCTCCATCTGCACATATTAAACTTTTTATTTTCTTTTCAAATATCTCATTATTTTCTTATTCTGTTTATAAAAAATATTGTTACATTCTGCATTATATGTAATTTTATCTTAAGCATTTTATGTTACTAACTATATATTGTAATTTTGTATATATTTTAATTGTTATTCATTATGTAAAAATTGTATTTTTGAGTCCTCTTGGAGAAATCTGTGGGCTATACACTTAAATAAATAAATAAATAAATAAATAAAATAATAATCATAACTTTGCCATCCACATTACCATTGGTTGCCTTCCTTCATACAATACAACAACTTTAATATAGTGCAGATTCAACAAGTCATAATTCAACAAAACATAAATTTTAAAAATATTTGTACATGAGAAAATACGTACTTAATGTTTGGCAAGGAAAAGATTTTATATACAAATGCATTCTACATGCTACTCATGTTGATCTTGATTCTATATCCATATCATATCATTCATTGAGTAGATTTATATGTTACAATGTATTTTTTAAATCAATATAAATTAGATTCTGGTATAAAAAGTAAATAGAAAAATGATAAAATAAACAGAAAAATAAAGGTTAAAATACTTCAAATAATAATTTGAAACATAAATATATAAATGTGCAAAACACATATTTCAAATTTGATGAAATGGTCAGAGTTTGTATTAAGGTCTATTTTAATTATGGTTATTTCTCAGTAAGTTAATTATACCAAAAAAATACATAAACACATAATATACAATATATAATCGGGGATAATAATTTGAGATATGTCATCTGTCCGAAATATTACTTCTTTGATATAAATATTTACAATTTTAATCTTATATATTTTTATAAATAAGTTTTCTGAACAGAATAATTTATTAACTAATCATATATATTTATTATTAATAAAGTAGACAATATTTTTTTTTATAAAAATAATGTTTTTGCTAAAATCCATAACCGTAATCTAATATTCATTCTGGTAATAATATATGCATGTGTATGTGTGTAGTTATGCGGATATAATTCTCTGCCGACCTTTTTGAGAACATATAAAATTATCAGATATCTTATAGAGATTTGATTTAAGTACCAATTTTGTTACCATTCCGCATCAAGAAATCTTTAAAGCTAGCATATATAGTTCAAACAAATGTCTTCGACAATCTCAACATTTAAACCGACTTGTATTTGGGTATCAAAATTTAGAAAAAAAATCAAAATGTTCAAAAATCAAAAATTACAAAATGTCGGTCAAATTTCAGCTCGTCGCTCAAATTTCAGCTCGCCGCTCAATTCAAAAAATCTAATTTTTCCTTTCTAATCTTTTCGAAACTTTAAATTACAGTACAGAAAGTTCCAGCAACTTGTCTTGAGATATGACGCCATTAACCACTAATTTTCAATAGATGTCAGAAAAAATCATCGCAAACCTATTTACAGACAACAATGCGTAAAACTGATCTTATATATAAAATTCTTTACGAGTGTATAATTTGATACTTCTCCTAAACGGTTATTCGGATCTTGATAATTCTTCTTAGAGTTTGTCAAAGAAAGAAATTTGCCAAAGAAATTTTTAAGATTTAATGAACAATAAAATTATAGTAATTGTAGAAATAAATGGCAAAAATTACAAAAAAACGACTTATCATGGACGAATATTGAAAACATTTGAACTGTCATCTGCTAGAAATCTCAATTCACTTGAAATTTGAATTTAGCCGAAATTATGAACCTAGATAATATTAGAATACAATATACAAGAAAATGTAATTTCTACATTATTATTGCCGAAAAGCAGCTGAGTTGAATTGAAATTAAATTAAACTAATATAAGATACAGTCAACAGTATTTGTTTGGCAGATGAAACTATGTAATTCAGTTTAATAAATAACGCGATAAGTACAAAATTGCATATACATTTTTTACACTTATGCATGTCGCATTTTTGTTTACTTTATTAAATTATTTAGCAATATAAAAAATATTTCTACTTATCAAAAAAAAAATGATTCGTTCATGTGCCAAAAATTCATTTGTTTGGCATTGGATATGGAATATTTAGCAAGTTGATCTTAGATTAAAGAGTGCTCATAGAAACTATAAATCTATAGATTTTACAAATTAATTCATCTAAGATTTAAACATAAACAATAATGTTTATTAAATTAAGAAAAATTTAAAATGATTACATTATTAGTAAGATAAATGTACTTTAGAAATTATAATTGCAAAACAGCAACCAATATATCGTACGAGATTATGAAAATTATAGACTAAATTATTATTGTGGTAAAATTAAGTGTGTATATTGTTCTTTTACCGCAGATTCTATATTATTTTTTTCTGAATTTCTTATACTGCTTATGCTAAGACTAAAAATGAATCATAAAGGCAGGACATCAAATAGAATAGTAAAAAGTATAGGATAGAATATTAAAAAAATTGGAACTTTTGAATTGTAGACGTGGGACAGGACAATATCTATCGCATCATCTAGTTTTAATATAAAGACAAATTGTATTTTAACCCTTTTGACTCGGATACCGCCACTCCGGCGGAAAAATTCATACAAATCTCGGAATTCGCGAATGGAAAGTGTTAATTGAATGTATTAGCAAAAATTAATAATAATATTAGCCAATCGTTTCTCTAAAAACGATTGGCTACTGTAATCGTTATGGAAGATAATTCACAAAATATTTTTAACCTACTTACCGTATATGCAAATGAGCCAATGGAACACATATTGTGACAAAGACGTCGGGGTAGTCGAACCTTCTCTATTTATCACTTGCGACAATACATTCCGCAAATTGTGTTTAACAATTTTATTTTTCGAAACTAGAGCACTTCTTTCTTGAGGTGGTGTACTAGTGTAGTTATCGGAATCGGAAGCGTCATACCTGTAAATAAAAGCAAACCACTAGTTGTAAATGGCATTTTGTCATAAGGCAAGTTGCATGAATTTCCTGATATGTGTAAGTAATGGACTTAATTAGTAATAATTGAAATTTAGCTATTTAGATCAAACTTTCAAATTGAGTCAAAAATAGTTATGAAATATTATAAAAAGAGATCTTTTGTGTATAAACAATATTTTTTTTGTAAACTTCATCGACCTAGCTTGATGATTAATTTAAATTTTTTTTGAAGTTACTACAAAAATTAATGTGAAAACAAAATAGAAAATGTTTTTAAAAATCGATTTACTAATGTTTACTTTGACATAGACTGTTACGTGCTACAAGACGAGAAGAATCAAAAGCACTACTATTAGAAGTTTAAAATGGGATTTATAAGCCAGCTAGCTAAAATAAATTTACATGAAGTATACTAAATTAAAACAGTTGCCTTTTGAGAATATTTATCAAAAAGGTATTACAAAGAAGCAGGTACTATCAACATGCTATATTGACAATTATGTTATATAGCAAACCAAACTATAAAAAGTCATTCCATGCATTCTCACATGCTTTTTCTAAATTAACCTAAAAATAGGCATGGTTAGAACTCCAATGCTCACTCTTTACCGGGTTCATCTGATTCAACTTCAGAGTCTTCGACTTCTTCATGCTGATTCGCTTTATGATTGGATAACAGCATTTCACTTTCAGCTGCTGAATCTGATGCATGGTATACCTTAACTGGGTATTCATATCTATAAAATGAAAAAGCTTTGGACGAGCACATACATTGCAACATGACACTGAATGATAGATCCTAGAAACCAAAACCACATTTTTATATAATTAGTCATCTCCAATAATTTCATGAACTCGATTTATTCATTAATAGTGCAGTAAACGAAGCGTTTTGGGTTTGAATTTTTTTACTGTGCTCCGAATTGCATGAAATTTTGGAATTAGGTTCATATTACCCTCAAGTTTAAAAGTGAAAACAATTCGGGTTCCGCCACCACCCTGCGGCATATGGTTTAATGAGCCCCATTTCCCTCAGAATTTAAGTAATTCACATTCCATCTAGAATTTACTTCAATATAGACATCTTGATGGATTCTGGCAGATTCACTACTTTAGTACAAACTATTTTCAGAAAACTCACGATTTTATAAAAATATTTTTTTCCGATTTTTCTAAAAATCGAACTTATTTTCATTATATCTCAAAAAGAATAAAAGATACGTATAAAAACATATAGATAAAAAGCAAAGGGTTTCTGGCTTATTATTGTTTTTTATTATTTTTCTTTCACACAAAAATTGACAGAGTTCTGATTGTATAAAGAATGCGCTGACGCGCAATCAGAGTCACTCTCGAGCCATTTAACCGTTTGCTGTTTCAAAATGAGAGGAGTTACGAAAAAAAATTATGATAAAAAAAGTTGTAGCCCTTTTATTAACCTTTCAAATGGTATATTGCAAATTGTGATGAAGTCGAAATTAAAGGAGTTATGACCCGAAAACTAATCGCATTTTTGTCGAATTGTGTCCATATTTCGAACAGTGTATAAGTAAGCAGTATTTGGTGCCCAAAACTATTGTCTTATATATATTGTTGATGTTGGGGGGTTTCTCAACTCCTTTCGAAGTATTTCTCAACCCCTTTCGAAGTATTTTATACTTCGAGGAAAAATAAAAAAATTAAATGTATTCAGAAAACAAAAACCAATGGTAAACAAATATAAATTAAAAATAAAATTCTTCTTACTCCGTAATCAATAATAAACTAAAATATATTCTATATAAATTTTATATAAATGAAAAACAAAAATGAACACTAATTAATATTGTATGAAAATGTTATCTGTTTTGGAAGTCCAAGCCGCGGCAGCTATTTGGTTGGATCTGGAAACATCAGCGTAGTCGGTTGGATAGGTTGAAAAGAAATTCGAATACACTGACAAATAAAAATAACTGTTGACTTGACACACAATAGAAATTTAATCCACTGATAATATTGAACTGATAACAAACACTGAAAGGAACTGAATGTATTGATTGCAAGTAACTGAATGAATGAATTAAACCAAAATGAATGAAAGCCACGGAATAAATCGACTCGAACACTGAAAGTAACTGAACGAATGAAAGGCACGGAAAGAATAGACTTGAATGGTAAAACTATTGCCTGCATCGGCCTTTTTTATGAGTCAGAATTGCCCGATTGCCTAAATTTGAAACGTGTTGTCCAAGTAGAAAAACAAACCTTTTACAGGTCCGACAACCTACACAGGTGCGGCGCAAACATTTTCCCCCGACTAAAAGGTTAGCCTTTTATACTTCTGAAAATACTCGAAATTGGTACATAGTGAACCTCATGATTAGGAAGGATAGAATTGCCAAAATAAATTCAAACTTTCATTCAGAGTAGATCGGTTACGGAAGCCTGACCTCGCGCCAGGGTCCCGCTCTCGCGACCTACCACATTCACACAATCTAGATTGCGGAAGTTTTATTTTCGCGCCAGGGTCTAGATTTTTGGACATTTACAAGAATCTTCCAGAGACTATGAGGGATGTTCTCATCGCCCTGGAGATTGAAAATTTGGCAAAACTATATATAGAAGCAAATATATCATGAGATAGAAAAGTTTTTTTTTTTTTGAAATGAATAATTCAGATATAAACTATTGAATAGGTAGGGGGCATAGTTTGACAACAGGCCGCTTGATTAGGGTATTTCCCGTTTTTACCAATGCTACTCGAACCACTCCATCAGGGCCCGGAAAAACCTCTTCAACTCTTCCCAACCCCCAATGAAGCGGACGCGCATTCTCTTGTTTTACAACTACCAAATCACCCTTTTTAATAGGATTAGTGACTGTATTCCATTTCTGTCGGACCTGTAGCTCGGTTAGATATTCCACATTCCATCGCTTCCAGTAAGAAGCGACAATATGATCTAACAATTGTTTTCTTTTAGTCAAATTCAAGTTTTCATAGTCAACGGGCAAATCCGACAGAGGCTCTTGCATTAAGAAGTGCGCAGGCGTAAGAGGTTGAGGATCCGATGGATCATTGCTCAGCCAACATAACGGTCTTGAATTCAGTAAGGCTTCGATTTGATTGAGGACTGTATTAAACTCTTCGTAGGATAAAATTTGCAACCCTATAACTTTAAACAAATGGGTCTTCACTGATTTAATATTCGCCTCCCATATACCTCCAAAATGTGGGGCAAACGGTGGATTAAATTTCCATTCAATGTCATGTAAAACCAATAATTCATTGAAACGCTTTTTATACTCTTCGGAATTTAGGAGAAGGAATAAGGAATCAAGAGTATTTTTGGCTCCTATAAAATTGGTTCCACAATCGGAGTAAATACATTTAATAGGACCACGCCGGGCTAGGAATCGTTTCAAGCAATCTAAAAATGTATCGCTTGTTAAATCTGAAGCTAATTCGAGATGTATCGCCTTAGTGGCTAAACAGATGAACAAGCATATATAAGCCTTGTAGGTTCGAGCGCCTCGGTGACGACTCATGGAGATATTGAAGGGGCCTGCATAATCAATGCCGACGTTTAGGAAAGCTCTACTGGCTGTTATGCGCGGTACTGGTAAGTCGCCCATGAATGGAAAAATGGGTTTCGGATTCTGTCGAAAGCAAGTCATACACTTGTGAAGACGATTACGAATTATTGCACGAGCCGACAAGATCCAATATTTTTGCCTCAATAAAGATAATACTAAGTTTGATCCAGTATGTAAATTATTAATATGGTAGTAATCTATGAGACAATTTACTACTTGGTCTTTTTTTGGCAAAAGAAGTGGATTGTTATTAGTTGTTAATCCTAATCTACCTTTAACGCGTAAACAATTATTAGAATCCAAAACCAAATTTAGTCGGCAAAACTTTTCGAACAAGACTTTCCGTTCGTTAATAGTTTGAATTCTTCGGGAAAATGGTGTTCTTGGACTAATCGAATAATAATAACCTCGGCTTGTTTCAAATCTGAAGTCAAAAGTCGGTTTCGATTTGTTATAATTTTACAAAACTTCAATATATAAGCGAAAATTCTTACAAGTTTGCACCAATTAGAAAATTTTTGCGTTAATTCATATAAAGGATTGATCGGTGGTATGACACTCTTTACTATTAGAGCGTTAGCTTTTCTTTCTTGATCAATATCTCCGGAAGGTTCAACCGTTTTTGCAGGCCAAGTTGATATAGGACCATTCAACCAATCCGGCCCAAACAACCAATTCTTATGTTGGATAAAATCCTTAGGTCGAAGACCTCGAGAAACACAATCGGCTGCATTTTGATTAGAAGGAATGTGAAGCCATTGTGCATTAGGAATGAGATCCCGTATTTTTGTTACCCTATTGGCTACAAATGTTTTCCAACGAGTAGCCGGTCCTGCTAACCAGTGAAGGACAATCATAGAATCGGAAAAACAGTAAATAGAATCAAAATCTATACTATGTTGGTTATTCGTTAATATAAAATTCAGAAGTTTTGACAGTAAATGACAGGCACAAAGTTCAAGCCTGGCTAATGTTTGGTTTTTAATCGGTGTTACACGCGATTTTGAAATCAACAAGAAATTCGGATTGCCAAGAGATTTAATATAAACTACCGCTCCATACGCTTGCTCTGAACTATCCGCGAAACCAAATAATGAACATTTGTTTTGTTTTGATGTTTCGAGATAACGCGGAATCTGATAGTTATTAAGATGCTCTAATTCGGAATATACGGCTAACCATGATGTAATAATAAATGATGGTAATTCCTCATCCCAATCGATTTTTAATGTCCAAATTTTTTTCAATAATATTTTTATCTTAACAACTATCGGAGTTAGGAAACCCAGAGGATCCCAGATTCGCGCTATTACTGAAAGAAGTTGTCTCTTTGTCCATTTTCTCCACGTAAGCTTTATTTCGAATGAAAAATTATCTGATAAGGGATCCCATTTTAATCCCAATACCTTTGTAGAAGATTCCATTTGAAAATCCGATTTAGAGAAATGTTTATTTTGTACATCAGAATCAGAAAAAAGTTTACGCAGATTAGAATTATTAGATTCCCACTTTTTTAATTCAAAACCACCAGACGATAATACAGTCTGCAAACCCTCGCAAATGGTTTTAGCGCTATCCAAGGAGTCGATACTTGTAACCACATCATCAATATAGACATCGTTCTCAAGAATTCTAGAAATAGATTGAGAATATTTGGAACATTCGTCTCGGGATAGTTGTTTGATGGTTCTGATAGCTTGAAAGGGAGATGATGATAGACCAAAAGTTACGGTATTTAATTCATAGATGCCAATGGGTGCATCGGGAAACGGTCTCCATAAGATTTTTTGATATTTTCTATCTTGTTTACGAACCCAAATATTACGATACATTTGTTTGATATCAGCTGTTAATGCTATAGGCCCGAAACGAAAATTTAGAAGGATTGAACAAATGTCGGTTTGTAATTTAGGACCAACATGCAAAATTTCGTTCAAGGAAGTGAATTCTGAATTTTTCGCAGATGCATCAAACACAACGCGTAAAGGCGTGGAGGAACTTTCTTTTTCGACTGCGAAATGTGGAATATAATATCCATTTTTTATTTTAATAAAATCATCGACTTCATGATCTACCGGACAATAATCGACAAAGGATAATTGGTTTTGAGTCAGGTAATCTTCTATGACGGCGGCATATTTTTTATGAAATTCGGGATTTTTCAAAAATTATTTTCAAGCATGTGGTATCGCTTAAGGCTAAATGAAATGATTTGTATAAATTTCTGCCTTCACTTTTAAAAGGCAGCGCTACTACATATCGTCCATCTGGAGATCGCGTAGTAGTTGTAGTAAAATGGTTTTCGCATAAATCATCGTTAGAAGAGGGGATTATTTCGGGAATGTCTTCTAATTGTAAGAATTTATTCATTTGTAAATGAAAATCTGAATCTGAAACATTACATAAATTAGTAGAAGTGCCGGTATTTTCAATAAATCAGGAATGGAACCTAATATTAGATAACCCAACCGGGTTTCTAGGGCCACAGGTAATCCTTTATCATTTTTAACCTGATTAGTGCCAAGAATTTCGCCGAAAACATCGCAACCCAAAATTCCGTCGACCTCCTGGGGTGTATGAAAGTTAGGATCCGCTAAAGGATAATTCAGAAATGTTTTGATGGATGAAATCGGAATGGTAATTTGTGGTTGCTTTCCCACTATCTCGTGTACTACGTATGCACAGACCGATAACTGATAAGAATCAATTAAAGATTTCAAAGTGAAATTAACTAATCCAATAACTTTATGTGACGAATTGCCTAACCCGATCACTTGGGTTGATATTGGAAGAATTTGTAAATCAGCCTTTTTGCACCAAGTTAATGTCACAAAATTTCTATCGCTTCCCGAATCAATAATTGTACGTAATAAAATGTTTTCTTTTCTAGTAGTAACTTTTACTACTGCTGTCGGCAATATGGTAATATGATGTGCGATTTTGTTTTGATTAAATGCGCATAAAACCGTACTATTTGATTTGGAATTAGAAAGATTATTTTGATCCGTACTCGCAAAATTGCTGCCAGTATGCAATAGCGAGTGATGTCGTTCGTTACATAATAAACAGGTTTTATTCGATCGACATGTAGTCGTTATCTTATGACCCAAACAATTGTCGCATAAGTTTAATTTTTGAATAAGGGATCGCCGATCAGGTATACTCAATGATAGAAATTTCGAACAAGTAAACACTCTGTGTTGTTCCCGACACACAAAGCATTTGTTATCATATTTATTTTTCAACAAAAATGACCGGCTAATTTTAGTGTTTTTGTAATTGGGTTTGTCATTAGTGAAATTGTTGGTCATACCATATACTTGATTTTTTGCCTGTTGTGACTTTTGAAGAAAATGCAGGAGGTCTTGGTATTTGGGAAACTCACCTTGATAAAAATGCTCGAATTTTT
Source organism: Ctenocephalides felis (assembly GCF_003426905.1). Lineage (NCBI taxonomy): Eukaryota > Metazoa > Arthropoda > Insecta > Siphonaptera > Pulicidae > Ctenocephalides > Ctenocephalides felis. Next base: position 54,535,806 of record NW_020537324.1, read on the forward strand.
CTTGTAACAACGGATCGAGTTTCGAGAATGCCAGTGACGTAATAAGGAAATCATAGGCGTCGGGAATATTCAATTGGGAGAGCGCTTGCACCGCGGTATCGAATTTTTCAAGGAATGAATTTATTTGTCCAGATGAAATGGTTTTGAATGACAATAGTTGTTTGAAATAATTGGTGGCTAAGTACCGTTTATTTTGGTATTTTTTTATGAGCGCTTCCCAAAGAATTTGATAATTATTTGCGGTCGGTAGTATAGAATGAAATATTTTTAAAACCGGACCCTGTAACGCTCCTTTTAAAAAATGAAATTTTGATACATTATCTAACTCTGTATTTTCATGAATTAGTGAATTAAATGTTTCATAGAATAATGGCCATTGTTGAATATCACCTGAGAATTTAGGTACTTCAATGGACGGTAAATGTTGCTTGGGTACAATGTCTTTAATTGAAGAACTATGCGCATTTTTATTATCTAATAATTTCTCAGCGTGTTTTATTTTGGCATACATCGTTTCAAGGGCCTTTATTGCGGAATATTCCGGAATGAAACTAGGATTATCTAAATATTTTAATTTGTTTATTTCATCACACAATTGAATGAATTGTTCTCGAGCATTTTCAGTAATATATAAATTTTCAAGAAATTGTGTCTTGTTTGAAGGGTCAATTTGTTGCGATAGATCGTACGTTTCTTGCACAATTGAAAAGTACACCTCTCTCTTGGCGGTTAGACGTGCAATTTCTGCACCAATATCGATTTTAGGCGCCATTATATATTTTTGTTTTCTGTATACACCCAATTAATCCTAATAATAATTAGGATCCGGCTCAAAAGGACCAAATGTTGATGTTGGGGGGTTTCTCAACTCCTTTCGAAGTATTTCTCAACCCCTTTCGAAGTATTTTATACTTCGAGGAAAAATAAAAAAATTAAATGTATTCAGAAAACAAAAACCAATGGTAAACAAATATAAATTAAAAATAAAATTCTTCTTACTCCGTAATCAATAATAAACTAAAATATATTCTATATAAATTTTATATAAATGAAAAACAAAAATGAACACTAATTAATATTGTATGAAAATGTTATCTGTTTTGGAAGTCCAAGCCGCGGCAGCTATTTGGTTGGATCTGGAAACATCAGCGTAGTCGGTTGGATAGGTTGAAAAGAAATTCGAATACACTGACAAATAAAAATAACTGTTGACTTGACACACAATAGAAATTTAATCCACTGATAATATTGAACTGATAACAAACACTGAAAGGAACTGAATGTATTGATTGCAAGTAACTGAATGAATGAATTAAACCAAAATGAATGAAAGCCACGGAATAAATCGACTCGAACACTGAAAGTAACTGAACGAATGAAAGGCACGGAAAGAATAGACTTGAATGGTAAAACTATTGCCTGCATCGGCCTTTTTTATGAGTCAGAATTGCCCGATTGCCTAAATTTGAAACGTGTTGTCCAAGTAGAAAAACAAACCTTTTACAGGTCCGACAACCTACACAGGTGCGGCGCAAACATATATATATATATATATATATATATATATATATATGCTTATGTGTATTTTTAATAAAAACGTATATTTAGAAATAATATGAATTAATTAGTAACAAGAACAACAAATATTCGAGTATAGACAAAATTATACTGGCTACTAGTGTTATATTAACTGTTTTTATTTAAGGGTAGTTTCAAGAGTTGAACAAATTATGGGTATGGTAATTATTTTCGAGAAATTAAAATAACATTCATATCATTTTGAATTTCGTAATTTTCTTTTAATTTCAAAATATTTTTTTCAAACAATTTTTCATCAAGAGGTTGTTTTTAAAGTGGTTAAAAATTTGATAATCAAGATAGAAAACATAAAATATTATTTACATTATACGTAATTCTTATTATATCATACCGAAATTTATTTTTAAGTGTTTTTTTTTCAATTTAGAGGTTTTTTGAAGGGTTTTAGGGTTTTCACGGATTGAAAATGATTTTATTGCAAGGCAAATGTATTAAAAAATACTTTTTAATTATATCCTTCAATATTAAAAACGTTTAATAGCGATAAAACGGCTCAATATCCACTTATTTATTAAGGGGTGGCAACCCCCCGTGGGGGGTGGCGGATCCCGAATTGTTTTCACTTTTGAACTTCAGGTTAAGATGAACCTAATTCCAAAATTTCATGCAATTCGGAGCACAGTAAAAAAATTCAGAGGTTATACCTTTTTTTCCTCTCCGTTTACTGCACTATGAATTTTTGACGCATATCTTATTATATTATAATTATTATAATTAACTAGCAAACCCGACGAACTCCGTTTCGCCACCAGATGGTTTCGTGAGAAAGATGAAGAAATTGTTTGCTTGTTTTATATTTGAAAAGGAAAAATTTGATTTTATTGCACAACAGTAATGAATTTATTTCGATTACAAAAGTGAAGTGTTTTTTAGTTGAACTTCTCTAAGTAAATGAAAGTGAATCCGCCAATTATCCGTTTCATTGAAGTGCTCTTTGGTAAACCACATTTTTTGTTTTTTGGTGTGACGTTAACACAAACAAAGCGGATGGTTTTCCAACTCGTGAAGAGGGAACGTATAACTGCCCATGTGAAAAACAATGATTTTCTTGCGTTATTGCGAACGCAAGGCGAACTGTAAATTGCAATTGTTTGAAGTCGAACGGAAAACCAGTTGGAATTATTGGTATGTCACCAAATCGCCAGCAATTTTTGATTCTTTGCGGCAAGAATTCTCACTAATGTCATTACTCGAAATTTCCAACGAATGCAAAATTATCGAAATCGGTTCGTGCGTTCTGAAGTTATTTCGTCAGGAAGGAAAACCCGACTTATTTTTATATATATAGAAGATAATCTATTTGCAATGATTTAAAACAAATATTGATTATTTTTATTACTCGAATTTTTAATTACGGTGCGTGAAGTTCCAGCAATTTGCATTAGGGCACGATGCCATGCACCACTAATTTTCTTAGATATAAACCTTGCGGAGCCCGAGACCTTTCCAACGAATGCAAATCTGTCGAAATCGGTTCGTGTGTTCTGGAGTTATTTTGTCAGGAAGGAAAACCCGACTTATTTTTATATATATAGAAGATAATCTATTTGCAATTATTTAAAACAATTATTGATTATTTTTATTACTCGAATTTTTAATTACGGTGCGTGAAGTTCCAGCAATTTGTATTAGGGCACGATGCCATGCACCACTAATTTTCTTAGCTATAAACCTTGCGGAGCCCGAGACCTTTCCAACTAATGCAAAACTGTCGAAATCGGTTCGTGCGTTCTGGAGTTATTTCGTCAGGAAGGAAAACCCGACTTATTTTTATATATATAGAAGATAACACATTCATATTTTGTGAATCTCATGAAATTTATATTCCATTGTGATGATTGATTATGCAAAACACAATTAAACAACTATAAGTTTAATGACTAAAATAAAATAAAAATGCTTAGAATTTGATTGCGAATTGAAGTCATACTATGGTAATGTATAATTGTGAATGAAAAAATATAATATAGCAATAAATAATAGTTGTGCAATGATCAAAAACAGCATTATGTGATGATGGATATAAATGATATAATGATACTATTCAAACAATTAGAACTGTGCACATAAATATTAGATTAATTTATACTAACTAGCAATAAAAAATATTATTTGTTTATATAAAAATAACTAATTCCTAATCTCAAATAATAACTAACCTTAATAAAAGTACACATGCGGCAACCATCGTATAAGCAGTTAACGTTCCTATTGACATCATATTTACCAGCTGATTTAGATCAAACAATGCAGCCATCAAACCTGAAATTTCAGTTATAAAATTTAAAGTAAAAACAATTTTAGAATATTCTAATAATTAAAATGTGATGTTTTTTTGATGACCTTACCGGTAAGTAATCCAGCTAGAATTGTTCCACTGACGGGTGTATTATATGTATCACTAACGCGGCCCATAAATCTAAAAATCAATCCATCAGAAGCCATGGCATACAAAATACGAGGCAGTGGAAACATACATCCAAACAAACTGAAAAGTCAAAGTTTTCGAATCATTTAAATATATGAAATCTATCTTTGTTAAAAGAAAATTCTATGAGATCATTTTCTATGAGGTTAGTGAAGGTTTTAATATAAGAAAGTTCTCATCATCTTCTACGAGTATCTAAAAGATTTTTTCTATAAATGTTATATATATTCTTAATCATATAATCATTGATATATGTGTTTATTTTACCTAGTGATTAAACCGAAAAGACCTCCTATAGCAACTATCCACTTTGCAAAATTCCATCCAACAGCAGCAAACGCATAAGGCAATGGCGCATCACGATTCTTTGGAAGAATATGAAAATGTTAATTATAGAAAGAATTGAAAAAAAGAGTGCGCGTAAGGTTCACACGCGATTGAAGTAAAACTTTTTTACTATTGTACGAGATAGCATTTAAGAGTTAAAAATAAACACATCATATAATAATTATGAATAATGTTCGTCAGTAATATGGTAACACTCGTGATGCACATATTTATTAGTGTCAACCATTATACATATTTAAATAATAATAAATTATAAATTTATAATAGCATTAAAAATATTTATAATATTTGAAAACAATAATGCAATTAAAGTCATATTTCAAACACGACATGATCGGTTTGTCATTGGAAATAGCATCTAGGACTTGAACCCTCAATAAAGAAATAAAGTAATTGCTAATTAATAAATTCTATAATATTCGTTCACACAGTAGACAGCTGTACTATAACAATCTTGAGTAATTTCATTAAAGCTAGCAATGAATAAACTGCATAGATGTGAGCAGGAAAATATATAAAAAATAGTTAAAAGTGGCATTTAGCCTTAAGGCAAGTTGCATGAACTTCCCGAAATGTGTAGGAATTGACTTAATCTTTAAATTAATATTTAGATAAAATTGTTTATGTTTATTTCAAAAATAAAGTTATTGCTTTCAATTAAATCTAAACATCGCGATTTAGAATAGAATTTTCTCAAACACATTTAAATTAATTGTAATTATATTAATCATACTGCAGAGACACGTGCTTGTAAGCCCTAAAATTGTAGTTTATTATTTTTAAATTTTAATGAATTGATAATGATTTTGACATAAATTTTGACTCTAATATTTTCTCAAACTTTGATAAATTTTTAACATTAAACTATTTGTCATAGAGCCGTAACATTTTAGTATGTTTTATAAGACCATGATATCTATGCCAAAAAAAGGTTCATAAAAATCGGATTTTTTGTTCAACAGGTACTTTCAAGAATATCCGGTAGATTTTTACTTGAAACTAATCAGTATCATTCCCAACCAATATCTTTCGAACAGTTTTTGATTTTTTAAAATCGATTCAAAATTGAGAGCCAAAAGATGGACGAAAATTCTTTCACTTTTCTGCTATTTACAAAGAAACGCTTCAGCTCATCGATGCACAAGACTGAGAAAAGATAATCCACGTCAAAATACATTGATTGAAACGTCGATTCACGGCAAAAAAATCTGTTCACATACACACACTCACACACACACATACTTTTTCCAAATTTGGTCCCATTCGATTCAGAATGGCTTGAAACGTCGAGAAAACATAAAATTAGCGAATCGTATTTCTTGATGAAAACAAACTTCTCCTTCGGGAAGAGTAAAATCGTTGGAATGAATATACATTTAAATAGTTCAATTAAGCATGTAAGTTTTAAAACTTAAAGTGGACGATAATTACTATAAAATTATAAACCACTAACCTGATCGTAGTAAGGCAACATAAGTGTTATCACTGCAGAAACGCCGAAGTACGAGATGAAAACAATTACCAGTGTTGCAATTATTGCACGTGGTATGGTTTTTCTTGGCTCTTGAACTTCTTCGCCGCTTGCTGAAATGCAGTCAAAACCGATGTAACCATAGAAACAAGTTGCAGCGCCCTTTATTGTTCCCATCACACCGAATGGGAAGAATCCGCCAGAGCCAATGTTCTGGGTAGCTTGCACGACTGCAGGCAACGTCTCAGGCTTGATTCTCCAATTTTTGATATCGACTAAAAGTCAGTATCGTAAAATTTAGAACATTTTATTTACATCAGTTTTATTATTTATTGATTCTGTTATGAATAGTTAAAACTGTTTCCATAAAAAAAATAAGCAATAGATATTACTTGTTTGACTAAACAGTTGTGTGTTACGCATGTAAACGAAATAATACCAAACAGTTTCCTTTACATCATCAGCACTTTTGTACATAATATAGAATAACAGTATATTGTGACTAAAAAAAGGAAAAGGATGACATTTTCTCAAAAAAATCACAAAGACATATTTTTAATAATATGTGTATCCCAATTTTTCCTATGGGTTGGTCAGGATATAGTTTGGCATGGTCTGTTTGCCATACTAAACTATTTATTGTTTAATGAATTGGCCAAGTGCCCGAATGTTGACGTTAGTGTGATCCCTACATCTAGCAAGAAGAACCTCAGTTTTACTCTTCTGGTATTTTGATGAAACTTGATAGAGCATGATGATAGAGTTTATAGAAATTCTCAGTAAACTTTTTTTATGTAATTGTACACTGTCGGTACGTCAGTCTGTTGATGTAGGTGTTTAGTAAAATAGTATTATCTTTTAGTGTTGCCTGACATTATACGATCTGTATTTATCATCTACTGCTAATTGCCCGGTGACCTCAAACTCCAGATTTAAATTTATATTATTATCGGCTCAGAAAATAAATGCTCACAAAAAGTTAAGTGTAGGGTACTTATTTGAATTCACGCATTCTCACCTTTTTAGAAAATGTGAAATAATTATTTGTATCTGTAATGAATAAACAATAGCACACAAACATTCGTTTGAAGATCTGTTGCTAAATGCCTGAAAGATATCAAGAATAGTTTGGTGAATTTATGACTGGTGACCTTACAGTCAATATTGGTTTCAACTTCAAACTAATGCATTTAGGTTTTTACGATCAGAACAAGCTTTTTTAAGCTTTGCTAAGTTACTGGTATGTTTTGATCATAGTTTTCATTTGAATTGAGGTGACTGTGTCAATAAAATCATTTTATTTAGCACAGTTTCACTCGTTTTGTTTACACACATATATTTACATGGTATAGACTCAATATTGGTAGAATTGTCATAAATTCACATGAAATGATTTAAAAATATTATAATGATACAATTAAACTTACTCTTTATGCTTCCAGCAATTATAACAAACACTACGACGATCAAGTTCAATAATGAAAATAAGTTATTGACCATTGTAGATTTTTTCACTCCTAACGCTAAAGCCACTGTGAAATTACAATAGAAATATTACTAATGTTATAATAAAATGTAAAATTACCATTGTTAGAAAATATAATACTTATTTATGCATCTTCATTTAAATAAACTTTCATAATACATAATTTATATTACGTCTACAAAAAGCATAATTTAACCTTTAATAGTTGAAACGTTCTTTAACAATGTTATAATTACAAGCAATAGTAGTTAACAAGTATTTCTAACATTATTCTTATTCATTAATTATTTTTTAATTAATTTATCACGAAAATAAATATGATGAAAAAATTATTCTTACAATTAGTGTTAAATTATTTACATGGTAGAAATATTTTTTAACGTAACGTAACGTAGTTTTTAACAGATAACAACAGAAAATAAGTAAAAATATCGATCGGCAAGCATAAAAAAAATATAACAAATTATTAGTTTGTTGATCAGAAAATTTTAAATACTTATTACAACTTGGTCACAAACGCATAAATATTTTTTATAATTTGCAAGTTAGTAGAACTATATTAATAATCAGTTTATTTGAAAAATTGCTTTCGGAATAAAATATATTTAACCAATAAAAACATACCTGCAAATAAAACGGCTAATATAAAAGCCAAAAAATCCACATGACCAGCAAGAAAGGAAAGTGAGAGAGGTGCGAATGAAGCAAAAGCCTTTCCTATGACACCATCCAGTATCGAATCAAGATAAACACTAACACCTCGCGCTACACTGGCACTACCTAATTTTAAAAATGTAAGTGAAAAACTTTATTAGAATAGGACAAAATACAAAAAAAAAAAATTACACTTTATATTGGGGTCAAGTAAAAAGTTCGTTTCGTTTATTTAGCGAGACTCAACCAGTTCTTTATTGGGTGAAATTAAATTTATTCAAAAATTTTCGAATGAAGCCATGATGCCATCGGTGAAAACTTCTGTGCTTTCTGGTTGAAAAACTGATTCAAGTGCTTTTGGAAAGCTCTTTTTGATCAGTTTAATACTATTAAGATAGTTTTGCAGAGATCAGAACAAATGTTAGTCAGAGGATGCTATATCTGAAGTATATGGTAGATGCATAAAAATTTCTCAACTAAACTTTTGCAACTTTTGGCAGGTCATCAAATAAGTATATAGATGGGCGTTACCATGATGAAAGATAATATATTCAATTGATGCCGCTAACTTTCAATTATATGGTGTAATCTCTCTATTTATTTACAGTAGAATTACAGTCTGACTGGAAGTAGATCACGATTACCTTTCAGTCGCACCAGAAACACAGCATCACCTTTTTTAGTGTCATTCCTGACTTGTAATCGTTTGTCGTCGCTCAACATCACTAAACTATGATTTATTTCGCCTCCGATTATCATCTATAATTTACTTCCACTTACCAATTTTGAAATGTTTCAGAAATGAATCGATTTCATTGCATTTCAGCAGCGTATCGCAGACGTTGATTCGGCCTATCAAGTTCTTCGCGCCCAACTCATGAAGAGAAGATCCCGCACATCGAGCTTCCTTTTGTACTTAGCTTTATGTAATTGGTTAAAAACAGTTTTCTGATCAATGGCTAGTTCCCTCCTAATGTCGACAGAGCTGATTTAATTATCTTGCTCTACTTTTTTAACAATTTCAACAACTTTTTCAGTGAATCGACGAGTGGAGCGAGGTACATCTTTCACATTGAAATTACCAGAACGAAAACCAGAATTTTGATAAAGTACCTTTACCTTATACAGCATAATTTGTTTCACAAACCTGCGCAGCGTTCTTTCCTCCATAATAATATTGCAAAATATAGCGATTTTTCTCATTAGTTTTCTCCATTTTCAAACACAAATAACTTTTCAACTACTCGATCAATTTCTTTGATTACATCAAAATAATGCTCGAAGTGTCACCTTTCTAACGAGGGTTTACTGAGGGTTTACTGGTGCCCCTGCGATCTGCACTTCCTGAACGAAACGAACTTTTTACTTTACCCAATATTTGTCATTATCGAGCCGATTCTGCCGTTAAATAGGCCAATGTTATGGCAGGGCTATGTTATGTAGCAATTTTTATATAGAGTGGTAAAAGATTACAGCAATTTAAGTTTGAATAAAATAATCACAAAAGAAATTCACATTATACTTCAAGGCCGAGAAAAACTGTAGTTTTAAAATAACATAAAATATAATATAAAAACAATCATATACAAAATGTAATAAAAATTATTAAAAAAAATACCTTACCAATAACATATTCTAGTATCAGATTCCATCCAATGATGAATGCGACTAATTCTCCAGAACAAATGTATGAATAAGTGTAAGCTGATCCAGCACGTGGTTCGCGCCCTCCAAATTCAGCGTAGCATAAACCTAAACAATAATAAGACAAAAACTCCTCCTTTTAACTAATTTCATAATATTGTTGACTGAAAAAAGAATATATTGTGCCCTATATACTTATATTAAATCCAATAAGATAAAATTATGAATGATCATATATGAGACCTGCATGAGCAGATAAATTTAATGAAAAATACTTCTATACAAGTAGTGTAAAACTACCTGTGTAGATACCAGGGGTGTAACTACCGCCGTATCAGCCGTATCAAAAATACGGGCCCCCCGAGCCAAGGGAGCTCCTAACCAGCGCAAGCAAAAAGCAAAACTACAATTTTTCAAACAATTTAATAATTTTAACGTAGTTTGCATTTCCTTTTTTTATCGAGAGGTATTAAACTTCAACTTGTAAGCTAACGCTTTAAGAGAATTTATTCCTGCTGCAATATTTCTGCAAGCTCTAGCAATTAATTCAATTAGTAAAGCTTTCCCACATTCGATAAGTTAACAAATCTATAAAACTAATTCAGATTATACATTCTTCATCGAAACTAGGAATTTGTAATTTTTATATTTATATTTATATCGTTTTTTGTTTGTTATTGTTATTACTTGAATTGTCTGCATCGCGCGTCAGTTTAATAGTTAGATTTTGATAAATATGTGCAACTAAATCATTTTCAGATTTCTTTCCTCACTGTTTAAAAATATAAGTTTCTGTTCTGAAACTTTACAACACGCCAGTAATGACTTACACAAAACTAGTATTTTATTAAGTAATCTTTTGAATAGACTGTGCAAATTAACATATGAAAATTTATTAAAATAGTTTGTTGAAGAAGTACAAATAATTTGCACAAAAGATGCATTGCTATAACTATTTTACAGAACAAAATACAAATGATAATAAAGCGTTATTATCACAAGTTGAGAGAATTTTAGACCCGAAATTTTATTTTAATGTATACTATTGCTGTTTGGATATATTAATTTCACAAACCAAACAAAGATTTCAAAACCTTTGCGACGTAAGTAGTAACATTTGTCTTTTTGAAATCGAGAATTAATAAACGTTTCCGGAAAACTGTCGACTGAATCACTGTAAAGAAATATTGTAAAATATCTCATATGACCATGACCAATTGATAGTTCTAGAAATAGGTTCGAATACAAAAATCTAAGAAATGTATTTCATTAAGGTACAATGATGCAATAGGCTTGCATCCAGTTTTCCCAAAGAAATAACAGTATGCACTTTTTCTTGGCCCTTAACTACAATTTACAGTTAAAATCGCAATTGCTAAAAAAAATTTTTTTAATTAAAACTAATTAAAAATTACGTAAATACTTTAGGATATAAAATGTCTAACTGTATGTTCCTAGAGACAGAAACTTTATAAAATTTTAAGATCACTAAACAAGTCAGTTTTTCAAAAAAAAAAGGTAAGGAGAGTGAAAATATATCTGGAATCATTTGTGAAAATTCCAGAAAATTAGAGAAAATTAGATAGACCAAATAATTAGGATGATAAACAAATATTCTTTTAATATTATGTATTTCTATATTTTGTGAAAAAAAAAATTCTTCTTGAGGGGCCTTCGAACAAATTTTGATACGGGGCCTCACCAAAGCACGCTACGCCCCTGGTAGATACCATATAGTCATAGTAAGAAATGTTTAAATGAAGTATTAGTGATTAGACTTAAGTATTTTGTAAATGACTAATGTACTCGTATACAAAGTAGGGTAGAGCCGGGTTAGTTGAGCAATCGAAATATCTCTAAAACTATTCACCGTTCGTTTAGGCATTATATGGCGGAAAGATAGAGGTTTGGGAGAAATAAACATCCCGCGATCGCTAGTGGCCGCTGGACAAATGAGTGAGGCTCACGGACGTTTTGTTTATTTTGAGACCAAAAAGTAAAAAAGTAATTCACAAGTTTTCTGGGTATAATTCTCACGGTTTTTTGGGTATAATTCTCACGGTTTTTTTATAAACTCACTTTTATTTTGAAATTCGAGTTGGGGTTAGTTGAGCATAGTTGCTAAATTTGTTCTGTCACTAAGACAATTACCATTAACTTCTAGAAATTAATTATTATTTTTAAGATTTAAGTCTATGAGTAATAATACATATAAAGAAACAATGATTTTAAACAAAAATACTGAATATAATGGTAAAATAATTCCTAAGATACGATATTGTTTTGTTGATTCTACTTTTCGTTAATTATTTAAAGCAAATTAATATAAGTTTTGTTTTCTCTGTCAATAAAGACTATAAATATAGAACTGGTTATTAAAAACTAATTTTATTTCATCCCTAATCGACATCGAACCTGTGATTTCATTATACTTTCTTAGTGCTCAACTTGACCCACATATGGGGTATATTGAGCATACTTGACTTTTTGCATTTAAACAGCTATAGCTTTTAAATTTTACCAAAAATATTTTTTTATTACCAAAAATAGTATCAACACTTTTGTTAAGCGATAAACATCAAATTCATTAAGCCTTATAGCAATTTATTGAGACTTTTCATTGAGGAGCTACATCCGTTTAAGTAAAAATTCACTCAACTAGCCCCGCCCTACCCTAAATAAAATGAATAAAAAAACTTAAACAAAATGTCTCAATTAAAATTTGAAATTTGATTGTTCGCCCCTCCGGTATGAACAATTGTGACATTTGCCCTTTTGTTGTATGGTTTAATTTTAAAAATATATTTAAGGACAGTATTATTTCTGTATTTTTGTTCGATTTACTTTTCTCCCAGCTAACTGGTAAATTAACATAATTATTGCTGAACAAAAAAGTGGCACAATCGTACCCTTAGGTTGTTCAACTCAACCTAATTATATTCCAATAGATTTTTTTAAAGAAAAATACGAATTTGAGTGTTAATTGAAACTAAACTTCATAGAACAGTTAATTTGTTTTACGTATCATGATGAAATAAAACTAAATATTAAATAAGTCGATTACTAAACTTGACTTTTCTATCATACATACCTGCAAGAAAACTGCCTATCGCCGCTATAGCAAAGGATATTACGACTGAAGGTCCAGCAACATCGCGCGCAACATGTCCAGCCAGCACATATACGCCCACGCCTAAAGTCGAACCCACCCCCAGCGCAGTAAGATCGGCGAAGTTCAGCACCCGCCCGAGACGAGTTGTTCCTTCGGGAGCGCTCACCGGATCTTCACCGCTGGCCTTTGACAAAGACTTGCGACGACACAAGGCGGCGCAAAGCTTGCCGATGGTCAGAGTCATTATAAAAATTAAACTGCAATGTAATATTATAGCATTAAGCACTATTTTATAAACGAAAACTTTAATTAATTATTCATTATATAGTGCAGTAAACGGAGAGGAAAAAAGGGTATAACCTCTATAATAAAATAAAAAACGACTTCGCTCTTTCAAATCTTGCTTAATATTTTCCTAGAACACTTTATGTAATACTGATTAATTAAGATTTTTATTGACATTATTTTGTTCATTACATGATTTTCGTTAAAATGTATATTTTAGGAGATATTTGCAAAAAAACGAAGAAAAACGCTAAAAATATATGAATCTTTAGTGGCCAGTAACTTGAAAAGTATTAGTTTTTTTTTGAAAAACTATAAAAGACATTTTTTCTTATAATTAGTTCTTCCACCGATTTC